>NC_052139.2:27570316-28170316 GCF_016086655.4 Lepeophtheirus salmonis | reverse complement strand
CTGCTACCCTGGGGCAGAGAAAAGTTTAGGGACAACTTTGTTTTCACTGAAGCCGAAGCTACATGTCCGCGCACCTTCCTGAAAGAGAAGTTCCCAGACATTTGGGACCTCAACATGTGGCCGGCCTCCTCTCCAGACACGAAAGCCACGTCTGGAGGTGATCAGTCTCTAAATGCTTTCATCAAGAAGGACTGGATCAAGCTCCAGTCTGAGGACCACTAACCTCTTCAGCTCCCACGACATCACTTTCTGGGATCGCAACACCTGGCCCTCCAACTCACCCGACCTCAGTCCGTGTGATTACTACTGGTAGGTGAAGTTGGAGAGGAGGTGTGCAAGGTCAGCCAGAAGAGCATCGCGGCCCTGAAGGGCTCCATTACGAGGGAGTGGAATGCTGTCGATTCCGCGGAAGTCCTCAGGGCATGCAAATCCTTTAGGGGCAGGATGGAGAAGAACATGGCTGCTGAGGGAGGACATGTTGAATAAATTTATTGTTTAATATCATGTCTAACTTTTTCATATGTACAAATACAATCCAAATTCCATTTTTATCAAGCAGGTTGAATTTTAAGATAGTTCCAATATATCGTGGACACCCTGTAGGCAAGGTCTGCAAGAGATTTAGACCTCGTATAGAGGACATTATAAGAGGTTAGGGCTAACATGTGAAATAAAAGTTTTGGCAAGGATTATTTTCAGATGATTTTGTAAAATAAATTTCCTCCCACGACCTCTTGTTTAAATTGTACTCTTGAAAAATTAATAAATAAAATGTGTACACTCAAATACTCAAAAAAATAGTACCAGCAGCTTTGGAAAATAAAAATACTGTTCAGTTTGCAATTATGAAAAGAGTTCACTTTTACATTCTCATATATTTTTAACCTATAGCAATTTACATCTCATTTTTGGGTTTCTCTCATGATATAATGACAGTGCTTAGAATTTACAACCCTAATAATGCAACACCCCGTATGGCTCCTGATGATGTCATGAATCATGACATCATTAATACTATCCCCTTCCGGCAACTACAAAAGAAGGAGGGAAATTCAAAATAAAAACATGGCGCGTGACCACATTTGATTTCATGTTTACACACTCATCATCTTTATAATCATTGCCATCAACATGAGCAGGGTAGAGAGCTGTAAGCTGAAGAAAGTGGAGGAAAATAATAGTAAATATATAATATGATTGTTGGATGGGATCTACAATCTACATACGAGGAGTAAATGGATTACATTTGATTGGATTAGATGGATTCCCTTATCTGGAGTGTGTGATCTTCCCACTTTGTTCTTTTACAAAATCCTTCCTGGATCATCCCTTTTACTTCTCTCTTTTTCTTTCTTGAAGAATAAACAGAAATATGTGTGTACATTGACATCCTTGACTTTGTTGGGCTTTTGTATTGGTCATATAAAAAAAATTGTCAGTGTTGATTAATATATTTTGAAATAAGGTATATAACAATTCTAAATATTTTATCATTTTTACTTCCATTTTGGAACGATGTAACAACACACGACGACTGGCTTCACCAAACACAAAACTGTAAAAACAATTTTTGAAGTGTACGCTTTACCTTTTAGCATACTTTCAGTTATTTTTTGATATAATGTATTTATTAATTGTGAGATATAGTTTACTAAAGACATCTAGCGAAAAAAGCTCGGAATTTTTGTTTAACTTAATAGATGACCTAATAATCAATATTTGCTCAAAGGATACAAATGAATGCAAGTGTTATTTCGATCATTATTGAGGGCTGAATTTCTGGAGTCCCGACAATTTCAGCCTCGGTCCAGTCAAGTTCAGCCCTCTATATCACTCTTAAAAACTGATAAAATTAGGTGTTTGACAACGTGACATAGCTTTTTTTTTATAGGTCAGTTCTAAGTTTAGGATCGTCCCCGATGACTGATAGGACCTGTCCTAAGATAGGTCTGGATCCAATAAATAAAAACCTAGTAACAGCCAAAACAATTGAAAACTGACTGCAATAATAAATATTCATTCTTCAAAAAATTATTTTCATCTATTGATGTATATGAGCCTGATTTTACGAAGCCCAATCCTTCATATTTTCATTCAAAACCAAGTCCCAGCCTTCAACTTAGTAAGAATGTTCTGTTGATGTATATCAGCCTGATTTTACGAAGCCCAATCCTTCATATTTTAATCCGAAACCAAGTCCCAGCTTTCAACTTAGTAAGAATGTTCTGGGTCTTAAGTTTGAAAGACCCCAGTCTAAGTCCAAGCCAATCATGCTATTATTTGAAAGCAGAAAGGGAAAATGCCCCTACTCCAAAACAATCAAAAGAGTACACATTCGAAGGTCCGAATACTATTAAGAAGAACAGGTTTAATTAACCTATGAGCCTAAAGGACCAATAAGGAACGGAAGCTCGGAGTAGTAGTCACAGTGTTGGAAAACCCCAACTATATCCGGCTCATCGATAGCCAACGAAGTTGGAAGCGTAACCGGTGATTTCATTTACAGTGAATTCATGCCCACTTTGAATGGGATATTCAATGAGGTCATTATGTTTCTAACGTAATAGTAGTTATTGTATAGGGTTGTATATGGAGTCCACTGATGATCCTATGAATGATGATGATTGTTGTAGGATTCAATCCAGAGTTGGAGAGTGTAAGTGATTACTGAGCAGGCCTGAGGGGCATTAGTAACGATACTTACCCTCTACTGCCCAGTTTAGAAACATAAACCGGTTGACGTAACTAAATCAAAATTGAAATGAAATTTCCGGGGAGGAATTTGAAAGGGAATGAATTTACTGGTGAATTCAATTACTAGGAGTGAAAAGAGAGGGAATGAATTTTTTGTCACTCACATCACCTAGAACCAGCTAGAAAGTTAAAAACGACTGTTTAGTGTACTATGAGATAATCTAAATGCCCCATCCACTTTTGTGCAGCATCCAAACATTCCTTTCATAAATTGTATTTGAAAAGTATTTGGGAAACATTACCCTTTGAGTGGAAGTGTCATTGGGATATGATGCCAATGACCAAAAATGATGAAATTCAACTGACGGATGAAATCCGAATGTTGAAGTCCGTGTTTATTTAGCAAAATTAACAAAATTGACAAAAATAATAGCACGTAAACGTTTTTCCGTTTGATTGGCCACTAAGTAAAGGTACTTGTAGAGTTCGGAATAAGACTTTGTAGTACGTCCGGCTGACTGTTCAAAAAGGCCTGGAAGGCCCCAATAATGCCTATGTTGAAGAAAACCCCGGAACATCCGAAGTCAGTTGAGCGTCAAATAAGGATCAGAAGGTCGCAATAGTAGAATATACACCCAGGCATCCTTCTCAATATTTTACAATAAACATACTAGGGTCATTATCAATTAGATAAATCATAGAGGGCGACACCCATCTGTTCAACAAATAAAATTGGGGTATATGTGTACACATATAAATATGTTTAACAATAGAAGAAATCAAGTAATATCTATGGAGATGTTTATTATCCGTAACGGATTCATCAATGATTGTTATACATTGTAAGAATAATCATAACAATGCTATCAACCATTTGAAAGAAAGGGGAGTTTTTTTTTTTTTTTCTAACAAGTGTTCTGTTTCACAATAACTTCTTCTTCCCTGTCTTTCACTTCTTCTTCCTCTTTTTGTTATTATTATTGTTATCCTGTTTCCTCCTTCTTTTTTAAAAATCCTTAGTCTTTTGTAATTGTATTTACTCTCTGTGCCATGTAGACCGTTAACACCATAGCAAGCTAGAATACATTGGATATCACATAATTGTATTTTTTAAAGTACACAAAATTGATAGATTCATATCGGGGGCGCTTTAAGTCATTTAAAGCAAATTAAAGTTCTTAACTGTAGCCAAGACTCTTGCTTATCTTAACTCATCCCAGAAATATGAATCAGCATCTCATAAACACATTCAAATTGGGATACATTGACGAAATATCCTTCTTTTATATCATCAAACTACTCTTATGACCCCTGATAATGAGCTATATCTGGGCCAATATAAGAATCTTAAATCAAATAAAGGATATACACTATAGATACAGCCCTTGTGTACCTCAAATCATCCCAGAAATTTGAATAATGAGCGTATAATTGACTCAAAAATATATCTGAAATATTGGGGCGTATGTGTATTATGAAGTAAAAAAGGAATGGGTTGGGATTTTTTTCTCTTTTTTGATTTTTGAAGGCACAGCAAATGGCACTTAAAGTAGCAGAAATTGATTGTCAGAGTAAAAGAATAAGGAATTGATAGGTTTACTTTGAAAGAGGCTATATGGGGGCCTATATAAGTCTAGTAAATCAAATAAAGATACTTAACAGGAGTTAATATTCTAGGGAATCAACGACCATTCCATAAATTCGAAGTCAAAGTCTAATATTGACTCAAATATGTATATAAAATATTGCATGGAATGTTATATATATGAAGTCAAAAAATTAATTGGGCTTTTCCCCTTTCTTTGATATTTGTACAAGATTTTTTTTTATGTTGACATATCACATTTGAATGTTTTGACGAATATTAGTAGATTTTCATGATTTTTTTTCCTATAAACCCTCTGGATCCCCAGCCAATTGCCCGATTTAAAGTAGCCAAAACTGATCGTTACTATAAAAGAATAAGAAATTGAGGGATTTTATTTGATAGGGCTCATATTGGGGCCAATATTAGTTTTTAAAATCAGACTAATGTTTTAAACTATAGCTAATACTATTTGGTATCTTCCAATCGTCCCAGGAATTTGAGTAACATGTCTATAATTGACTCAGATATCTTTATGAAATATAGGTGGGAATGTTGTATATTTTCTTTTCTATATTAATGCTCAAGAGTGTTTTTATGTTGATATACTCCAATTTTTGGAGTAGAAAAAAAAAAAAGAGTCATTAAGAATAAGAAAAGGAAAGCAATAAAAAAATATATATTATTCTATCTATGGAGTAAGAACATAATAGCGAGAGGGAAACAGAGAGTTAAAGTGAATTGCTGACACACAAAATAATACTTAAAGAACTTCGGGAGAGGACTCCATAAATCTTTTTTCTTTTTTCTTCTTCTTTATTTATTTTTCAGCTTCATTGTCTCCTCGCTCAAAGTACACATAAGGACATTTAAACGATAAAATAGGGCTCTATATCAATCATGAGTTATTTACTTAACAACTCTTTGCCTTCAATAGAATTGTATGAGACCCACGTTAATTATGTAAGCATTGCTTGAGGGCACTTGTGTCGCGCAAGGTCATGTCAACTGATGTACATAGACCCCTGTCTTATGATATACATACTTGTATATTCCTTGAAAATCAAGAAATATAGATACCTAGAAAAGGATGATCCGGACCTGCTCGAACAAAGGAGAGAGCGGGAAATCACATTGACAATGGTCAATGCAGATAAACTATAAATAAGATACCAAGATATATACATAAAAAAATGTATCAAGAGGAGAAGTTCAACTTATAATTTTGTCAAAGAATTGCCAAATCAAAATTTGCGAAGAAAGTTTAAAAAAACTGTTTCGCACTAATTTTTGTATATATATATATATATGTACAGGTAGCGAGGATCAAATTGTCGCCAAAATATTTTTCTACAAAAAACAATACAAAATATACATTTTTTAACTTTTGTATTGAAAATCAAAACTATGACGAGCATATAGGTCTAGAGTAGCCATTCATTCGATATAATCACCGTTGGCATCGATAACAGCCTCAATACGGCCTCTGAACCGGCTGCAGGCTCTTCTGACCATCTCATTGTCCATGTTGCCGAATACCTCCTTGATGGAGTCCATCAGGCTGGCCTTGGTGCTATGGGGATGTCTGTTGGTATGTCTCTCGACATAGCCCCAGACAAAATAGTCCAAAGGATTAAGGTTGGGAGAGTTAGGAGGCCACAAATCCTTGGTTACGACGTCATAACAGTTCTCGGTTAACCACTGCATGGAGATTTTGGACCCATGGCAGGGTGCTGAGTCCTTATTGTTTTCTCATGGCAGCCCAGACCCTCACCATGGCCTTCATGGACCTGGTAGGGTCATCCTCAACCATCTTCTTCACCTTGTCGACAAAACCTGTGTCCCTGACCTTCCTGTCGGCGCCCTCCTCCTTGGGTCCCCTCTTTATGGTGTCCTCTAGCTTCTTACGGATACGCTGAACAGTCCGTAAATTCACTCCTAAGGTTGAAGCAATCGTTGAATTGGAGATTTCACCTCCATTATTAACCAATGCCATGACTACGGCGGACCTCGAAAGCTCCTCGTTCCACTTATAGCTCTTTATCTCCTCATATGATGACGGCATGATGCTAACTGAACTACGTATCGTCAGCTGACGAGAATAGCTTTCCTATTTGGTAACCGGTTTTTATTTGATAATGTCGTCTTCAAGTTATCAAGGTTTAAAGTAGGCAACAATTTGATCCCCGCTCCCTGTATATAACCCTCCACAACTGGTTCATTCAGGACTGTTCTGTTTTTAGTCCTTAGGGTAGCTATGGGGAAAAACTTTATCATTATTTTTATAGATTTGAATAATGTCTATCATCATTTAATAGTGTAAAATAAGGATTGATGCTATATTCTAATCCCTACTGACAAAGTAAATAATTTTTGTCTCCTTTCAAACTTTGAATTATAAGTGTTGCCTAAAGATTGTAGGACAATAAACAATTGGGATAAGGGATTTATTTATCCTATCACAGCTTTTCTGAACTAGTTGTAATCAAAATTCGATTTTAGTTGCAAAAAAACCCGACCTATTTTACAAGTTGCGACCAAAAAATGAGACAAGTTATTTTCAATGAAGGATTCACTGTACTTTGCATACAAAAGAATCACAATATGACCCCTTTCAAATCGATAAAATCCATCAATTTCTAATTCTTTCAAAGTGATGACATATTTAGCTAATTTAAGTGCAATTTGGTGTGCCTTCAAAGGAATATTCATTATCATTTATGTATATAAATGCACAATAATTAATTTGCCGAAGAAAAAAAATGTAGATAATTTTGAGAAAGTTCATTATAACTTTCTTTTAAATTGATGGGTTCCAAATGTAATTACTAATATACTACAATTAGTCTAGTTAGTGCAGATATTGTATTGAATTGTAACCTTAATTTTGTCTCCAATATGAGGTCAAATAAGTCATTTTATCCATATAAATAACTATACGTAGATATTGGTTGAATCGTCATTATTGAGCCGATTACAATTCCTTAAAAAAGACCGATTCATTCAGATTCATGTACCGATATACATCCGTATCAAAGCATAAGTGAGTGTAGCTCTATGGAACATCATTCCAAGCACAGCTCAAAATTCCTGAGCAAGGGTGAGAACGTGCTTTCCATTTTACAAGAGCGATAAAATCGCTCGAATTTTCGCTGATTTATATAAATTTATATTACTTTTTTCGTTTCTACTTCATACGAGAAAACATCAAAAAATTAGAGAGATTAAGAATAATTATCCAAGATTGCAAGAAGCTTGAAAATATCTCTCAAAATAAGATGTAGATGTGACGCTCTGCCATCTTTAGTTGACGAGTTTGCCTCTCATGTAGACTCATCCATCAGTTACCTCAGAAACATCGTCATCTCCTTCGTGTGTAAATATTACGTTGGAAGATAAATCATTCCTTTTTGTAAACGAATTTTCCAAACAGAAATATGATTTTCTCATATTTTTAAGTAGTTAATTTGATAAAAGATCTAACAATCTCACACAAACATAAGCTCAAAACTTGAAAACCCTGTGTTTAATCTCAAAACTTTTATTAGGCTTAACTAGGTGATTGTGGGCGAAATCTCTAAGACAGTGGTTCCCAAACTTTTTGTGTCCAAGGTACACAAAAAGACGAATAAAACTTTTTTGACACACTTATTTTAGTTTAACCAATTATTTGGATTATTTGCAAATAATGCATGGTAGTTACAAATCGTACGGCGTACTTGAACTTGCCTCAAGTTAAACTCTGTTTGGGAATCACAAACCATTAGCACTTAATGTTCTCTGATTTTTATGTGGTTATGTGAATTCTATCAATTTAATAATTGTTATTCAAAGATATTTGAATATTTCACAGAATTGTCGTTAGAACTAATCAACCAAGAATGTTACCTTCTGGTTTAACCACTGCTGTCCTCAACTACCCTTTTGAGAGAGTACTCTTTATAGGTGGTAAATTATTAAAGGATATATGTCAAAGTTGAAAAAACTGAAAACATAGAAAAAAATAAAATAAAAAAAATATACTTTTGTCAAAGAATGTTTTATGCATTTTTTTAAGATGTGAAGTATAATTTTACATCTTTAAGTTAAATTTATTCTTCTACCTTAGTTCTCTTCATGCTTTGAAATAATTATTATAATTACATTTCAGGAATTTAATAACAAACGTTATGAAACTCTTTGTCAAATTCAAAAACTTCTATACGATCGAAAAAATGATCACAGCTCCTTCTTAATTGAGCGAGTGCTCGCTCACAAATTTAATAACTGAGGGGAAGTGCACTTTGGATTTCTTGAGTGCACTAATAGCTCAGATCGTTACACCTCTAATTTATTGCCTTTTTATAATAGCTGTTTGTGATCAAAGCCAAATAGTCAGGTTGACCAAGTTAATTTTGAAACAAAAAATATATTTATTTGTTTGTTTTTTGCTGTCAATTATGAATCGTTGAGCTTAAGCTTCACAAAATTGTTAGTGCTTAAGTCAACTTGTCTTGCAGTTTTATTTTCATGAAAGTGCACTCTCTCAAATCAAACTTCTACAAGCATACATATTGAGAGAAAACCTTGCTTTATTAATATATATATACAAATATATTTAGCAAAATTGAAGTTGTCCTTTCATAAAGTTCACATCTCTTTTAATCTTATGAGTGTGTTAGTTCGTTCCTAAATGATTGAGACTGCCCAGTAAGACAAGAAATTACATTCAAAAGCATAAAAAAGTACTTAATCATGTCATATCCTTTGGCTCAGATAACGCCTTGGTAATGGTTCTCCAACTCCCACAACTGCCTGGACAGCTCCTCTTTGTTTATTAACTTCGTCACCCGCTGAACACTGTGTGTGAAATCTTCATGGCTCCCCAGATATATCTCCGCTTGGTCCTTCACGGATACCTGGAAGAGCTTAATCAGGACCCTACATCACTACAAATAGTTAATCCTTGTTGGCTGAGAGAGAGAACGGTGTACCCCCACGCTCTGTAGGTTTTTGAAGCGGAGAGAATCTATCAAGACTCTAAAAACCACTGTGAATGGTAGGGAAAGCTTTGCTGTGACCTCTCGAACGCGTAATTGGAGTTTTTTCTTTACTAGATCCTTAACTTGAGCAATGTTGTTGGGTGTCATCGAGGTTAAACATGCCATTCCGGATCTCTTTAGGCCACCAACTAATATTTACACCACTATAGCAGGCATCAGGGTAAACGATAGAGAGGTCTGTGTGGATCTCAGACACTGTTTCGTCCAGTTTTTGGCGTATCAAAAAGTACAAGCAATAATTGGGAGTCTTCAAGTTCGGTGAAGAATTGAGAAACATGTGCAAATTAGCTATTTAGTCTCTGAATAACTAAGTTAGGGTTTTCCAACATACAATTCTTGAGAAAGTCGATGCTGGTGGAATTTTGTAGCTAACTCCTTACCTTTCCCTGCAGACTAACCTGTCTCAATTATTTTGGAATAGGCATAATAACGCCTAAAAGTCACCTAAAAACTTACAAAATGGGAACTTGACCCATTTTCCCCTGGTCTTCTTAATCTAATCTATCTTTGATACATTTTTCGATTAGATAATATATATTTTGTAAAAGTGTATTTTTTTTTAATAGAGTCAGCCTGTGTCAACCAATTTACCGAGCAACCAATCAAAGGAAGAGAAAACTTATTTGAATCTCTTTCCCCCCTCCCACCCCCTTCTTTTCATTCTCTTATCTTCAAGAAAGTTCTTCCTTATGGGATTATACCTACAAGATTAAATACAACAATTATTACCACTCATCATGCAAGAAGGGTAAACAAGAGTCTATTATATATAGTGCTTCAACCTAAAAACAATCTAGAACAAGAATTAAAATACAGATATAATCCTTATTTTTTACATATTTGAGTACATTATAGGGATCTGTACTCATTTTTCTGGGATACTTTAAGATAAAGAAGAATTTTAACCAGAGTTTTAATTTTTTATTTGTTGTATGATACACACAGGCTTGGGCAGAAGTGTACGAACAATATTTTTAATTAATTTTCAAAAATAGTAGATGGCACTTTAAAACAAAATTTATTACATCTGAAATTTAACATTTAGCCGTAGTATTGATCACAAACTGTAAAGGGACATAAAATGAAAGGAAGCATTAATTACATCTTTCTTGTGGAAGCAGAAAATTTCCCCTTCAGATATGGGTATGTTCGTGTACCTTCTTTCTCTGCCCTGACCACAACTAGAAGCCCCACAGGTTAAGGTCAGGGCTGTTTGAAGGTCACTCCTCAGTTTTGATAACTACATGGAACTGACGGTCCAGGTAATGAATGTATGTCAGTTTTAGCATCATGACAAGGCGCTGAGTCTTGAATCCTCATTAACCTTTTATCAGGAGGGTATGTGGATCTTGAACAGGAAGTGGCTTGTCCACTTTTTGGCTTTGTATGAACCACATGAGGAATGGAAAAGCCCCTTAATTCCCTTCAGTCGCTTGCAGACGCCATAGACGGTGCTCCTGTCAAATTTTGATTCTTTTATGATTGCCTATAGTCTATGAAGTGACTATTTGGATAATTTTTAATTTGATGTATCGTACAGACTGCTGGGCGAAAAAGATAGATTTTGACAAAACATGCAACCACTCATACACTATGCCTAAAAAGCATGGGGGAAGTCAAACATCAGTCGAACCCTCGTTATGGTACAACTTATATTTCTATTAACTTTGAGGAGAATATCCTTATATATATTTTTTTTTACTTCATATACAGGCCACTGATTCATAGACATATTTGAGTACATTCTAAGGTCTAAGTTTTCAAATTTGGGAGATGGGTTAAGATACTCAATAATTTTATCTATTATTTACATCCTTTGATATGATATAATATATGTAATCATATTTGAATATGATCATGAATTATAACAATATAAACAATAAGTTGTGCCATTTGCAGACCGTAATATGGATTAATAAGAACACTTTGTTGATTGCAATTAAGCATAATTCGTTGAAGAAAATAAATGTACTCCACACACGAATGGGCTGCGTTAACATAAAAACCCTCATGAATAAAAATCGAGAAAAGTATATAATTTTTAACATTAAATAACTTGTTGGAATATCATCACAATGAATATAAAAAAATAAACATTTATTATCTTTTCATTTAGTATCGTAGAGGAACGTTTCTCAATCTTTTTTTCAGTCAAGGGCCCTCTCAAAGCATTGGTATAGAGAAGAAAGTAATGAACAGAAGCGATTATAATAAAAGTATTAGCCGTATCAACAGAATGCTGAACGGAATTGACTTTTTTAAAAAAAAAGGCTGAGCACTAGAGTTGAGATTTTAGCGTTCCAATAGTTTTAACAAGAAATTAAAGATATTAAAGTTTATATTAATATAAATAGGATTGAAAGGGCAATAAAGCAAAGAAGAATGAGAGGGAAGCCTATTTTGGGGCAGTGGCACAAGGGGGGAGATGAGGGGCACTTTTTGAAGGCTCTTATCGAATTTCAATGTTTCTAGTACTCTACCTGACCTGGGACATATGAACTTGACCAGTTCAACAATTTCGAATCATGGGGCCAAAACTCATTATTTGGCTGTAAATGTAAGGAAATAGGCTGCTAAAAATAATAAATTCTGCTTTATTATCTTGCGAGCGCCGTAGTATAGTTTCCCACTAATTATTGTTTAGTCTAGTTGACCCATGGAGCCTTTTCTCCTCAATTTTGACAATGAATGAACATACCTAGTCAGTTGTATCTCATTTGAACACTAAGATTCACTCAATTATTGTGTTAAAAAATCTTGCGTTTTGCGTTGGACGCAAAAACACCAAAATCGTGGAAGACTTGAGCATTAAATTTCACCTTTCAAAACAGGTTTAGAGACTTGTCTGCTAATTAGATTTTATATCTATTAACACATAACTGTGGTTCATAATTATTTGTACCATTTTCACAAATCAAACAAGTGAGCATTTAACTCAGAAACTCAAAAGAGAAGAATAAATGCGTTAATGAAAATTCTTTGGAGTCAAAGAAAGACACGCTCGCTCTGTGTATAATAAATCCCCCCTACCCTTCCCCATTGTATATACATTTGTATATTTTGACTCATATCTTTGGTATGAAGACTCCACGTGACATAATGTATTTTATTAGGATTGAACATTCATTTGCAGGATCAAAATTGCCCCTTATATATATATATATATATGTCATATAATGGCTGTTCAAAACAAAACAAAAAATCAAATGGTTTTTCGTCAAATTACAACCACGGCTAGGTATTTTAAATATGGAACAATTCACAACGACCTCAAACTCTTGGTAACCCTGAGATCTATGTTTATAAAAGTGTACTCAACAGATTATAGTTGCAAAATTGTATAAGAAACATATTTTTGAAACTCATTGAGATGTCCTGCGTATACAAACGCAATGCAGACATTTTTATGTACCTCTGTGCGCTGAGCACACACCCAAGGACACAAATAACTCTATAGATAATAATGCTATAAAGCTTAAGTTGATGTTAACAGATCTGGTGTGACGCTAGAATTTCAAATTTCTATAGTTTGACAAAACCAACATTTTTAAGAGGTTTTGTTTGAGACGAAGGACATATGACCTCAGAGTCCAATAAATGTGCATATAACACTTTTGACTCGTTGTAGGCTTTTGTTCTCGGGGCAGTTACCAATATGGACGAGGAGTTTCTCATCAGAGTCCGAGCTACGTTTAGGGCCGGGTTGGAGGCCGTGGTTAAAGCTGGAGGTAGTGTGCTTGAGTGATTGTAATATACATTATCCTTTGAATGCTTTTAAAAAAATGAAAAAAATTAGGGAATATTATGTATTATAATATGCAAAGTGTAAACATAATAACAATCTGGAACAAAAATCAAGAAAAGGGAAAAATCTCATTTACTGCATTTTTATTCATCTATACAATGTACATGAATTGGTAACAAAGAGGGATTTACTGTAAAGAAAATTAGTTGGTTCATAGTCTTTTTGATTTGGGTGCTGACGGGAAGCGCTCCGAGTAAATAATCGCTCGGATATGGTGTACAAGACCTACGTCCCCTGTGCACTACCGGAAGTGCTTTGCCCTCAAGAGCTTTCATCAAGTGATACACAACATAATCAGCAAAGGAATATATTTCACTGTACACACCGGGACTGGAGGGAAATCTATCTATGGTTCCAAGTTCCCGGTTGAGAATGTCACTTTGTGACACATTGGACATGCTTTATTTGTGAGCCGAAAATAACATGGCAAGATATTGAGCGATAACCCCATCATGTACGGAAAAGGGATAGAAGGTATGGAGGTGGTGAAAGGTGTAGGGTCCTACGGATCTCATTTTGTTGAGTGTTTAGCTCTGATGGTTGTTGAAGATTGTGGTAAGCTTGTGTTGGGCCCCTATTTTTTGTAAATATATATTTATATCAATAGAGGGTGAAACAACAAAATCCGGTGCTTCAAATTTGCAAATTTTGCAGAATATATAATCACAAAATTGTATTAGGTTTTTTTTACCTGTTAATAAACAGATAACCGCTTTACGTAGTGGCGAAAAGACATACCATTGAGTCATCAACAAAAGATTTCAAGCCTATTACATTTTCTGAGGTAGACGACTGGTGCGACGTTGCAATGACTTTAGGTCAACAACGGTCTTGATATTAGCAATGCTCAGGTCTCAAATGTTACAGGAATTGATAGGAAGAAGTTTAAAGAGTTGATGAAGGCCCTAGTGGAGACAAACACCGCAGTATTGGCTCCAGGAACACTGCCACAACTTGTTGTCCAAGGATATTTGCCCTCCTAACTCATCTGACCTGAATATGACTGGCCATTTTGCCTATAGTTACCATTAGTTAACGGTCATTGCACCACTGAGAAGTCCCTGATGGACTCCATCGTCTTAAAATACAAGAATTTAGATCGGTCTCTAGTTTTTTAGGGCTTGCTCAGGATTTAGAACCCGAATTGAGGTCGTTATTATGACCAACAGAGGCGAAATTGACTGAAGTATTTTCTTCAGTTTTTGTTTGGTGAATATATCTCTAAAAATGACCATTTTATGTTAATATATAATAGATATATCATAAGCCCAGTGGATTTCCGCTCGTATACCTTGTAAATACACAAGCCAAAGTATCAAAGTAGGAGTGTCATCACAGAGTAAGGTAGAAGGGCTGGAGTCCCCCTCCCCCCCAAAGAAAATCTCCTTGCGGACGCCCTTGCAAACATGTATAGCTGATAACCTTTACTTGATTGAAGTGACTATTATTGGCTCCGATATGGCTCTTTCAAACATAATTTTATTGTGACGATCAACTTTTTGCACTAGAAGTGCAATTTGCAGCGATTGTAAAGGGTTCAAAAGAATTATTTGTTGATAAAAATAATTCTAGCTTGCTTTTATGTTGACAGCCTAATATATATTTATTGAAGGTATATCTTCTTTTCCCTAAATAATAATAGATTTTCTTCTTTTTTTTTCCAACTTTAACAAACGAAAGGTTTTTTCTTTTCTTTTTTGTTCAGAAAAAAAGAAGAAGAAGAAAAAAAAGGAAAAAAGAATCCCTTGGAGTACCACTAAAAGAAAGTAATAAGAAAAAGCAAGCAGATGATGAGAAGAGGGGGGGAAATCTATACAAGGTTTTTTTATTTTCTGTGCGTGCTTGTGTTTGAGCAAAGCCTTCTCTTTTTTAGGGAGCTTTATCGAAGATTTAAAGGCCCTCTTTTTTGTTTAAGATGAAAAGTGTAATAAGAAGGTTGTCAAAAAAGAAAAAGAAAAAAAAAGAAAGATTTCCCCTTTTTTTCTTTTTCTTTTTATAACTACAAGTTTGTACAAATTTAGGTCATGTGATTAATGGAGCATGATGATGCATGTAGCTTGCCTTCAGAGAGAGAGAATATTAATTAAATAATATGATATTTTTCCCTGGTACTATACATAGAAAGTTGGTTATACATAAATATGATTACAAAATATGTTGAATATCTCTGTAAAAACATACATCATTATAGAGTAGAAAATATTTATGTAAATGAGGAATGCGAGTCCAGATTAGCAATTAAAATTTGATTTTCCTTTTTAGATTAAATAAATGAATGAAAGTAATAGAAAAAAGTAGAGATCATCATGCTATTATCACGGCTTGCATTTTGAAATAAATACCTCTTCCAATTTGACTTTTTGAGCAGAAATATAGAAACTAATATGTACCTTGAATCCCCAGTATAACCACGATAATAAATGCAGGGCCCATTGACCAGTAGCATAAATGAATATATTGGGGATATATTGAAATGACGACGTTGGTTTTTAATCTGTCTGTTTTATCCTACGCAAATCCTGTGTACTTGGGGTGCATTTTTTGGAAATTATCCCCATTGATAAAAACTGGATAAATTCTACGAAAATTACATATTTGTGTCCAACAGACTTCAAATGCTAAACTAGAATGGACACTTTATAGAGCATAAACCTATGGTCATCTGTCCACAATTGATTTTTTTTGCTATATTAAGTATTTTTATTAAACCTAGAGCATAAGGATGCTAATTTGAGCTCCGTACCTCAATATGTTTGAAATTTATGGTGGGTTATTTATTTCTAATGTTTTGTGTCACCTAAAGCTGGATCTTTGAATCTCAAAATTGAATGGGATCTTACTGTGACTGTATATAATCTTGAGTCCAGGTTGGATAAATATTGAAAGGTAAATTTGTCTGTAATCCTGGTGGCCAAAAGACAAACACACAGGGACCAAAATACGGCATTGGAAAAGAGTAGTATACCGGTAGTTGGATAAATACGCGGATTAGTTGTGGAAAACAATTAAATGTGTAATAAAGTTCGGATGACGTTTTTTTTTTTGAGCATTATAAGTTAGAGAATTTATTCTGGTATGAAATTTAATATAACCGCCATCAGCTGCTATGACACCCTCCAAGCGCCCACGGAAGGCCTTGCCTACATTGATGATGTAATGGTCTTCCACGGCTACCCATTCCCCATTGACGCTTACCTTCAATGAGTCCAAATTCGGATGGCGGGTAGCACAGGCCTTCTTCTCAATTTGCCACCACACACTGTAGTCAAGGGGATTCAAATCAGGTGATTGAGGTGGGCAAATGTTTTTGTGAAGACCTCCTTCACCTCATCCACATTGATTTTCCTTGGTCTGCCGGTCCGAACACCCTCCTTAAGATATTTTCCCTCCTTGACAAGCTTCTGGATCTTGAGCACAGTAGTTCTGGATAGTCCAGTGTCCTTGATTATCTCTTTGACAGACCTACCGGCGTGGGAGAGAGTGGCAACCATATGACGTTTGGCCTCGTCATTCATCATAAAAGACTTTGTTTGATGCGATTAAGAAAAACAAAGCCAAAAGATTTTCCGAGTTACTTGTGCTGGATTTTTTATTTCCGGGCACGGAACCTCGAGATATAAGTGTTTAAAAATTAGTCCGCGTATTTATGCAACTACCGGTTATTATTTAAGGACACTCCAATACTACGAGTCTGTATATTTACGTGTATAAAAGTTGGAAGAGGACTTTACATTGATGTGGGACATAATACTATAATATGATTGCGATTGGATATCAAATATCAAATACATTAATCCCCCCCACAATTCAATGTTAGGGTCTCCCCTTATGTTAGAAGTAGGGTATTTACTTATTTATTATAAATAAAAAACCAATTTGATATGAGGTCTCAAATAGTTATATTATATGCTATGATATGTTATAAAAAGACGATCTGGCCACTACATCTATTGATTTTGAAATCCAATATGGAAATACGATCAAATCCATATTCACACAATAATAATATTATATATATATATATATATATGGTAGTAAATGCCCTCGACGTTTAGAAGGGGTATAAAATGAATTTCAATGGAAATAAAGGAGTAATAACCACCACTTTAAAAAAAAATTCATAATAATGGATTATAGAAAATCGATGAGAAGAAGGAACGAACATTATTATAAATTACATATAAGATCTTCATTATTGTTTATATAGCAAACTGAGCGATCTACTTTGAGACCAAAGGAAATTACATGAGACGTTAAAGACTTGAACGTTGAAAGTCGTCTGTAATTAACACCGTAAATTGTCGACGCCATTTTGACAGTTCTATAAAACTAGCTCTGATCGCATCAATTTTAGTTATTTTCAACTTATGATCTAAAAGTATCCATTAGTTGGTCAAAGAAAGGAAAATAAAAATGAATGCATGTTTCATATATACTGAGTGGTGCATTAAAATGCAAATACTTTGAATTTTAAACTTCAACAATATATAATTTATTAATTAACAATAGAATTTCAACAAAATTAATACTATAAAATGTTATATATGTCTATGTTAATACTAAATGTAGCCGAAATTTGAAGAAATGATGGTTTCCAGGCGGCGGTAGAAGGCATGCTACCCGCTGCAGATGTAGTTTTCTGTCATACGCCCAGTGCTGTCTGACAGTGGCTTTAGGGGCCCCAATGTTTGGATAAAGGATACTGCAGGCCTTTCCCTTGACATACACCCAAAATGTGTTGTCGAGAAAGTTGAAATCAGTTTTGTAAGGGTGGCAAAAGTGTCAAAAAAGAGAGGATGGGTTTCTTTCGTTTCTTGTATGAACCCTCGAGATCTCTTGAATGGACCCTCATGGACTTGCGGGGATTGCCATTTTAACAGAGCCTTTCTTCCTATCCAATGTTTGGACTTGCTACTGGCGTAGACGGTGGTCCTGGAGACCTTAACCTGCTTGGAGAGTGAATAGAAATTCGTAGTTCACGTTCAAGTGTCATTTTCTCGACTTGTATGTAAGCTAGAGATCTCTGGTTTGTTTTGTTTTGTAACTAAATATTGAAGCTTTAATATATCCGAATATGAGTTAATTTCAATCGTTCAAACTTAATAAATTAGTGAATAAACACGTGTTCATAATTCAATGGACATCTCCCCATAATTGTGAGGAATTTTCCGCTCATGTCAAGATACCAGAGGACAATTGTCATATGGGCAAAACTATCAACATATACTAAGATGAGCGGAAATTGATAGATAAATCACAATTCATGCAGTATACTCACGGGCAATTTTTCGCTGATAGCATCATTTCAAAGAGCAATTTTCTTGCACGAAAGAAAGTATAATTTGAAATTTATTTTTTATTCTATAATCCTTGGGTCATCCTAATATACCATATATTTGTATTATAATTATTGAACCCTATATACAAACATCCAAAAACAGTTAAGGAATTGTCCATTCAATTTTGGTAATCTACATATATATGTAGATTGCTCGAGAGTTCAATTTGACTGCCGGGAGTGTTAAACGACAGAAATGCTCTTTGAATATACAATATACATAAAGTATAAATTGAAAGAGTAGATGTTCATAGTTCCTTTCTTGTTCTATTTATGTAAAATATATGATCAAAAAATTTGCATAATTTTTCTCTTTTTTAACGTGAGGAAGACTAAAGAACAACAATGCCTTGGAGTTGTTCCCCTAGATTTCTTTTGATGTCTTTTTTAGGGGGAGGGAGAGAGAGAGAGATAGAAGAGCTCCTTGATGTATTGAGAAAACCCCATTTAACCATTTTATGTGCAGATCATTATGATTCTGGATGAAATCAATCCAAATATACAGAGTGCATACCCAAGTCTTGGAGTAGGAATACTAAGTCACAGTAACGTGATTTTCATGGAATACAGGAAGGACAATAACCATACATCAATTTGTAATAACACATGGTCTCAAAAGTCCAGGACTTCTTATTCGCTATTACGGAGCCGAGTCCATAAATAATACTTTTTCAAGCCATTGCTTAGGGTGAATCGGTATTTTTCCACACAGGCAGCAGTGTCAAATTAAAACAGGCTTACACAAATTTGGAGAAGAGGTGCGGCAGTGCGAGAAATCCGTGTGCTTTGAATGTTTGTTAAAATAGTACTTTTATTAATGCCCATCTCATCCTGAATTTTTTAATCAGCCTATACCTAGATGAATTTGTTGGTTCTTAATTATCTCCTTCCTTCTTTACTTACAGAAAAATGCATTCACTGTTCTTTCCAAACAAGCCATCCTTTTTTAAATGTGTTTGAGAGTGGTCTGTAAAGCTTCCGAGCTCAACCCGTAAATAATAGCGAGTCACAACTATCTAGCATCTGTTGTCAGTCACTCACCAAAGTTTCAGCCATTTTAAACGTACAGTTGTTCGGTAATAGTCGTTTGAGTGAGTTGATGTGATTGTATTTGTGAAAATATACAAAACTGTGTATCAAACTGTCATATAAGATTAGTTTTTGAAAGTGCAGCCTTTCAATAGCTTCACATAATAGCAGACATAAAAAGGCTTGTTGTGGGAAATTTGACGCATGTAGGTCAATCCAATTTGGAGTAATTGAGTCAAAGACAAAAAGTGTCTCGTCAACAATTATTTTGCAGATAAAAACGCCGACGGGTTACCTGGGTCCCTGGGAAAAGGTTGTAGAGTTACAAAGGTTGACAAATTCAGAAAAAATATCTTGTATCTCTGTTAGGTCGGATACTTTTCAGAACATTCTCGTACACACTTATCAAAATGCGATCATCATATTGTAAATCCTTCAATTTTTTTTGGGTCAGTTTCCTTTAACTGTGCTCTCAAAAACACCAAAGATGGTTCGTGTATACTTTATTTTCTCTCCATTTTTTTGTAGTGGATTCTTAACGACTCCACTGGGTTCGACTCAATTGTCTCAAGTGGACACATCACTCCACACAAAATATGAATAAAGGCTCAAACTACGTATAATTAACCGAGTCTCTGTTTGCGCGTGTTTATTCTTTATTTTTTAGTCTGGAGCTTAAACGATTTCACTTCTGAAGAGTCCCTCAATCCTCTATGGGGGTCCTTTTTATTATCCAACATATTACTATTTTTATGATAATAAATATTGTTTTGTCTGATCCCATGGGGTTTATAGATAGATTTTAAAGAGACCCTTGATCCAGATTGATCTGCTGCTTTGAATATATGTATACATTTGTTATTTTGTATTTGTGTAGTAGTCAAAAAGAATCAAAAATAATGATAGGTGGTTATCAAATTTCAAAATTCAATCACAAAGTTCCTTTTTGAAAGAATAATATTAATAATAGTTACATACTCTTTTCAAAATCAATGGAATAAAAAGCTTTGCTTTTCACTTATAAATATTAGGGTGGTCCTTACAAATCAATGTCTGACTTGGACGTGTCTACCCTTTCTTATGTGATCCCTTCATACTTCAACTTCCCTCTGCAAAATATTTTTGACTTTACTTAATATTCAATGTAAATTGAACATAATGGATATTTCCAATTTGTTCTAAAGCCATTTTGTTAGTAAGAATGAATACACCATTTAAAAAAATACAGGGAGCGGGGATCAAATTGTTGCCTACTTTAAACCTTGATAACTTGAAGACGACATTATCAAATAAAAAACCGGTTACCAAATAGGAAAGCTATTCTTGTCAGCTGACGATACGTAGTTCAGTTAGCATCATACCGTCATCATATGAGGAGATAAAGAGCTATAAGTGGAACGAGGAGCTTTCGAGGTCCGCCGTAGTCATGGCATTGGTTAATAATGGAGGTGAAATCTCCAATTCAACGATTGCTTCAACCTTAGGAGTGAATTTACGGACTGTTCAGCGTATCCGTAAGATGCAAGAGAACACCTGGGATGTTGATGCCACCATAAAGAGGGCACCCAAGGAGGAGGGCACCGACAGGAAGGTCAGGGACACCGACTTTGTCGATAAGGTGACAGGCCCTGGGTGTGGCAACAGGACTCAGCACCCTGCCATGTGTCCAAAATCTCCATGCAGTGGTTAACTGAGAACTGTTATGACGTCGTAACCAAGGATTTGTGGCCTCCTAACTCTCCCAACCTTAATCCTTTGGACTATTTTGTCTGGGGCTATGTCGAGAAACATACTAACAGACATCCCCATAGCCCCAAGGCAAGCCTGATGGACTCCGTCAAGGAGGTATTCGGCAACATGGACAATGAGATGTTCAGAAGAGCCTGCAGCCGGTTCAGAGGCCGTATTGAGGCTTTTATCGATGCCAACGGTGATTATATCGAATGAATGGCTACTCCATACCTATATGCTCGTCATAGTTTTGATTTTCAATACAAAAGTTAAAAAATGTATATTTTGTGTTGTTTTTTGTAGAAAAATATTTTGGCGACAATTTGATCCCCGCTCCCTGTATATGTATATAAATAGTTGCTTCACTTATAATACTATATTTCACGAACCAATTGTCTGACAGCTGACAAACATATACAGAGTGGGGAGTCAAAAAGGAGTTGTCCGAAAAATGTTGAATTAAGTTCGTGTATCTTTATATTTTTAGGATTTTTTTATGAACTTTTTTTTTGAGAGGTGGGATACAGAAGTTTTATAATTAATATGGCTTCCACTGGACAATGAAGGTCTCGATTCTGGCCCTAATGATGGCACACGCTTTCTTGATATTCTCTTCAGGGTAGTCTGTCCACTCTTTGTCCATGGTAGCTTTGAGGGACTCAACATTGAGGTGCAGGGCCGCATTGGTCTTCCTCTTGAGGGCACCCCACCAGATTTTCTTGACCCTCTCGAGTCTTTTTTGCTGAGCAGGTGCCTTAGTCTTCGGACATAGAAATTCATGCCCATATCTTCATGGATAGCCACTCTGATGGTTTTGGTACGCTAAACCCACGGTACACGGTTCGGTACGGTATTTTGTAAAATGTTAAAAAAAATGAGCTTGTCTGCATTTTCCGGTAAAAATAAAAACCGATTATTAGTCACAACACAATATCGCCAGCTGTAGAAAAAATAATTTCACTTGATACTCATGTACCATTAGTTGCGATGTATCGACAGGCTAACTTGGAAACATTGGAAAAATTATTTCAATCATTCCTCCCCAATTCGACTGGGTTGAGACAACTGGGATGTATTTTATCAACTTGTAATTCATTTCTCTTATTCTATATAAGCAAATACATAAATTATTTCCCTTTTAAATGGATGTTTATGGATTAAAACCTTGGCTCACAATCCAAAACTATTAGTTAAAAAAATAGCCCAAATTTTATAACTTAAATTTTTTTAAATATATGATTGTATATACAGCGTACCGTACCGAAGGTAAAAACGTACCGAACCGCGGTACAACCCCGTACCGTAGTAGCCCTAATATTCATACATCAAAATATTCCAAACTCTATTTTCTTTGATCTCGGATCAAATTAATTATATCCATATAGATCTATTTGTCCAAATATACATTATAGTATGTAGATGGAGACAAATCTAATAATGACGAATAAATGAACTCCGACGTTCGCTCAGTCACACCCCGTGCCACGTGACCCTCTCTTTATTTATTTTGACAAGAGCACATGACGTTCTCCTCCTTACTGATTCACAAAAACCATTAACAAATTAATCTGTGTTGCCCTTTTTAAAAAAAATATCTTTGGTGTTATGTCTAGTAAAGAGCTATGGCGTCTAGTGTTGAGACGCGCTTCAAGACATAATTTTTGTGCAATCTTGAGTGAATTTTTCAACAGCGATTTGGACTGATATTTTGGTCCAGACCACGATTTTTGATTTTTCGTTTTCAAAACATAAATCAATTTTTTCGTGCGCAATATATAAGCAATATCTTTTGGTTTCAAATTAAGGACCGATTTGCGACCCCTCTGTTGATTCATAAGCTGTAAAAATGCCAGTCTTATATCGCTAATATAGAAATATATAGTGTAATTTTGTAGACAACTATCAATATCAGTTCTTCTAGCCTTTAAACATTTCCCAATAATTCCAGAGTTGGAAAAGCCGGCCCACAATTGGCAAACTATTACCGACTGATTTTGGGTCTTTTTCTGTACCTTTTTGGAGGAAAAGTTGGGTGATACAATAATGTCGTGATGTGTTGCGAGTAGTGTTTTGCTCTTCGAGTTTATAAAAGAACCACTCAAAGAATTACAAACTATATTCTGTACTCACTGGAGTACTTGTTACTTGCTTAAATTCCCCGATGCTTTCATAGGTATACAACTTTACAACTTTTACCCTACTGATAATTTGGAGGGATAAAGATATACATTTATTGATTTAGAGGAACTACCGAACACTTTTTGATCGCTGACAAATTTGTCAATCAATAAATCATATTATACAGGTGTGCGCGCCTAAAACTAAACACTCCTTTAAATTTTACGCCATGTACATATTCATGATTTTATTGAGCTGAAACCGGTTTATACTTTCGAGGGTTTATTTCAATAACTATGGATTTTTGAACTTTTTTCCCCAAAATTGATTTTTTTTGTTTATAACTGTGGATTTTTAAATTTGTTTTCCAAAAATTTATAAGTTGAAATTTAATTTTTTGAAATATTTCCAAAATTTTTAATTTTTTTGTAAGCAGTTTTGAATTTTTGGAAATTTTTTTCAAAAAAAAAAATTTTCGATTTACAGCTGAGGATTTTTTAAATTATTTTCTAAAACATTTAGTATTTTATTCAACTTTCTGAAATTTTTTGTGAATGGCTATGGATTTTGGAATTTTTTTTGTGTAAAAGTTATATATTTTGGATTTTTGGAATCAGCTAGTAAGGATGAGGTCACATGACAACACTCTATTCAATATTGTATAAAATAATTTCCCCTTGAATATCTAGACCTTATTTGAAAGATTCTTGAAATTAGTGCTGTGTTAATTTTTATTTATGACTCAAGACTGCAGTTACTACCAGTTTAGTCTCGGTCCAGTTCATTTACGTCCTTCAAATTAGTCCGCAAACTTATATGTATATATTTCGTCAGTTCTAGAAATGACTGTGTCTCGTAACTTTGCTTTAAACAATTTCGCCTTGAGATAATTTGCCTCATCCCATTTCGCCTCCGGACATTTCGCCTTAAACCATTATGCCTTAAGGATATTCGCCCTTAATATAGGAATATAACAAGTTTATAAGACGTTATTGTTCATTTTGGTTTAAATTAATGTTCCTTCTGAATTTTCCAAATCAAAATATGCACTGTGTATAACTATAAAACACATTTAAATGTTTCTTTTCTATTGGACTAACGATGGAGTTAAGTTCATGCCTTAGTATATTAGGCTTGTTTGTCAATTCGTGAGTCTTTTCCATTATGAATAATACATCATGCCTAATGCTCATTACTACTTGAAAATTTAATAGAATACTTCTATTCGAATCCTTACCGTGTTTTAATATTTTTATAAATTATACTAATTTTATTACGTATTTTGTCTCGAGTTCGAATTAATGACATAGTGAGATTTTAACGTATGCATTGAAATTTTAGGGTATAGATCCATCATTATTCCAACAAACAACAATCATTATCCACAGTACATACCGGATTCAAAAGATTTTTTTTTTTTACACTTTCAATCTAGAACTTTATCAAGATGTATTTCGGGAGCCAGTTGTAAAGGTTTATGTCAATAAAATAAAAATAATTAAAAAACGTGACGTGACATCCCAGTGCTGGTTAATGGTCTCCTTGTGGTTCTCGATATTTAAGTAACGGACGGTTTGGACTCAACATGCAACACCCAAAAAGTCAAGTCCAATAGTTTGGTATCTGGTGAGTAGGGAATCCCAATATTCTTTGTCGCCTGAAAGACAAGTTGTGTACAACAACTTCAGGACCTTTTTGGGCGTGTGTGCAAGGACACAATCCCCCTGGAATACTACGTTCATGTCCGGGTAGTTGGTCTGGACCCATCCTAACAACTTGTTCTCCTTTGGTTTCTTGCGAGCGTCTAAAAGTGTAGGACCGAAATTTGTTGGTCACGTGCAGATAGTATTTTCTCAGCTTCTAAGATACTTAGGAAGATTTTTTTTTGTTTATTTCAATTTTGCTTAATTTTAGCATTTGACTGGATCAATTTTACCACATTCACACAAACCTTGATTTACGTAGCAGAAACGGAGATTTGGGAAAAAAACAATTACCGATTTTTGCTTTATTTCAATGCTTTATAAAAAGTGTGTTCATCATCCAATTTAAGGCAAGTATGCCCCGTTCTGTTTGTTGGATAACTTGCTGGCAACGAGGATTTAACTTCATAATACACTTTTTGTAGAAGACCTTGTCTTTATTCTCAAAAAACTCGGACAACCAATATTAACAGGTCCTTATGGAGGCCAAATTTGTACCCTAGGCGCGTTGGCCATAGACAAGAGCAGGCATTTTTCACTTGGACCCTGGTTCGGACTGTAGGGTGGACGTACAACAACTTTCCATCCGAGCTCCCACAGCTTCTGGGGCGTCATCGAAGATGTATGCAGCCCGGTGTTCTCTGCTAGATATTAATGCCGACCGCTTCTGTTCCATTGCCAGCTTCAAACGGCCGAGTGGTTAAAAGTAGAGAGCAGAATTGAGCTGGAAAAAAATAATTGGTCCAACTGCTGGTGTAACACGAACCGAAGGAGTATCTCTCCCACATACATCAGAAATTTTCTTGTTCGCTTTCGATGCGTTTTCTGTTTGAGGTAGTAAAAATGTAAATTATGGCAAACTTCTTCCGTTAAGACCCCCATACACAACATATAATAATTAACAACTGAATCGGACAAGCATACTACTGTTGGAAAAATGTTTGGAGTATGCACTCACAACTATACAACACTTAATCGTATGTGGCCAATAATGAATAAGATATACTTGGTTACAAATAAAAGGGACGTGAAATAGAATATTACTTTATCTCCAAACTAATATTAAGGCGAAATATCCTTGGATAAAATGGCTTTAAGGCAATATTTCCTGAGTCAAAATTGCCTCGTGTCAGAAATATCAGTTACGAAATGATTTATAAAAAGTGGTAAAGAGGGTTTTTGTTAATAGATTCAAATAGCAATAATAATATAATAATAATAAATATCTTCCTCATGGTACTTTAGATGTAATGGAAGTTCTCTCTAAGTTCTCTAGTTCATCATCTCCCCTCCCCCCGAACATTTCTCGAAGGAAAGACAAAAGAAAATATCTTTATATGAGTGTGTGTGTAACCTTAAACTTTGAGGAACAGTATTTTTTGTTCCATCTTATAACTGTACACGCAGACATCATATCTGTGGATTAGATAGAAATTGGATTAATCGAAGATATTCGGTTTCATTAAAAAGAATCTTTTTTATATCTTTTTTTATATATATACATTCATATGTAAAAATATATTGGAGGGGGTTTGCCATATGTATGGTTGGTTGTATGTATTTAGTTCACCAAGGACTTGAATCCCTTTGCAGTTGTGCTACGTCAATATAAAAGACACCTTCCATAAAAATCTAGAAAATAAAGAAAATTACAGTACTTTTTTTAATTCATGGACGTATTTGAGTCAATTATAGAGGGTTATTAGTGATATTAGTCGGATCAGTTACGATAGCTCAGGGTTGTAGCCATTTTGTATAATTTTTAATTGATTTAATAGATATATGTTTGGTTTAATGCTGTTTGTTTTTAACAGGAAAGGAGGTTGTTCACAATTTGAGGTCCCGAAAGTTTGGGAAGTTGTAGTTCAGGAAGGTTTGGGTTGACACGCGATGCCACGGCCGCCTTGGGTGAAAACAAAGTTGTCCGCAAACTTATTTACGAATTTTTGACCCCCTCCCCTCAAATACGAGTCAAGTCCCAAACCCATAAATTCAAAGTAGTCAATATTAAGTCGAATTCTAAAAATATAGGTATTAGTCAATGTGATGTTACTTTGAACTTGAGAACTTAGTCTACTCAAAAAAAAAAAAAAAAAATACTACGAACTAATTTTGTATGCGCCAGTATCAAAACTATCTTGAAAAAAAGTCAAGAAGAGTAGAAAATCCCAAAGTATTTTTCTAGCCCATATAATTGCACTTAACGACGCCAACATTTTTTGGGATACAACAAGGATGATAAATGAATTGATTTTCTGTATTTAAAAGGGCCATATCAGGCCTTTTATAAGTTTCATACATCAAATTGAGATTTTTAACAATAGCAAAAACTTTTAAGTATCTTAAATCACCCCAAAAACCTGAATAATAACCTTGTAACTGACACAAATATCTCCACGAAATATTGATAAAAATCATAAATTGGGAGATTTTTTTCCTTTCTTGACTTTTGTACAAGATTGTTTTTATGTTGACAGACCACATATCTTTATATATAAAGTTAGGACTTTAAAATTAGAAAATTTTAAAAGACATTTTTAGATCTCTAAATGTATATTTTTGGGTATTTTATGGCAAAATTTGGAAGAAAAAGTTGGAAATTCGACAATTTTCTACACTTTTTATTTACTATGTCCCACTTCAATCTCAAGGATGGCTTTAATACAGAGACGAACAGAGGCACAACTAGCCATGATGAAGTTGTTCTACTCCTCTGTTATCACGGTCTTCAGGGTATCGATATTCGGATGAGAAGTTTTCTTATTTACTCTGCTGATGGACTTCAACGTGCACATCTTAAAGTTACCAAAACTTATCGTCACAGTAAAATAATTAATAAAGATAGATTATATTTGAAAGTAGACATATTGGACCCAATATATGACTTTTCAATCAAATAAAGATTTTAAGCTGTACCTACAGTTTTTGAATATCTCCACCTATCCAAGTTATTGAAATAATAAGCATAGAAATTCATAAATTGGGAGATTTGTTCTTTTTCTTGACTTTTATACAATATAAATTATTACATTTTTTGAAAAAAAATGACAAATATTAAATTTTCCACGTAAAAATCAAAATTCCTTAAGTGGGAAGGGGGCTATACCCCCTCCAACTCACACCCTGTGGACATGCCTGTACTAATGAATACCATTTTTTTTAAATTATCTCTTTCTTTTTTTTGTGCAAAAATATATTCCTGTGCCAAAAATCCTTTTCCTTCAATAGCAATGCAATTTATGACGTCAGACAAAGTGATCTACAACTAACATTCTGGAGTACCTTAACCTATCCCATAAATTTGAAATCAAAGCCTAAAATTCATTCAAATATGGTTATGAAATATTGGACTGCATGTAATATATATGAAGTTTAAACAAAATTTTTGATTAACACTTTGCTTGATTTTTGTTCAAGATTGTTTTTATGTTGACACACACTACTGATATTGATTTTATTTGAAAGTGCTCATATTGGGATCAATATAAGTCTCTTAACCCAAATACATACATCCTCCCAACTTTTGTTCAAACTCTAAAGTATCTTAATCCATCCTGGAAATTTGAACAATCAGCCTTTAATTGATATGTATATGTCTATGAAATATTGTATAAAAGATTAGATCCTTTTCTGGACATTTGCACAAATCTGGTTTTTATGGACGCTGCATATACCACCGTGTGGGGGAAAAAAACTTAACACTTTCAATGTAGGACTTTATCAAGATGTATTTCACCAACCAGTTGTAATAGAGTATGTAAATAAAATAACTGAAATGATGTCTTGAATACCTTAATTAGCAATAATGGCTTCCAGACGGCCACAGAAGGTCAACCACGCATTGCCAATGTAGTCCTCAAAGGTAGCATCCCAGTTCCAGTTGACGGTACGAACAATACAGGCCTTGAACTCAACCTGCACCCATAAAGTCAAGTCCAATGGGTGGGCATCTGGTGAGTGGAGTTTTTCTTTGAGCAGAAAGGCAAGTTTTCCTTCCACCAATTCTGAGCCTTTTTGTATGTGTGTACAGGCGTGTCATCCTGCTGAACCACCACGTTCATGTCCGTGTAGTTGTTCACGACCAATGGTAACAACTTAGGCCCCGAGAGCCTGTACCTGACTGAGAACCAGATGAGGGGAAAGACCTTACCATCCGAGGCCACAAAGCCCAGGGCTGATGCAGGGTCATTTGTGGTAGTGAGAGGAGTCTGGGAAGGCTCATCAACCTCCCAAAAGGAAAAATACCTCTCATTTTGACGGTTTCACACGTTTCAGCAAATGTGGGCGGCACAAAAATCGTGGGTCACAGTCAGATGGCATTGTCCCAGCTTCTCAGACAAATAGGTAGATTTTTTTATTTAATTTTTTTTTTGTTTATTTTTGAGTATTTAACCGGAACAATTTAACTGCAATCTCAAAAACCTTGATTTATGAAACAAAAGGTAAGTCTAAAGATTTTTTCGCAACACCTGTTGTAATATTAAAGGGTTTAGTGATAGTTATGAACATATCTATGAATAAGTTGTGCTTTCTCTTCTATTTTTTATTATTATTATTCTTCGTATAGGGGGGATTTAAATTGTCTTTTTTTTTTTAATATCAACGATGAACGTGACTTTCTTTTGGTTTTCCATCCCCCCTCTCTCCATTTCTTTTTCTCCCTCACTCTTTAGTCTACTCTTCTCCAACTCTCCGTACTATATAAGATTTTTAATCTTGTTTAATTTATGATTATCTGAGTATTTTTTTCTTCTTCTTTTTTTCCTCTCTTTTTAATATACTAATATAAAAATCCCAAAATTCCAAAGAAAGTGAAATTATACAGTCATACAACATATAAACAATTATGTGACTGGCGTTCTAAAATAAAAATAAAATATTAGGGTTATGGAACTCTAATTGTATACATATATATATAACAACTGGTCAGCTGTTTAAATGGTTTTATTACATACATATTTGTATATGTACCGGGTTATCCATTCCAATAAATAATTAATGAGGATTGAAGGATTCAAATTAATTCACATTTTAATATATTTAAGCATATACAATTATTTTTTACTTGGGCTCACTACCTTACAGACAAGTCGAGGAAATAATATTGGAACGTGAACGACGAATTTCCATTCGTACACTCCAAGAAGTTGAGCGTCTCCAGCATCACCGGCTACGCCGGCAGCAAAAAACTTTATGAGAGAAAGAAGGGCTCTGTCAAAAAGGCCAAATAGGACCCGGAAGAGTTGAAGACAACAGGCCAGGAATAAACGCCTCAAGTCCAAGTGGGCGCATACAAGAGATCTCGGATTTTCAAAGCAGACTGTCAAGAGAGCTATCAAAAATATGGGTGTAAAGATTCTTTTGAGGATAGAATGGGAACTTTTGACACCACCAATGAAAGAAACTCATCTCCTTCCTCGCAAGAATCTTTTGAATGAGTCTTTTGAGTTCTTTAGTCTGCCAACTCCGGGACATCATGACATAGGACTAAAATCTTCACTGGTTGCCAATCCTTCCAACGCCGCTAAGAGCGGTTACATTAAGGATAAGAAGATCTTAGACACAAATATATCAATAGTGTTAATTTTGTTGAAATTATATTGTTCATTAATAAGTTATATCTTGTTGAAGTTTAGAAGTCAATGTGTTCAGATTTGAATGAACCACTCGGTATTAGTGTTGTGACTCAATCCTTGACGGAATTTAATCTCAGTTCGGTCTTAAATCTATTTTTTTTTACATCATTATAAAAATTGATGCATTTTCGGAGTGTTAATAAATGTACTTTTTAGGGTTTCAATTTTAACAGGAATTATTTTGGGTCTCAATCTATCGACCATTTTTGGAGGTATAATTATTCTATGTACTATTTTTTTGGGTTTCAAAATTTAAACTGTTCTTTTATTTGTTTCAATTTATAGAACAATTTTTGTGGGCTCTTCAAAATGTAGACCTATTAATTTGGGTTGCAATATTTAGAACAATTTTATTGGATTTCATTTTATGTACTTTTTTTTCGTCTCAATCAATATAGCATTTTTTTGAAGTCTCAATATTAAAACAGTTTTTCTTTTTAGTCTCAATTTATTGAACAATTTTTTTTGGGATCTCAATATATAAATCTATGATTTTGGGTTGTAGTATTTAGATCAATTATATTGGAGGTCAATTTTTAGAATGATTTTTTTTTTGGTGTTGATATTTTAACCAATTTTATCGGGTCTCAATCTATTGAACAACTTTTTTGGATTTCAATAATTCGACCTTTTTTTTTAAGTATCAATATTTAGACCAATTTCATTGGGTATTCATATCTAGACCAATTTTATTGGATCACCATCTTTAAACTGATTATTTTGGGTCTCAATATTGAGACAAATTGGTTTTAGTCCCAACCTATTTCTGATTTATTGTATTGTCTATGAATAAAACATTTAAGTGTACCTGTCAAGAGGTTCTATTAGATCAACTTCAAGCAACTGTGGGACAAAGGATATAAACACATAACCTACTCCGTATCTATCAATGATATATGCAGAAACTACTTTGATGTCGATCCTGAAATCTACTCTGAGTCCAACAAGGACTTTTAAGTTACTGAATACTAGTATAATGATCTATTGATGTTTTTAAAGTACTACCAAAACACAAATTGCATACATCTTGCAAAAAGTATTCATATTTTCATTATAATCCAATTTCATTCAAACATATTATTTTGACTTAGCTATATAATTTAGCTAAGTAATATTTGAGAATAATTGTAAAAACAAGAAATACAACCTCAATGACGTCACAAAGGATATATTTAACCCGCGATAATTACCGACTAGAGGGACTGGAATGGACCACAGTCCTCAATTCTAAATATGGACTTTTACAACCCCTAAAATTGACATAATAACTCATTGCCGGTTGGTATGTTTTGACGCTGGCTCAACGATTTAATAATAATAATAATAAAAAACAAAATACACGGTCAAAATTCGCAAAGATTTGTCGAAAAGTATCCCTATAAGAAAAATCCTGGTACAACCCCCATTGCGTGACACATTTATATAAGTGTAGTCATATCCTAAATTGGTTAGTGATATGATATTTATGACTGATATTATGTTGATCCTTTACTTCCACATTCATTTTGTTGTTATTGTTCATGCTTTCAACCCAAGAGCAATAACAATAATATCATTTATAAGAAGAAGCTGAAAGAGAGTGGGACTGTTTTATGATTATTTTTATTGACCTGCCATCTGGTTTTAATGGATAAATAATTTTTTTTAGTGTGTCATTTGTTTAAAATCCATAATTAAATATGAATATCTAATAATACTTGTATGTTCACTTACAGTCAGAGACAGACACGAAGGTGGTGTGTAGCACTGGAACTACTTACGACTCCTAATCACGTTACAGAGATCATAAAAAATCATGTTAGTGGAATGAAATGTATACCTACTAATTATAAAGTTATTCATTATTTAATGAGACAAGCTGAAGAGGTCAGGAGGAGGTTGAGTTGCATGGAGAGGGGGAGGTAAATCAGGGCTTTTGTTGACTGACAGAATAATAGGCAAGTTCTATGCTTTTTATCAGATAAGTCAACCTATAATTTAACTCATAGGATGACGTCATAATATGGATAAATTCCATGAATAAATGATGAAATTTGCTTGTTGAGAGCTTCTTATTTCCCAGGATTTTCCACCCTTTTGAGATACGTGGTTTCTGTTGAGTGACATTAATAGTAAGCTATGTATATGTTTTGATACCAGATAATCAGGGTCTCCAACCTCCTCACAAAAAAAAAAATAAAAAAAAATGCATTTCTTGAGCAGAGCTACGGATTTTTGTAATTATTTTACAAAAATGTAATTTTTTTGTGAATAGCTATGGATTTTAGAATTATATTTTTTCCAAAATATTGAATTTTTGATTTTTTTTTTCAAAAAAAAATCAAAAAAACTAAGCCCACCCAATATATAATCCTGCAAACGCATGGATTTTGCATGAATCCATGATGAAGTGACTGTTGAAGTCTTTGTATTCTCCAACATTTTGTCCTTTAGGATATACCCATAAACCCAAGGTTAATAGGAATACAAGATTATACCATAACGTGTGTAGGAGGGATGTCTACCCCCCATCAAACTTTTTAAATGTGACGCCACAGAATATGATTGGTAACATATTTTGTCAAAATCTGTCGATTTTGCCCAGCAGTCCGTGCGATACATCAAATTGAAAATTCTAGTTAGACCGATTAACCTTGTATTTCTATTAACCGTGAGTGCCATATTATAATGCTTGCCCGCGCCGAAGGGGCTAAAGAAGAATAGAATAATATTGCCCATTTTCAATGGGATTTCCCGCGCCATCTTTAGTCCGAGCAAAACCCTTTCTTAATAACTAATATTATTTATATGCCTGCTATTGGTGTTTGGTAGAATATATCCGTATGAAATCTATCTAGTAGATGTATAAATTGGCCTAACATGTTCGTATAATATCTTTTTTGGGACTCTGAGGTCATTAAGAGACTGTTTTTGACCGAAACAAAACCTCATTTTCCTTCTCTCTTTCTATATGTCTCTCCTTACCTCTGTTTCTTCCTTTGTCCTTCTTCCTCTTTCTATATTCCTCCCTTTGTTTTTTCTCTTCTACCTTCATTCTTTGTTTCTATTCCCAACTATTCAGCACTGCAACGCGTGCACCCTCTGCTAGTATATATATGAAATATAATTCCATAATTTTTTTGGGTCTAAGCCTCCCAAATGGTCGAAGGTAGTAATGCCCCTTGACTTTTACAAATGAAGTTTAACAGAGGCTATATTTTTGAACACACTCCGTGATTCCATGATGAAGATATCGCTGAGTGTTTTTCTTTTCTAAAGTTCGAATACATTTAAATTCTACTTTTTTAAATTTATGTTTAGAAAGAAGTTAATTTTTGTAAATTTCCAGAAATCTTCCGTAAAATACGGATATGATTTGGTAAACTTTGGGATTTGTCTATCAAGTAGAATTTAAAAAAAATAATCGATGAACTATACAGACATCATTGCAAAATGAAGTTCAGAATGACTGATGAAGGAAATATAGAAAAAATGTCATGACGTCATCTATAAAAATACATTCAACCAAAACTATGATGTCATACAATGACAAAGTGTGTTTGTATGGTATATATTTTTAACTATAACTTAAAATTGTTATTACCCACATTATTTTTTTTTCTATTGATGTTAGAACAAATAATATATCTATTAATTTGAACTTTAACATTTTAATCAAAATGAAATGTTGCGACGTAATATAAATAGTGAAATAAAATTCAACATATTGATTTGATACCGGGATGTGGCAACCTAAAATATAACAGAACAAGTGACGTCATTTTTTGAAAAGATATGAGAAAATTTTTTTTTTTTTTTTTGTTTGCTGAGAAAAAGTCCAATAAATTATGTATCTAACAAATTAAAAGTCCTTTTGGTGTCAGAAACTTATTTAAAATGCTTCATTAAGTTATTTTTTTATTTTTTATAACCTACCTAATAGTAAGGACATATAGGCTGGAACTACACCAAACCTCGATCCTCAATTCTACTCTGATTACAACAAGGATTTATAACTCCTGAGCATATCCCCATTGCTACAGGGTTGATTTTATTTAGTGGTACAGATATCATTATTATACATAAGGCTTGACATTGGTGCATAATCACGGAGGAGTTAAACAAGACAGAACAAAGCCAGTTGAGCAAAGAAGGCTCTAAGTTTTTTCAAGGCTAACACAAAGTTTTGTTCTTTTCACATAAATTTTTTTTTCACCGTTGATGCCACTATGAATAAGCAAACCAGCCTCTACATCTCAACCGAACTCAAGCCAAAATAGGCAAAGTCAGTCCTCACATTATTGTAGAGAAGAAGGATCGGCTCAATGCAGATGCTTACATCGAACTTCTGGATAAGAAAGTGCTATTTTGAGCCAAGGAAAAGTTCGAAAAATACTTTGTTCCATTCAAGACGGAGCACCTTGTGATTGGATCGCTAAGATGCAGACCTTCCTGAGAGACAATTTTCTGTACTTTTGGAACCTCAACATGGAGTCGCCCTCCAACCCAGACACCAACTCCTTGGACTACTCAATGTAGGTGAGTCTGGAGGAGAGGCTGTGTGCTACCCCTCAGAAGAGTGTCCCCTGTCTAGTCTCTAGAGTCCTCCATCAAGAAGGAGTGGACCAAGCTTTAGTTTGACTTGATTGTCAAAGTCTGAAAGGTATTTAGGCTTCGTATTGAGGCAATTATTAGAGATGAGGACTTAAATACTGAATAAAAGTTGTTGAATATGTAAATATCCTCACAAAATATTATATTTTACTCATGAGACCTAATCAAAACATCCTCCATATTTTCAGGACTACCACATTTATTTTTGACTTTATTATGTTTTAACATATCCGAATTATTATTACTTGTATCTCTGAGCATGACTGTTTACTTTGTTTCTCAGATAGAGGGAGCCCGAGTTGCAATATTGTACCTACATACAGACAATCTCCTCTTTAATTTGTCAACGCTGTTTTAAATGACTCTCATGAGGCTCTTTATCAATTTATGCATATGTCATAAATAATAACAAACAAAGAAGGATGAAGACGGAGTAATCCATTATATTAGAACGGTATCCTTTCCTCTTATTCTTCTCCTCAGTATTTCTATTATGTATAACATATTATCGTGATGAAGAAGATGATGGAAGAAGAAGAAGAAGCCAAATTGATTTCTCTCTCTCAAAAACAACAAACTAATATTACCCATATTAGTTTGCTGATACTTTTACTTCTATGATTGTTAGTATATATTTATGTATAAAGTTGTGGACCGTCAACACAAAAACGGGCTGGAATGAATTGACTTGAAAATTGAGTGTAGATTATATTTGTGTTCCTTGGTGAATATTTGTCAAGTTCTATCAACATAATGTTCTTAATAACCTATTGGGTGCGGATCAAATTGCTCTTAAAATAGGCAAAATTGATCATAGTAATACAAGACTGTGAAATTGATATACTTTAATAGAAAGGTGTCTGGTAAAATGATTGAGTTTAAAGACTGCGAACAAAATCGCTGGGGTAATATCGTCGCGTGCCTAGATCGTTGTGTACATTATCATTGTGAAGTTTACATCATTGTGCGCAATATGATTGTGAGTAATTTGATTGCAAGACAATATTATATTCAGACGATAAAACTATTGAATGATGAAGAAACATGCCAGAATAGAACCCTTCCATAATGTCATAATACCCACAAATGGTGTAGTTAAACTGCTAGACCCCATGGCAAGCTTAATTTATCCCTTGCAGCTTCCCTGAACATCAAGGAACCACACTAATATCTCCAAATACTTCCTGGGCCTTATGTTTTACAGGTTAAGTGCTGGGCCCCAAAGCAGTTTAAACTCCATCACCGTCACGTTTCTAAGCACCATGGAACTCTTCAAATTTTCTATAATACACCCCGCTCCACGGGTTGTCCAAAACCAAATCTGTTAGATATCTTCAACCAAAGTTTTAATGTTAACAAAGGAAGACATTGATAATAAAAAAAAACCACGGGAGTCTTATATTGGAGTACTTTGGATTTAAAAATTAATGTGAACATAGACTAGTCTGTCGTCATGATGATTAGTCGCACATATAATAATAGATCATATTAGCGGAGGAGATGACGTTAAACTGTCTAAGGCATTACAAATTTTTCTTGTACCTACCATGAACTATGACATGAGAATTACTTTCAAGAATACAGAAGGTTTTCTTATTTATTGAAAGGTTGGGATAATTGAAAGAGAGGGTCTCCCATTTCGAAATAGATGGAGGAAGTATGACGTGCGGGTAAAGGGGCCTTCCGAAAGTCCGGGTATCCAAAATGTATTCAAACATTTAGATCTAAACATATGACACGACCTGAATCCAAAAAATCGGAAACTTTGCCTATTTTTAAATCAGAGCAGAATTTAGGATCGACAACGGATTGGGCTTTCTGTTTATTGCCTTCATCTAACATGCTGCTCTAGGCGAAATTGATGACTCTTTGTGACGGCTCAGCTGTTCCTCTCCTAAATATTCTTTGTAGCGGTTAACTCACAGGGGTGTCCAGAGGCTGTGAGCTCGAGGCTCCGTAGCCCCCTCCAAATAAAGGAATTTTTGTCTTGTATGAAGAAAAGTTATTACTCTGGAAGAAAAAAAAGTAATGTGGTCTATCATGTTAATATTCATTTCTTTTTTATTCAGGGGCGTCTGTAGGGGGCTGAAGGGGCTGTAGCCCCATCTGAAAAAAAAAAAATAGTATAGGAATATTTGCTTTTTACTAGAAAATTTAATATTTGGAAGTTTTAAAATTTCTTTCAAAAAAATTTAATTTACTTCTAATAACCATGGATTTTAGGAAATTCTCTCCAAAAAATTTAATATGTGAATTTTTTTCACGAAAAATTTTATATAAGAAATATAATTTTTGAGAGAAACTGTGGATTTTTAAAAAAAAAAATCCCAAACAATTTAAGTTTTGAAATTAGTTTCTAAGGAATTTAATTTTTTGTGAATAGCTGTAGATCTTTTTTTTTCAAAAAATTCAAAAACCAAGCGCTCTCCAAAATATAATCCTACGGACCCCCTATTTTTCAATGCCCAAAATATCCTATTTTCCAAAACCCTATTAAACATTTTTTCATAATTTTCCATGAAAAGGAAATTGAATAAATCCACTCTAACACAACACTGAAATATTTAATTACATAGGCAATGAAGATGAACGTGTATGATTTTTGAGTGTGACTGTTGAGTGAGTACTCATAATGATCAAATATTATCATTCTTTTATGATCAAATGCCATTAGGGTGATCCTATTAATATTAATATAAATAAAGTAATATGAAGTTTTGCCTTGTAATTGAATATTTCATAAACAATTATGTACTTTATCTAATGTATCAAAAGTTTTTTGTATTGTTTTTTATTTGTGGTCTTCGATCAAAAGAACTGATAACTATGCAAATGGTTTGTATAATTATAATAACAACCAGTACTCGAGGTATTAAGCATCGACGAACAGACTAAATTCGCTTTTATCATATATATTTGTTTTACAATTCAATGGACCACACTCTTAAAACGTCATTTTACATTTCCCCGAGTGATTTGTTTTTTATTTTATTAGATTTAAAAATATAGCAGAATAAATTAGGGCCCAAACTACCAATTTCAGCAATTTTTTCACATTATTTTAATTACAAATTTAGCAGTTATTTTTGACAAAAATTTAGTTTTTAATTTTAAATAAAAAACTCATTAATTACGGAAAACATCGTTTAATATATTTATTTCAAAGAATTGCCTACAAAAATGTATCCTTATACACATTTTGTACTAAAGACTGAAGATGTATAAAAGATCTATGAATAAATAGTAGTAAAAAAACTTAGTTTAAAAAATAGTTGATGCATTTGCTGTTTTTCTTTTTTGTTGATTATTTAATAAGGTGTGTTAACATTTCCCTCTAAGGAATCTGAAATCTTACTAATTCAATAATTAATGAAATTGAGTGATTGAAATTAATTCCTATTTAGATATTTAATATTTTAAAGATTGAACAATAAGTTTTGTAACAAAAAATAAATAAAAAAGTTGTGAAAATGACACTTTAACGTGGTGAACGAAATTTTCTTTTGTTCACTCCTTGGCGCGGGAAAAAACAGTTGGGTGTGCCTAGGAGCACGGTCTACGCTGTTAACAAATCCTAGTCGTTTGGGAGAAAGGTTGGCTCTTTGAAAAAGACAAAACTGAACTGAAGAGTTGAAGAAAACAAGACAGGCTAATCTTTTCATGTCCATGATGGCGAATGCAAAATATTTCAGGGTGTCACACCAGACTGTCAAATAACTATCAAAAAGTGGGTGGAAGGGAGCCTTGTGAGTGTGGACGACATACTACTTTGACACGAGCAATGAAATAGTCGAATCTTCTTCGTTGCTCGACTCTTTTTGACAATTTTACCCACCCACCCATTACAGCCCTGATACCAACGCCTTCTTTTGGGGGAATTTCGAGGGAAGGGCTTGCAGTATCCGTCATCCAAACACCGTCCCTGAAAGGTACTCTTGGCCAGCATTGGGACGTCATGACAAATGACTACATCCATTGCGGTTACCAGGTCTTCTATCTCTGTCTGGAAGACATCATTGGCGCTGAGGAAGGCTAAATTCATGATGAATAGAGCTCAGAAACACATCTATTTATAGTATAAATTTTGTTGAAATTCTATTTTTAATTAATAAATTTTATCTAGTTGAAGTTAAAAATACAAAGTGTTAAGACTTGAATGGACCACTTGGTATCTGTAATTATGAGTCAATTTTGATTTGACAAACATAAAGGGTGCGACTTCTATTTAACAACCAATACAGTTTTAGACAAAATTAATTTTCTCCATAACTAACGTACCTATTTTTAATTTTATTTATTAAAGCAATTTCAAATAAAAAACGAAAAATATGTAATAAAAATTATTTAGTAAAATCCTCCTTAACCTAAATAATAGTCTCCACTTGACCACGAAAATAAGAGTAAGTTTGGATGATTTGGTTTCCTTTGGCATATTCCAGAATTCCTCCTGAATTTTGATATAAGCTTGGATTTTATATTGTAAGATTATCTGTTGGTGTGTTGCTCAACTGAACCTTACACAAATAAGTAGGGGAAGGCGAGGTAAGTTCATACACGTTTTAGTGTTTACGTCCTCAAAAAGTTCAGAACCATCTATTTTGGTTAATATTTTGCAACTAGGTACCCAAATGGGATACCTCACAAAATGTATCCATCCATATATATGATATTTTTCTCTATTTTTCAACACTATAAAAATTGCCAAATGTATCAACTTACCTCAGGGTAGTGGTAAGTTGATACATGTAATTGAATGACTGATTAAGATAAGAAACTATTATGAAAAATCGACATATTGATGATATGAAAATTATCAAGTCTATACAAATTTATTGATTAATTGGGTATACATCATGTCCTCCTGGTCAATAAATTAACTGTCATGGTTTTATGAAGACAATAATAATTTTATTCATATTAGTTTCCAAATACACAAATATTTCACTTAGCTCATATATAATAATCATAATTTAAATAGTAAATAATCCTTTTTATTCACATTTTAGTGGTGTTCTTGTGAGAATAAAAAATCATAGACCTTGCAACGTCTATTTGTGAATGGTCTTTGTTGGACTATGACTAGTGGGCATATTACATTAGGAGAGACTTCACTTATTGTTGACGATTTGCCCTTTTGTATTGAACTACAAGAATTGTCTGAAGAGATGGACAGCAAAGATGCTTTACTCACATTCAGTAATTTCAGAAGCCCCATAGCCAATTCTTCGAAAATATCATAGTTTAAGAGGAATATAACCGTGTTTCCAAAGCCTGATACAATATTAATAGGGGGCATCAAAATTTTCCCATCCACCAACTCGGATATATTCAAATTTTATGCTAACTCACCTTCCCTAGGATTCGTACGTGCAGAAAAGGAGTATGTTAAAGGGGTAAGTTGATATATGTATCAACTTACCCCCTACAAAGTATCTCAACTTCCTCCAACCCTATGCCATTCAGTTCAAAAGTCGTCAAGAAGGTACACGAAAAAAAATATGGTCGAATGTAATTATTCAAATCATTCACTAATGTCTAATGAACAATTCCAACAGGTGAAAATTAATAAGATAACCATATAAGACATAGATATAAACCAAAGACTTTAGTCACATCAAATGTACAATTTTAACAAATACAATATAAATTTTGATCCTTAAATCTTATCCATTTTTTCTGAATATTTTTATAAAACTTAATGAGCGGTTAGAATAGTACCCCCATCAATATGTTAAAAGCAAACCACTCTGAATTTTCTATAGTTCTCTCATAGCCCCACCTTCCCCACTATTGCCACTGATGTCCAGTAAAACTTGGGGATCAAACACAGGGTCCAACATGACCATAAAAATTATTAACTGTTGAGAACTGACTCGAATACTACAGTAATATGGCATATCCAAGATAATTACTAATATTACCGCGTCCTTAAACCGTTAAATAGACCGTGAATGAGATACTAAAAGAATTCAAGGAATTGTTAATTTAATATGATGGCACCGGATGCAATCTGCCCATAGGCTGAGTTGGAAGTACGGATATAGGATAAAAATTTCGAGATTTGTGTTCCGAGCTAGCAGCTTATAAGTTAGGCTTCACTTCGTAACTTATTTTTTTCTATTAATAAGTTACCCGGGGAGGAAGGGGAGGGGTAAATGTCCGATAGGTGGTTGTATTGTTACGTCATAATGTAGCTATATAAACAAGCTTTATAAAATACGCCAACAATTAATCAGCATTCGGAACATTGATTAGGGGGAAAGAAGTAGACAAAACTACAGCTGACTCCCAAATACAGTGTATATTAGTTTATCTATTTGTGGTCTAGGGCCATATTTTTGTGGTGCAATGACGTGTGTCTTTTTCTAGTTCGCTTGGCTCTTTTATTTTCCAAGACTATTATCCTGATTATTTAATTCTTGAATAGAATTTAATGTAGGTTCTAGTGTGAGTGTTCATGAGAAACAGAGAGGGAGAATGAAGATCCTTTCCTCTCACAGCTGCATGCTGTTGATATAATAAAACTACATGACAGCTAAGCTTCTCTTTTTCCAAAACATATTTAAAATGTTCGAGGTCTCCACGTTTATTTCCGCCTTCTTTTATTTGTGCACACCCGAAAAGAATTATTTTTTATGCATCACTCGTAATAACGACTTCATTTGCTGCTGATGAAATACAGAAAGTAATAATTTAGAATTCTGCATCAGAGTAATTACGAGCTTATTCTTTAGTTCCTTCCTTTTCACAGATGCTTGCAGCTGATATTATAAAGTCCCATGACCTTGAATCTGCTCTCCTTTCAAACATTGCCCAAATTAGCCTGAGATTATCAGGCTCATTTTTGGTGTCTTCTTTTTTTGTACATACAGAAACTCCTTCAAATTAAAAACCCTAGTTAGTAGTGTAATTCCTTCTTGGACTCGTAGACGACTTGAGGCTCAACCTCAGATTCATACCAACCATGTGACCTAACTAAATAAGGAGTGAGGTTTGTATTTATTTCCGTCATCTCACGACTGCTTACAGCTGATCTAATAAAATGTCATGACGGTCAAGTTGCTCTTATTTCAAACACTCATTGAATATGGTTTATATTATATACAGAAATGTAAAAAATATGATAATGATATGGAGTGTTTGCATATTTTTTTCTAACGACTGCTTGCAGCTGATCTAATATAAGTATCATGACAACTAAGCTGCTTTGCTAGTGGTATAGGCTTCCATGTTTAAGATGGATTTACGTCTTTCGTAAAAGTTTAAGTCATTGTCCGACTTGTATAGAATTAAGGGGGCGAGTGTTTATTTTATTTTCTCTCAAGTCATGATAGCTAAGATGTTGTCTTCCCCAAGATATTTCAAATTGTCAGGGGGATCACGTTAATGCTCCATTTCTCTTATTTTTACATACCGGGTCGAAATTTTATATACATCCCCACTTTTGAAAAAGAACTAGAAAAGAGACAATTACTTGTAAGATACAGAGTACCATTTGTGCTTATTTCCGGCCTACTTTTATGTTGTCATGTCCCATATATATTTTGCTTTTTTATTTATTTAATTAAACACAACATACCAACATAAAACACCAGGAGGCTCATTTTACATTGAGATATATGTATATCACAATGACAAAAATTCATCATAAATCATTTTTTTTTAAAATATATATATATTAAAAAAACCAAATAAAATATGATTCCCCCTCTCTCTCTCTTCCTTCCAACCAAACAGACTTCCTATAATTGAATTTAAATAATGTCCAACTTTTTGTATATATTTATATAAATTCATGAAATGTTTTTCCGTTCACCCTAGTTTACCATTTGTACAAAAGAAATATTGTTTTGGGCTGTTTATTAATGTTAATTTTATCATTCATACATATAGGAAGGTTTTGTGATTATTTTGGACATTCTGGTCCAGCTCTCCTGGGTGCATAAACCAGCCCTAATAAACACTTTGTCATTGCATCATCATGGGAGAGCAAAAAGCGAAAAGGCAGACCATCTCAGATCTCCTAGATGCTGAAGTTGAGGTGTTCAAGGATGATGGACATTTTGAAGTACTCCAGGAGCCTGGTTTTCAAGGTGGCCAAGATGAATAATGATGAAGAAGAGTTCTCCAGGAAAGTAGGAAGGGAAGGGTATAATTGAAATAGGGATCCTGAGTTCTTGCTCATCTTGGTGAAGAAAAACATGAAGAACCCCACCAAATTCATGAGTCACCTCTCCAACGAATTCTCCGTGGCTGCAAGGACATTCAGGAAGGCTGTGAAAGGCAACTTACTTGGGGTTGTCCTTATATACAATGACTCCACGCCATCTTTCGAAATAGGTCATGAAACCCATGAGGCTTTTCCTCTTTATGGGAGTAATTCACTTTCACAGAAAGGTTTTTATTCAGTAATACAACATGTCTCATTCCCACCTCCTTTTCGTGTTCTTACAAAAATCCCATCTCTACTAATGGCTACCCACCACAATCTATAGGAACTTTACGCAGAAAAAGGTATCAAACCAACACTTCCATATAATGTGTATTCTTTTAATCCTGAATACTTTTGCATATAGCTGGTGAGCAACGCCTGTCCTGGACTTTGTAGACCTGATGATTTCTACCTAACAACGAACGAGTACATATATTAATATATGATTTAAACTTTGATATTTTGTCATAATACATTTCCGTCCCTATTTTATAATAATCCACATTACACTAAATCTATTGAATTTATTAAAAAGGTTAAAGACAAATTGTTCGTTGTATTAATAATCATTTGACATTAAATTTGTTTAGAATATCATTTTTTGTCTTAAGATTAAATATCAAATCATTTTTTTATTAACCCATTTGAGGGATCCTTGTCAATGAATAAGTTTAACTTATTGAAAAGGATATAAAAATTAGAAGGGAATCAATTATGGGGTGCTGTTTTGAAAAAAAACACATAAGTAATTTACTTTTATATTTGGTAACAACTTCTTTGTTCATTGGTAAATTTTGATGAACTCATCATAAAAAATAATCTTTTTATTGTTTAAAAAAATATGAATTCAATATTCCACTTTCGGCATTAAGGGTGGCCTCTAATCGGCCTCCGAAGGCATTGCAAGTATAAACAATGGACTGATAACTCATGCTCCGCTGTGCCAATGGTTAACAGCTTGCTTCATTGATTGTATATTCTGATGATATTGTCTACAAACCTAAGACTAGATAGGCGCCCAAAGCCCATATTCATAGGGATGGAGGTCCGGGTTGTATTATTCTTTACCCAAAAAGGTACATTGTACGTGTGGGCAGGGATCTGATCTGTTATACTATGTAATCTTTGTCAGATAATTTCTTACTCATACAAGGAAGGAATTTAGGCATCAATTTTCCGCACTAGTTGACACTATTCAGGTGGTAGTATTTTGGGAAACTTAATTTGAAGTATGGTATGGCCATTTAATCCTTTAAATCCCCGTGACATGAGTCAGGCCCGTCACCAATAAGTTTTTGATCCAATAAACAGCCTTATTTGTGACTTTCAGCTGTTTAACTCTTACAGAGACTCACCAATCTACGGCCCCCAATACTGAAATCTAGGATGCGTTTCGTCTTTCTTGTTATCATAACTGAAATGACTGAGAATCCAATTTTATCAAAGATGCAAATAAATACTTCTGCCTGAATATTCTATTGACATGACAATTTAATTAGAGCTCCACAGAACCTTTGACAAACGATTTCATATATGTGTACTTTTCAATTGAACACCTTGTAGGTTATGAAGGATTTGCTAAACTGTGGATATTCTTTAATTACTGAGCGTTTTCCGTTTACCCTTTTCCAGATAGTCGATGAGGATTATTCCTTGCAAATCCAAAAAACAGTGCCCAAAATCAATCCGCCCGATTCCTTTATTCATACGAATACCAAGCAGAAAGAAATAGACCAATCTAGCTGAAAGTTGGTGTGTGTTCTTCCATGACATTCTACTAACTAAAAATAATTTCTATTTGCACGAGAAGTGCCATCTCTTGGACTTTGCACAGACTTTTCAAACGACCCTCGTATGTAATTATAATTCCAATTTATCCTACACCGATTTTAAAAGATGCAATGTTTATATATATCCCAAATTTGCATGCATAAATTTAGTTATGATTAATTAATAATAATTTCATTATAAGGATGTTACAACAGTTGTCTAGAATCTCTATTAAAACCATTGTTACAAAAATAATGACAACCAAGTAAACAATAAATAAATTAGAATGAGAAAAAACCTTTCAAGATGGGAAGGAGTCAATCAATCATTGATTTGAGACCCAATCTACAATATAAATGAATCAATCGTTTGGATGGCATGTGTTGGAGCAAAGATATGCTTGGGTAAGTCTTGATTGATAATCCTCTATCCTGAGGTCATCTCTGAGTCTATAATTATCAATATGTGTTTGTCAGTGTAGGGGCAGCGCAGGTTGTAGGGTGGAGGGGCGGTATCCCAACCGCCGATTAAGTGAAAAGTTTTTTAATTCGGTGACATTATGCAGCACCGCAAAAAATTCAATACTTCAAATTTTTTTTTTGAAAATTTTTTCCAAATAATTGAGCATTTGTATTTGAATTTTTTTTCAAAAAATTGAACTTTTAATAAATGTCTCAAGATTTTCGATTTTTTTTAGAGAAAATTAAATATTTAAAATTTTTTTCCAAAAAATTAATTTTACAAATTTTTTTAAGTCAAATTTCTTTATTTTTTTTCAAAATAAGTATGGATTTTGGAAAAAAAAATTCTCGAAAATTTAATATCTGAAATTTATTTTTTCAAAAAAATTTAATACTTGAAACTTTTTTCCCAAAGAATTTAGTTACCCCCCCCCTCCCTTCCCTATATATTCTGTCGACTGACCACAAGGTACATACCAATGTCTGAATTGAGAAAACCTTCAGTATTCCTGACCTTCATATCCTTTTTACCTTATTTTTGGCATTTACGAATGAACTCCTGTTTACCTTCTGACAAAAACCTACATATACATAATTCAAGGTCAACTTCATTCATATATTCACCTGGACATATTTTGATATATTTAATTGACCTTTTTTTGTATACTAAATAATAAATAGATATATTTTTTTTATGGAGGAATATATATTTTTCGTAGATATTTTGAAGTCATATTTGGGCATTGCAGATTTATGATAAAAATATACATATTTGTTAATTATAATATTAAAGAAGGAATCTCTAGTCATGAACTTAACCTCTTGTACTCGTATGATTCAATCTGAGCAATACAACTAGTGGGAAAGATGGAATAGAGTTCAAACCAGTAAGGATTGTCAAAAGCCTTTTTTTTCTTTCTATACAGTCATATAGGGTGAATCCTTTACAATCAATTGTATAATATTTACGTTAAAAGAACAACCTTTATTTGTCATCTTATTCTATAAAATTTGAGATAAAAGTGTATATTGACGGGGGAGGAGATAAATTCTCATTTATTTGAGGAGTCATATTTTTACAATAGGTTAATGATTTTTTCATTGTTTTAGTTGTAACTTATATGTGCCGCGTCAACATAAAATAATCTTGAATACGAATCACAAAAATGAAAAAAATCAAATATTTGGTTTTTACTTCATACTGGGTTAATCTTTTCTAGTGGAAAACCTTTTTACTTTATTTGTCAGTCCGGAAAGTTGTCTCTCAGGAAGGCCTGACTCTAAGTGGCGTGATGATACGTTACTCCGTGTTGACTGGAAACAAAGTTGGACACGAACTTTTCTCTACCCAAAAATACACTTTCTTATCCAGAGGTCTCACAATATACCTACCCATACATAAGATCAATCCTGTAAATACAACATAAATTGCATTATTTGTGTGCTAATTTAAGATCATCAAGAATAGTTACTATAGTTTAGAGCCATTATTTGATTTAAGAGGCTTACGTACATTGCCCCTAACAAGGCCCTTTAGAATAAAAACAATCTATTATTCATTCTTATATTGCGACTATTATTTTTGTAGTCTGTAAGTAGTGCAAAGGTTAAATAATATTAGTTTGTTCATATATCGGGTTGTCCATTGAAAATTGAACACTTACTAATTCAATAATTAATGAAGGTTGAGTGATTTAAATTAATTCACATTTCGATATATTAAAGCATAAACAATTAGTTAGAAAACAAACCAAACCTTAGCTCTTTAGCTTACGTACAAATCGAGAAAATGACACTTGAATGTGATCAACGAATTTCCATTCTCGTACTCGAAGCAGTTGGGCGTCTCAAAGATCCCCATCTACCCCGTCAGCAAGTCCGAAATGTTGAAGGGGAAGAAGGACTCTGTCAAAAATGCCCAACTGGACCCAAAGAATTTAAAGAAAACAGCAAGAGATCTTGGGGTTTCACACTAGATTGTGAAGAAACTTATAAAAAAACTAATGGAAAGATCCTTGTGAGGATGGAGAGACCCCTTTTGAAACCAGCAATGAAAGAAACCCATCTCCTCCGATGGGTTTCTCATTTAAATAACTCTTTTTGGTTGTTTGGGCTCCCAAAATGCCCAATATTGCCCTACAGCCCTGCTACCAAAACTTTGACTACACCTGTTGGGGTATGTTGGCGGGAAGGCCTGCAGTGTCCTTTATCCAAACACAAAGGACCTCAAAGCGGCTATCAGACAGCACTGTGACGCCATGCTAGAGGACTACACCCACAGGGGGTGCCAGGACTTCCGCCACCACTCGGAAGACATCCTTACCATTAAGGGTAGATTCATCAATGATAAAGAGAACTTAGACACACATCTATTTTTAGTTTTGTGTTGAAATTCTATTAATAATCAATTATTAACTTATATCTTGTTCATGTTTAAAACACAGTAGTCCAATATATTATAGTCATTTGTGAGCCAATTATAGGCATATTATTCAAATTTTAGGGATAAGATAAATAATCCTAGAATTCTAGCTTTATTTTTAGATCTTAAGTTGAAAAATATCGGGGCCATATAAGAGAGTTATATAGCCTCGATATGGACAATCAAATAAAATCCACCAAATTGCTATTCTTTTATTGTTGCAATCAATTTTGGCTAATTTAAGTAGTGCAATTTGCGGCATACCAAAAATTAAATTTACTGATGGAAAATGAGATTAAATAAGACTTTCCTGTCATGACGTTTCATTTCAATTATCTGCAAGCATCTATGAGATAAGGGACATAAACCCACACCACCCAATCTGCAATGATATACGCCCGAAGTACTCTTATATGGATGTTGAATCAGTGGCACTGAAATAATTGGGGTGTTGAGGACATTGTCCCCTCATTTTGTGGAATTTTTATAATGATGGAATAAAATAGAAATAAGGTCTTCTTTATAAAAAATTAAAATGTCCCAATTGGAGGATTAAAAAAAAAAAAATTATTTACAAAAATATAATATCATGAAATAATAATAGTAAAAAAAGAAAGAGAGAATGCAAAATGAACCATAATGAATGCACATTTTATATGGCAAATTGAATTCCTTTGAAGCATGGTACATCAAAAAGAAACAACGACTTAAGGTATGTTAGCAACGGGAGAGCTCATATGAACACGTACAGATTATAGTCGTTTTTACTTCTTTTAAATAAGGCTATTTGTTCAAATTTTATGACTTGCAAAAACTATTAAATCTAGTATTTTATAAACATTCTGTCAAAAGGGTAAAAAAAAAAAAATGTAATATCAATGCCCCCCGAAAAACAACCTGCATCACTATGACGTCACTATTATATAATTTGGCCCACTTAAAAATACATTCCTGGGCCAGTGTCCTGATTTTTACTACTCCAAGTCATCTCAAAACTTATACGTATAACCAGTCCTCACGATTACTCATTGAGATGGGAATGGTTGTAAGTCGCCAGGATGATCGGTATATACGGATCTTACTGGCACATTTAGAGGTTATGGTTGGTTATTAGTAACTCTTGGAAGAATACGACCCTACTTTCAGCCAGATTGACCTATTTATTTCTAATAAAAAAACAAAAAACATTGTGTTTATCACCACCATGTCTAGCTTGCATATATACATTTTGGATTTTAAATTGTCTTCTTTGAAGCTCGGATCTGCTCCCCAACGGCCTTCCGGGACAACTCCGTGAGGAGAAGCGCTGCTACCTCTTTTCTCTTCTCATAATATGGGCTCATGGTGATTACTAGGACAAGGTTTTTGATCAATCGACAGCTAACTATGTGCTATACAACATTTATCGTAAAGGTTTTTGATCAATCGACAGCTAACTATGTGCTCTACAACATTTATCGTAGGGAAATTGTAAAATAGAGGACTATTAATCTCTCAAAAGGAGTAAATAATGACTGTTAGTTTAGGCACTAAAAATAAATAAACCAAAAATGAACGCAGCCATCCATACAATTTGAAGAATGTTTCGGAAAAATCTATGCCTTATGTGTCTAAGAAGCCTCATGAAAAACGAAGAATCAGATAGGAATTGAAGGATCAACTAGATATGAATTTCCAGACGGAATAAGGAGTATCATTACAAATAGGTTTGGTATAAGTCTCAAGGCGTCCCATTGGCTCATTCCTCTACAATGGGTGGAGAAAATGACTTTAAAGTGGAGATGCTAATAGCAAATACTCTGATAATAATTTCTGCTTGAACATCAAAAAAGATTCCTCTTCCTGTAGGTCTGAACGCCATATAGTACAGACTAAATGGGCTTTTAAATTATACAAAAATTCATATTTTTATTGTATAAAGGGGACTTCTTGCCATCTTTTAACAACTTTTTTAAGTCTTTCATGAGTATTTAAATGACTACAGTAAGCTCTATTCTTTCATAATTTATTTATTGTAATTTTAAACAACTGTACAATTTTATGCATTTGACCGATTATATATAAATATTTATTAAACAGCTTAACCGGCATGACCTTGAATTGAATGAGCCGCATTTAGTGTTGAGATGAAAGGAATGCACACAAATTCGTCGCCAATAATTTAGCAATAATGAAGGCAGAAAGTACAAAGATATTCGTCCTTAATTATAGCCTGAGTCCAACCAGAACTATTAATTATAGCTCCTTAACAGTTCACACAATTACTGTTGTCAACAACAAACAAAATGTCTCAACATCAATTACAATCAAAATTCCTTATAAAACTATTAAAAAATACGAAGGACAAAGCAAAAAACTTGTTCAAAAATAGATTCAAATATATGTATAGCTATAGACCATTTTAAATTAATACCACAGGAAATGCCCTTGACATTCACAAGGGATCTCCTCATCCTCGTGACTAAATGGATCACCATGGTCCACTTTTTCTCTTCATCATCTTCAAATGTGAACTTTACAACAATATTAGCAATTTTTTTTTTTTTTTTGCAAATCTTGTAAAAAAATGTTTATGTGTGTTTTTTAAGGTCAGGGTTAATTTAACAGACGGAATCCTCCTCTTCCCCATGGCACAAAAATAATTTGTGACTCTTGTGTATTGAAATGTTTCCTCTTTTTTTCTTGAATCTGCGTAACCATCGGTCAATACTCTGATGGATGAAAGGGAAAAAATAACAAAATGCGTACTTTCCTCTTACGCATTTCTTTATTTTCCTGGGTCATGCGTCTTCCTTCCTTGACTTGGTTTCTTCTTCACTGCCTATAATACAAATAGGTAAATTCATATTTGGTTATTTTATTGAGGGGCAACTATTTTTTTTTCTTCCGATGGTTGTTGTCATGTTGAAAATTCCTATAAAAATGAAATACACTGACTAAATCAGCATCATTCTCAATCTTCTCTTGTCTTGGACTACAACTTCCCAATAGAGCTATTAAAAATGAAAACACTGGTAGGTGGTTATAGCCCGTCTTTAGTTATTAAAACAAAATTATTCCAATCCATTTTGACTTTTAATAAAATTGAATTCTATACTTAAATAGGTTTTTATATTGGCATTTGCCCTCATCTCTTCTTCATTTGGAAAATCCATCAAGGATGAAGAGACAAAAGTTGCAAAATCTGAGCCCAAAAAGGAAAAAGCCGAAGAACCTGAAGCCAAGTCTGATATTAAAGAAGAAGATACACGAAAAGAAAGAGATTTGTCCCCATATGCACTTGCAGAACCAATTGGATCTGCTGGATTTAGTTTTAGCGGAAGTGTTGGTTCCTCATCTTCCTCTGGCATCTTTTCTAGTGGCTCATCATCTTCCTCTGGTATCTTTTCTAGTGGTTTATCATCTGGAATAGTTTCTGATGGTTCATCTGGAATTCGCTCTGGTGGGTTTTCTTCGGGAGTATCTTCTGGAATTATTTCTGATGGTCTTTCATCTGGTTTCTCTTCCGGAATTATCTCTGGAGGATCGTCCTCCATTTCTTCTGGTGTTGTAACCGGATTTTCTGATGTCATAACTTCATCTGCCCCTGCTGTCCAAACTTGTCGCACAGTTAATGAACAAGTTTGCTCCACTGTCAATGAACAACAATGTTCCACCATCAATGACCAACAATGTTCCACAGTCAACGAACAATCTTGCTTCACTGTCAATGAACGCCAATGCTCCACTCTCAGCGAGCAACAATGCCGTACAGTGAGTGACCAACAATGTAGCACCACAACGGAACAGCAATGTAACACCGTCACTGATGTCGTCAATGAAGAACAATGCTCCACTGTCAACGAACAACAATGTACCACAGTTAACGAACAGCAATGCTCAACTGTCAGCGAACAGCAATGTAACACTGTTACTGATACCGTCAATGAACAACAATGCTCCACAGTCAATGAACAACAATGCAACACTGTCACTGATACTGTCAACGAACAACAATGCTCCACGGTCAATGAACAACAATGTAACACTGTAACTGATACTGTCAACGAACAACAATGCTCCACAGTCAATGAACAAGTGTGCAATACAGTCACTGATACCGTCAATCAACAACAATGCTCCACTGTCAACGAACAAGTTTGCAATACAGTCACTGATACCGTCAATGAACAGCAATGCTCCACCGTCAACGAACAACAATGCTCTACCATCAATGAACAACAATGCTCCACTGTTAATGAACAACAATGCACAACTATCAACGAACAACAATGCAGTACTGTCATTGATACTGTCAATGATCAACAATGTTCTACTGTCAACGAACAACAATGCACCACAATCAATGAACAACAATGTTCGACAGTCAACGAACAAGTTTGCAATACTGTCACTGATATTGTCAACGAACAACAATGTTCCACTGTTAATGAACAGCAATGTAATGTTGTTACTGATACTGTCAATGAAGAGCAATGTACTACTATCCAAGAACAAAAGTGCGAGACTCAATATATGGTTCAATATGAGCAACAATGTAGCACCATCACCGAACAACAATGCATCACCGTCAGTGATCAACAATGTACCACTGTTAGTGATCAGCAATGCGTCACTGTTAATGAACAAATTTGTGAGGAAGTTTGCGATACTCAATCCAGTTATGGTGCACCTTCTGGTGAATATGGTGCCCCCTCTGGTTTTGGAGGTGGATGCCGTACACAATGCAGATCTATTCCTCGTCAACAATGCTCCAATGCTCCTCGTCAACAGTGTTCCAATGTCCCAAGACAACAGTGCAACACAGTTCCTCGTCAATCCTGCCAAAACGTTCCCCGTCGTGTTGAAGAACAAATATGTAACAACATTCCTCGTCAAATCTGCAACAATGTTCCCAGACAAGTTCAACGTCAAGAATGCAGAAACGTTCCTCGCCAATCCTGCGAAAATGTACCACGCCAAGTTTCAAGACAAGAATGTAACAATGTTCCTAGACAAGAATGTCAAAATGTTCCTCGTCAACAATGCTCAAATGTACCTCGACAACAATGCCAGAACATTGCCCGTCAAGTTCCAAGACAAGAATGTACCTCTGTTCCCCGCCAACAGTGCAGAAATGTTCCAAGACAACAATGTCAAACTGTTCCAAGACAAAGCTGCCAAAACGTTCCTAGAGAGCAATGCCAGAACGTTCCCAGACAAGTACAAAGACAAGAATGTCAAAATATTCCCCGCCAACAATGTCAAAATGTTCCAAGACAAGTCCAGAGAGAAGAATGCAATAATGTTCCTCGTCAATCCTGTCAAAACGTTCCCCGTACAGTCCAAAGACAAGAGTGCCGCAATGTCCCAAGACAGCAATGCCAGAATGTTCCCCGTCAAGTCCAAAGACAAGAGTGCCGCAATGTTCCCAGACAAGAATGCCAAAACGTTCCCCGTCAAGTCCAAAGACAAGAGTGCAGCAATGTCCCAAGACAAGAATGCCAAAACATCCCTCGTCAACAGTGCTCAAACGTACCACGACTTCAATGCCAGAATGTCCCAAGACAAGTTCAACGTGAAGAATGTACATCCGTTCCTTTCCAACAATGTAGAAATGTTCCAAGACAAGAGTGTACCACTGTACCACGTCAAACGTGCTCCAACATTCCTCGTCAACAATGTAGGAGCATTCCAAGACAACAATGCAACAATGTTCCTCGTCAACAATGCTCCTCTGTTCCTCGTCAACAGTGTTCTAACGTTCCCAGACAGGTTTGTAGCTTTACAAACTAATTTTGGGAGCCAGTTTGCTTCGACTTATTTACTAAAGGCTGCTAATGTGCAAATTTTATAATTTTTTACTCAATCTTATGTATTTATTTATTAAACAATACTTGTTATAAATGTCCCTTGTTGATACTTGAGCTCAAAAATTTGAAATACAAAACTATTTATTTTTTTCATTTTATTGAAAAAAAAGTAAATAAATTAGAATTTAAAAAATTTGTTACTCTCTTAAATTTCCACAATATAATATCCAATCTACAATGGTCTTGCAGATCAACATTTGAAGGGCAATCAATTGATAGAATCATTTCAATCTTGATTATAGTATAAAGTTTAGGCCTTCTTCACAAAATATGAAATATCACAGCCTTATCCTACATATAAGCCAAAATCTACATAATAGTTTTTCGTCAGGTGTTGATTTTTATCTTTCTTTTGCCTTAGTTTCTGTTCTGAATGTTGCAGATTGGTTGAAATATCATTAACACAGTGTCTATTTAATGAAGTTTCAACAAATACCAAATCAAAATTGAGGTGAATCTTTTTATAAGAACGACTTTAATTTATTGCTATGAGGATCAAATTAATTTTTTTTTTTTAATTAGCGTAAATTTTACTTTTTCCATAACTTCCCATAGATAAATCATATATTATCAGTCCTACATAATAATAAAAAATACACACCAGTTTTTATTAATTTTAAATGTACATTTACAACTAATTCTGTACTTTTCAATATGCACTTAAACCATTTTTAAACGAATTTTCACTATACATTATTTAAATATTTGATAATATTAAAGTATTAATTTTTTTCTTTGATTTGAAGCTGTATTTTTAGGCTTGGTTTGTGGAATTTTTTGAAGTTATAATAAAAGAATCTATAGCTATTCAAAAAAGTTAAATTATTTGGAAAAAAAAAAAAAATCGAAAATCCATAGCTATTCACAAAAATAAATTTTTTTAAATAATTTCTAAACATTTTAATTTTTTTTAAATAATTTCAAAAATCTACATTTATTTAAATAAAAATTAATTAATTTGGTAAAAAATTTCAAAAGTCCATAGCTATTCCCAAAAAATTAAGTTACTAAAAAAAAATTCAAAAATTAATCTTCAAATATTAAGATTTTTGGAAAAAATATTCAAAAATCTACAGCTATTGATAAAAATTGAAAATATTAAATAATAAAACTACATTTATTTAAATATTAAAATATTTTGTTATAGAAAACATTTCCAAAATTTATTTATAAAGAAAAAAACAGTTCAGCAAAATGAAAATTTTGGACAATTTCAAAATTTTTTGTTCCAAAAGAACAATTAGAATAATGTATAGCTAGTTACAAATTTCAAAAATTAAATTATTTAGAAAAAATTTCAAAAATTAAATTTTTAGACAAAAATATACAAAATTTAATGTTTTTTTATGTTTTTTTTAAATTTTTTCAAAAAATAAAAAAATAACAAAATATACAAAATTTTTATTCTAAAAATTTTTAGAAAAAAACTTCAAATATTGAGTTTTGTCAGGATATTATTTTGGAAAATAAAGGAAAATTTGTCTCTTATTAATAAATATATAAACAATATTCATTCAACATGGTTACGCCGTTTCTCTACTAGGTGTATCAAAAACTAAAGTGACTTTTCAAATTTACAACAATTTGGTATGCTCAAATTTTGTATATTTGTACATTCGACACGAACATATTATTTACTGTTTCAGCTATATAATATGTTTAGTTTGTTTGTGAGAGGCATAACAATTATAAGCATTTTCCATTTTTGGCGGTTTTTGGCTATTGAAAACAGGGATCAAAGAATTTGTATCACATTTTGTTTAAAAAATGAAAGTAAGTGTTACAAATCACTTTGGAATGTTGAAAGTGGTCGAAAGTGGAACTGTTCTAAGTAAAAAAAAAAGTTTAAGAGTGGTAGAGACTCCTTCAAGATGGCTGGGAAAATGACATACCTCGCTCTGCTGCACAAGCACGTCGACAAGAGATGAAAAAGTATTTAGTATATGGTTGTACGAATAATACTATTATGAATTTATGACCCGATTGTGATAAGTAATACAAAAAGAAAAAAAAACGTCCGGAATTGCGGAACAATTATAATTACGATAATGACACTACCTACTCATTGTTATCCTTGATAGATGTTTTGGCTTAAAGAAGACCTCAAACATACCTCAACCACCCTATTGACCGGATTTGGCCCTATGATACTTTTTTTTCTTTGTTCCCAAAACTGAATAAACCTATGAAAGGACGTACAGTTGCAACGATTGAGGGGATAAAGACTGCATCGTTGGAAGAGCTCAAGGCTATACCGAAAAGTACTTATGAGAATGGCTTCGAGGATTGGAAAAAGCGTATTCAAAATCGTATTGTATCTGAGGAGGATTACTTTCAATGGGAAAACATACATATTGGTAAATTAATAAATATTATGTCCTATAAAAGCAAAGTCACTTTACTTTTTGAACACAGCTGATATACACTGTATGCTTTAAAGAATGATGATTCAGTTAAAAAAACAAACAAAAACGCTTAATTTGTTTTTAATTACAACACAGCAACAATTTCATTCAAATTTCTTGGAAAGAAATTTTATATCCCATAATTAAAATATAATTATTATTTGTATTGTAGTACCATACTTTAATCTCCCTTTTTTAAACTATTCCCTTTAAATCCTAATATTAAGTTTTTCCCTGGGATGTTTCACTCTACCAGCAATAAAATGGATACTTTAATAAATCAAACTTCAATTGTCATTAGTAGCTGTTACATATGGCACTGAAAATATTTAAAGTTCAAATAGCCACAAAGTATATTCCATATGAATAATAATAACAAGATCGGACTTGCTAGAATTCTCTATTTGATGTTTCGTACCGACTGATGGGCAGGACCGGCAGATTTTGATAATACAAGTAACCAATCAGAGGGTATGACGTTACTATTTCTATAATTTACAATTTGATGTACTGTACCGACTGCTGGGTAAGAAAGACAGATTTTTGACATATCACGCAACCATTCATGCACTATGACGTAAATTTTAAAAAGCGTGGTGGAAGTCAAACATGAGTTGTACACGGGTTATGGTATAACCTCGTATGTTTATTAACCTTGGGTAAAGTGATTGACTTGATAAGATTAAAACCCAAAAATACTCCCCCCTAGACGAGAGAAAAAAAAATTGTCTAGTTGCCTGTGCAAAATAAACCACAGAAAATTAAATATATAGTCATGTCGGCGATTCTTTAATCCTTTTGGAAGATGATAGTCCATATAATTACAGAGATAAAATGATTTTTCACTCCCTCATAAGTGAGATTCTCCTCACAAATAGGAATGGTATTAACAAAACTCACCTGGCAATGCGTACGCCATAAGCCTGTATTTAACTTTGGTAAGATAAATCTAATTGAAATTCAATTATCTGTAGCCAGTTTTCAACGTCTGAACAACAGAAGTTAGGATGGTTGAGTTCCGTGACGGCCATACCTAAATTCCCCTCTTCCGATTTAATCAGCGCTGCTTGTTTTGGGGTAGACATTGGTGTGGAAGATTGCTTTCGGGGCATTTTTCGAATCACGTCAGTGGTACCAATGTAAAGTACATATTTGAGAGTCAAATATCCACTAAGTATATTCCATATTAATAGCAATGACACAGACAAAAAAAAGGAGAAGTGATCAACTTGATCAAGATTTTACGTGGAATTGAATAAGTCTTGCAACCCCTTGCAGTCTGTACTTGATTAAAGTTTTAATGAAATTGAATGAATTCGGATAGGGTAAATATTAAAGAGAGATTTTTTGTAAAAACAATTGTATAATTAGATTATATTTTCTAGTAAAAGCAAAAAATCCTTTATTTTTTTTTTTTAGAGAGGGGGGCTACACCCCTTCCAGCCCACCCCCTGTGGATGATCCTGTATGTAGCTGCATGTAGTAGTATGTAGGCTACTCTTAATTCATGAGGAGCTGAGGTCAACAACGTTGCTGTGGCTGACTCAGTAGTTTTTGGTCTCTACTTACCACCATTTTGTCTTGTTATGCTGTTAGAGGTGGTCCAGGCTCTGGAGTGCCAGGAGATTGATTCAAAAGTCATTGAGAGTCTTCTATAACATTTCATAAGGGATTGCAAATGCTTTTGATTCAAGAATGACCTCTCTACAAAACCTTTTGATTTCCTCCCAGAAGCCTTGAACACTTTTGACACGGTATATCGCTCTATGGACTTATCTTTTGAAAATTAGGCCATGGACATGGAAGAGTTGGCATTACTTAAATGATCTACTGATTCATAGGTGACCCCTCTTGATATGGGACATCGAATAAAGGCCAGGATTATTACTTTCAAAAACTGCCTGTCTATAAATCCAGTGAGGACAATTTGCAGCCAAGAATATAATAAATCATTAAAGAAAAAGAGTGAGGAAGAAGAAACAGCTCATTACCATACCCACCCAAAAGGATCAATCATGTCTTGAACCAAGCTTCTTTTGAAGGTGTCCAAGAACATGTGACTTCCATGCTCTCTCGATCATAATCCTTTGGATTATAACATCTATGAAAAGATCAAGGAATCTGCCTGCAATAATACTCAATGGTGTGTGTGAGATCTTTTCTGTCCAATATCTAGTCTTCAATAGCTGACTTGTTAGATGACTACATATGTAAGGCTTGAGTGGCTTTCAAGAGAGAGGTGGAGGTCATATTGAACAAAAAATGTCGACTTTAGTTATAATTGAATGGGAATCAACTTAATTTTGTTTTCACTGTCTTAACAAACTAGTATTTAAATAATACAATTTGAAAAACCATCCCTAGTGTAAACTCGGATATGACACATGTGTTTTATTTATTTATACATAAAAAACATTTCGTCATATGTGTTAATTGCTATTCATTAAAGGCTACTTATATGGTTAAACTTTTGTTAATTTGCTATGTTTTAAAGTATACACACAATATCCTACATTCATATATTTTAACATTCAACCTACTAATTACATCTTAATTAATATTGTGTAGGTAGATTAACAGTCATACACAAAAGTGAGGTGACTCGGAAATCAATTATACATAGGACAACCAACATATTAATGAATTTCTCTCTTAATAAGGGGGTCTTAACATACCTTTAACACAAACAAAAAATAAATGACGAATGAGTTGGAGAATAGGAAATAATGAAAAAATAATACATAAATATCGTAATTCATCAGGACATAATCATTAAAAACAAATGGAGAAATATAATGCCTTACCGACTCAAATGAGAATAATTACAGAAGACACAGAGCCGTTGGGTTGTTATGTTACACATGGGCTGAGATGTTCGCACTTAACAAAGAAAACATGTTTTGGTCGTTCAAAATTGGCTTTTTAAGCCATTTTTTCGATTACTTGGAATTGTAAAATTAAAACACGAAATTATTTTTGATCAATTGCTTTAGACCAAATAAACAAAAGTAACATCACACTAAGCAAACAATACATTCACACAACCTCGAGGGAATAAAACCTTGCGGGCGCTTAAGATTGAAATGAATTATAATGAATTACCAAAATATGTAAGAAAATTTAAGTGTTTTGTTTTATGTTTCGTATACTTATATAGAATATATGTACACAAGAGATGTAAACCTATTCAATTAAGTTTTCTTCTACCATCCCTGGAAGATGGCACTAAAACCCAAACAAAAATCCTCAGAGGGACCACAAAAGAAAAAAGTTGAAAAACGTAAGAGAGACATGACTCATTTTCTTAAAAGAATTGATGTAGGAAAAAACATTATTCTATGAGTAGAAATAGGCCGGGGATATCACCTCCAGAGTTGCCAAGCGTGAGAAGGAGAATTGAAAAGAAAAAAAAAGAATAGAAGATAATACCGAAATCTTTGAGGATCCCCCAAGGAATTCAGCAAATTGTCTCTTGGCCAATATGTTTTTGCCACCCACGCTAAAAACATGGGAATGGTGAAAGATGCATATACAAACTTTGTGGAGATACAATGGAGACTCGGAATCATTTATGGACAGAGTGAGGCGATAGGAAGAGAACAGAGCGTTTTCACGTGACTTTATAAAATACAACTTAATTTGTATGATTCTTATGTACTAGCCTATAATGCCTTCAAGTAACTCTAACTACTGAAATTAATAAAATGATTGTGTAGGATATAGGAAATTAAACATCTCTTACCAGAACTAATCTGATGGTGGTTACACCCTCCGATTTCAACCCTGTTTATTAATCTGCCATCCAAATACCCTCAAGAAAATGAAATAAAGAATTAAATTTGGGAGACAATTAATAAAACTATTCCTCATGGATGACCGATTCTTGGTTCTAACCTTTTTATTGAAATGTTATATCATCAATAAAGAATAATTTACTATACAAAAGCACGGAAGTGAAAATCAATACACTTTTTAGATTTATTTGATATTCTTAGAGGAATAAAATCTCATGTAAAAGACCTTAGTAAAGGTGAATGAGACTTAAAGCTAGCTATATGCTATATGTTTGCAATGAAATGCTTTTTGGGTAGAATAAGGCAGATGATTAATGATTTTCTTAAAATTGAGTGTGAATTACATATAAAGCCTTCAATGAATTATATTAAACTAGTATTTCTATAATATGGTTCAATTTATTGACAAAGTCCAAAGTGTTCATTTATAGTTCGACTATATTTATGATCAAGAGATCTCTATAGACAGTATTTATTTTGTTTCAATTCCATTTTTAATTAATAAATTGAAGTTTAAAAAATCAAAGTCTTCATATTTTGATGGACCACTCCGTAATGATACACGCAGTACATTGGGAGAGACTGACTGTGGATCTCAAAATCCCAAACGACCATATGGTAGCAATCCCTCGAGTAATAGGAAAATCCTAAAGTAAGTTAAAGAAGTATTTAAGTCATCGTTCAAAAGACCTCAATAGACTCTTGCTCTCCAACAATATTAACTACGAAAATGCAATTTTTTGTCTAGTTTAAAATTCTCCCATGTTTAACAACTAGCAATAACGTGACATTGATCTTAATTGCATGTTTTAATTATCCAATTAGGGGCAATGTATGTCCTTATTGCATTTTTGAGGCGTTCTAATTAGTAATACTCTATCATATTGATCGAATATGCACCGTATGGAAGCACATGAGAACAGTTGACCTGATGTTATTTCAGAAAATGAATAGCATATGAGCCAGTGTTGTGACGGTCCTTAATGATTCGGTTCAGTCCAGTCGTATAACCGGTCCTATCATTCCATAGGAAAAAACTATCGGAAATGGTTAATTTAAATGGCCTGCACTGAAGGGATTTAAAAACATTTTATTTACTAGTTCAGGATCACTGTCTTTCATTATGATTCCAAGTTTGAGTGTAGTCTGCTTGCATCAGCTAGATAAGTCAGTCTACCTCAATAGCGCTCCACGATTATTGAATTATTGAACAAAAAATTGTCATACCAGCTTCAAAGAGTTATCACATTGCCTTAACATCTCATACAACTCAGTTCGTCGTACAAATCTGAACAAAACTTTGGGTATAAGAGGAGTCGTAGCACGGCTTATTAAAAAATAATTTTCTGCAAAACAGTACCGTGAGCAAGTCTATTCGGAAATGCTTGATCGTACAAACTCGGACCCAACGTTCATGGAACGCATTATAACTGGTAACGTAGGTGTACGAGTGTGACATGCTAACAATCCAAGGATCATCATAATGGAGGGAGAAAAAATGCATTTTGAAAACATGTGGAGCAATAGTGAGGTAGACTCATTGGTCTACGAATCACGCTCAAACTTGGCATTATAATAAAAGACAGTACAGCTAAAAAAAAAAGTTTTAAAATAATTTCAGCGTTGGCAATTTAAATTAATACTTCCTGGTAATTTTTTCCACTGAATGTAGGCCAATGCTCACGTTTTTGAAAAACAGATAACACCTCAACATTTCATTTATACTCCTCGCTACATTTATTTTATCAATCAGCTAATTTCTCCTGACTATGAAATTATTAGTCAATAATTGTTAGGAATTGTACACAGCTTAAAAAAAGCGAATTCTAGTTCAACCGATTACCTTTCAAACACAAATAAGGAGATATGAATTAGATACTTGAACAGAAGTCAACAAACTATGGCGTACATTTCCTTGTTAGCAAAGTAACGCAGTGCCAACACCGAATTTTAAACATGACTATTTTGTAAAAAACAATCCATACGGAGTTTTTGTTTAATATCAGTCTAGATCGAACATTTTTAAAAGTGCAAATCAGTTGGATACACGAAACTATTTAACAGTTACAGACCGGTCTACAATTTTCAAACCGAAACGTAGCACAAATAATACAGTAACTACAATTGGCTAATATAGGCTGTTTTTTTTTTTTTGTTCATCCCCCATTGGTATATAGATATATGTAAGTACTTTGATTAAATATGTTGATAAAGATGGTGTTTTGATATGTGGTACTTTTTCAAGAAGGTTTTTAAGTCATCTAGAAACTTCTTGTAGTTATACAGAGTGGGAATCCAAAACTTGCAAAATCATGGTTAAAATGGCTGTCAATGGCCTACCACGCTCTACGAATAGGAGCTCGGCGAGAATCAAAACTTTTTATGTCAATTGTGATTGAAATTCTTCTCCAAAACACTCCATACAGCAAAGTCCAAGGGATTGAGTTCAGGATTGAAGGCGGGCCACATAGATGCATGCCAGAAGTTGCGAATTTGGGGCATGAGGGTAAAATAGACATCTTGACGTTTGGGAAGAGATGCAAACTGACTCTGTAGCCTTGTTGACACTGTTAGCGGCGCGGAGGAGATATCATACCCTTAGAAATACGGAATAAATACAAAATTAATCTTGATTTGCTTCAGCTGTCATTTGGCTCCTTCATGAAACCTCGTTATTACAAATACCGGGCATGAAACCGTAATAAATGCGACTAGTTTTGGGTACTCATTCAATATACAGTTAAACTCCTTTTGTTTAAAGCATAAAAAGTATGAAAAACACTGCCTTAACTACTCACAAACCGAAGTTTTACTGTTTAAATATGTAGAAGTAAGGGATCTGTTTCTCTCTTCATTGTGGATGATTTTATTTGTAAAATATTCATGAGTACACACTACATATTAAATGAACAATTCTTTATTGTTAGTCCAAAAAATGAAAGTGGGAGGAAGTGGGGCTTCACCAATCACCACTCATATGAAATACTAATGGAAGTTGTTACACAAATGATAATAACTAATTATTAGTGTTGAAACTCGGTCCGAGAACGATTTTTTTCGGTTTTGTTATAAGTGTTTTTGTCTACAGCAATTAAGACCGATATATTCACAGTCCAGACCAGTCTTTTCAGGACATCGACCAAAATAAAATCGTTTTCGAAATGTAGTTATTTTCAGTCATATTATATAGACCAATTTAATTTGTTCTCTATCGATGGACCCATTTTCTACCCAATCTGTCGGATTTATATGTAAGGTCTTTTAATCAGGCATTATCCCGAGAACACAAGGAACACAGAATGTAATTAATTTTGTTGTCAGATGTCAATATTTCGACTTCTTTTCTCCTAATCTGTGTTTTAAATGTTGGTTGGTTGCTTGATAATTTGAGCTTCTGAACCTGTGAATAATTCCAAACAATTAAAGAATAATATTGCCATAGTAAGGAAGAATTGCGTACCGGCTACTACCAACTGATTTTTGGCCTTTTTTATGTTTGGAAAGGGTGTGTGATAAAATAAAATAACGACGTGAAACATGATTTATGCAATACATTTGATTTAATATCTTCTACACATAAATCAATCCATGTTTTTATCACTATGGTTAACTGCCAATACGCAGATATAAAATATAGTTTTTGTCAGCAGTAAATACTTCTGCTTCTTTTATCCTAATCAATTTTATGAACACTGATTGGTTGAACTAGAATAAGCTCCTTTAAAGCTTTAAGCAATTCCAAAGATGATTGAATAGGAATTTCATACTTGAAAAGAATTTGCTAATTACCAACAAATTGTAGTCCTTTTTTCTGTTTTATTTCAAGGAAAAGGTTGCGTGACACAATAAATGTAAGAATGTCATTGACCAAAATGTACAAGGTGTCCACGATAAATTGGAACTACTTTAAACTTCATCCTGATCCATAATGTGGATATTTGGGGTTAAATCATACTAATATAAAAGGTTACGTGAACAGTACACTATAACTTCCACCACAATTGTTTTGACAACAAACAATAGTCATCATGGAACAAGCAAGGAGAAACGCCATCCTCGAAATGGCTCGCGTGGCACACAAGCCCTCTACTATCTACAAGCTTCTTAACTACCCCAAGACCATGGTGCACCGGGTCTTCAATTCCTGGGAGATTGAAGGGAAGGTCTGCCGCAAGGCCCATAACATGAGAAGTGACTGTATCCGCACTCCCCGCTTCCTTGAAGGCCTCTGTAAGTCCATCAAGGCTTTGCCGGAGACTTCCTTGTCCAGGTTGGCCAATAACTGTGGAGTGAGCAAGCAGCGGGTCTCCAAGGCTGTGAATGAGGACCTCGGGTACAGGTCATACCGAATGGCCAAACAACACATCCTCACGGCATCCATGAAGGCCACCAGGCTCACCAACGGTAAGCGTCTCCTCAATGACTTGAAGAGCCATGGAGGAAGAAGCACCTTCTTCTCCAACGAGTAGAACTGGACTGTCGACAGAAGCTACAACGTCTAGAATGACAGGTCGCTTGCCCAGGAGAGAGAAAAGGTCCCTTCGGCCTTCACCACAAAGTTCCTGGCCTCTGTGATGACCCTGGGTGTCAGTTGCAGCACCGGTGAGGTGATGCCTCCTTTCTTCTTCAATTCCAAGGAAAGGGTTAACGCAATAAGGTACTGCGAAGTCATGGAGGAGTTCGTCATCTCCTGGATGAAGGATACAGCTGCTGGGAGGGAGTTCATATTCCAACAAGACTCATCGCCCACACACATCGCCATGAGGACCACTAATCTCTTCAACTCCTACGACATCACTTCCTGGGATTGCAACACCTGGCCCTCCAACTCATCCTACCTCAATCCTTGTGATTACTACTGGCAGGGGAAGTTGGAGAGGGAGGTGTGCAAGGTGAGCCACAAGAGCATCGCGGCCCTGAAGGGCTCCATTACGAGGAATTGGAGTGCTGTCGATTCCGCGTAAGTCATCAGGGTGTGCAAATCCTTTAGGGGCAGGATGGAGAGGATGGTGGCTGCTGAGGGAGGACATGTTGAATACATTTATTGTTTAATATCATGTCTAACTTTTTCATATTAACAAATACACTCCAAATTCCTTTTTTATCAAGCAGGTTGAATTTTAAGATAGTTCCAATTTATCGTGGACACCCTGTAGTTACGTTAATTTTCAGTTTCTTTTATTTTTACATACCGGCAGGATACATATTATTAATCAAGTCCTTCCTCCACCACCTAGTAGCCTTCATTGCCGCTAAGGACGGCTAAATTAATAACTAAGATAACTCAGACACGTCATATATTAATAGTATTAACTTTGTGGAAATTCTAACTTTAATTAATAATTTATAACTTGTTGAAGTTTCATTTTCAAAGTGTTTGGATTTTAATAGATCACTCAGAACAAAATATAAATTATGCGACACATTTAATTAAATATGACGTCATTGTAGGGCAATATTTTTAACTTTGGCACATTTCATTTATATATTCTGTCTATACTGAGTTTTAAATGAGATCAATCTCTAGGGAATTAATTGTTCCTTGAGACCCGTTTATATTTCTTTAGAGAACATTTTTAACTCCGTCCACTCAAAATATTAACGGTCACGAAACGGTCCAGGATTTTCAGACTACAACTCACCACTAATAGTAATATCATTATTTTCATTGTGAATAACTTATAGAGAGAGTAAAAGAGGACATCATAATGGATTATTAGCACTTGTAAAATGTTCTTTTTTTTTTAAATATAAAGCTTTCTAATTGAAAGCATTTACCTTTAGGGATATTTCATTATTATTATGATACTATAGGGTATTAAAAAAAAGTGGACATTCATTATGCAGAATGATCCTTCCCCGTTGTTTAGAGTTAGCTATAAAATTAATTAATTGCTTGACTTTTATGAGTACCCACATGCATATTATTAAACAATTTAATATATTAATTATCATTGAGCCTGGTTTGACAAGCAAATACTACTAATAATAGAGAGACTACTAATTCAACACCTAATTCTCACCCATAGAATGGATTAAATAAATAATATATCCTACTAGTAAAATATATAAAGGGTTGATCTTATTTTGTAGTACGCATTATATTTTTTTTCAATTTTCTAAGAGTAGAATCTAAACAATGGGTTACGTAAGGGAATTTATTTGACAAAATCCTTTTAAAATAGTACTTGGCACAATTTTTATTCAAAATGTGAGCCCTCTGCTCTAATAATTAACTCAATAAGAAGCCTTAATCCCTTGGTGTCCTTGACTCGGTAGTCAGACTCAAGCTTGATCCACTCCCTCTTGATGGAAGTCTCTAAAGAATGAACACTTCTGTGCAGTATAGTCTTATAGATGCCCCTAGATATAGTACTCGAAGAAGTTCGCATCTGGAGAGGAGGGCAGGTACATATTAAGTTCATTAAAGTCCGGAAAGGTGTCTTTAAGGAAGGGTTGGTTCTTAGCGACGCCGTAACACGGACCTTCGTCTTGAGTGAAAACAAAGTTGACCCAATCTTCCTTCTGGCCAAAGGTAGCATTTTTTTATTCAAAACTTCGATGTAAGCATCTGTCAAAGGCAGACTTCAAAACATCCAAGACCAGGGGTCCAGCTGGATTTTTTTTTTCATCAGACAATACCAAAAAATTACTCAAATTTTTGTTGGCCTTAAGAAAATTATAATTTTCTTAGCCCTTTTCAACCGTCTCAGCTTGCTTTCTTTAGAAATAAGATGTATTGCTATCCTTCTCCGTTATTTTGTACCTAATGGCATTCCAGTTTGAAAAAAATCAAATGTATACCAATAGATACGCTCAACCATGATAGTAAATTAATCACTGTGTTATCTTATTTGTTCAAATTGACATCATCAATAAACCAATTGTTTGCGTGACCGGTATTTTTGTCCCTAACATTTTCGTCCCTTACATTTTTGCGACTATATTTTTTCCATTGATAAGTTTTACTCAAGGAGATTTTGTCGCATGACATCCTCGCCCCCTTGTTATGGTTTTTTATTATCGATTCAAACTTTGCTATTGTATCTCAATTAGATTCATTATAAAGCTAGGCGGGAAAAAAAAGGAATATTGATAACGAAGTAATCTGTAATCTTGTGCTATTTATATGTTTAATATAATTAGAAGGAGTAATGAATGACGGATCTGGGATGCTGAGTCTATTTCGAAGGGCTTCATTGACTTGTGGCTTGTTAATTAATCATAGTCGCGGCCTTAGTTGAGGCTTGAGGCTTGAAAAAATCGAAAAAAACGCAATGGATAGAAAGAAAGGAATATTTATTGATGAGTCTTCTTGTCCGGAGATGGTAGGTAGCCGCATATTTTTCTAACGTATCTACTTTTACTATCAACGACATTAAATAGCTCACGAAATTGCATCACTTTTCTTGGATTCATCTCACTTGGTCTTAGTTTAGAGCTCTATATTCATGGAGAGGGCTTGTCTTTTCAGAAAATACATAACTTAATATAAACAAACATATTTAATTTATCTATAATGCAAAGACAACTACTTGATTTGTCAAAAGATTATAGGTAATCATCTAATTAATTATTCGACTAAGCGACTTTTTATTCGTGAATCTATCTCATGTATTCATGAACAATAGTCATTCGTTTGTCAAGAGGAGTCCATATATTTGCCTCCTTGCCTCTTTATTCGTCAAAGACTCCTAAACCAAGTTCGACTAGCTCTCAGCCTTATTTAATATTTTAAACAATGACCGTAAAGAAGTTCAACCCTCAGAATATTTACTTTTTAGTAACCAAGGACTAACTCACGAAGAAATGGAAGAGCTCATATCGCTTTTGTATTGCAATTTTCCAAGTCTCACATGAATGAATAAAATATAGACTTAATAAATTCATGAATTACTTCTTGACCTAAGATGAGTAACTAAAGGAATTTTCGATAAAGGCTCAACTAAATAATAATTGTGGCCTACATTTAGGTAAGGATTATGTTTTTACAAATACAAATGTAGACACTTTTTAAGACGTATACTCGTTTAGACGCTTATGTTCCATGGAATTGGTTCTGTGAAACCTCAAGTTTCATTTATACAAAATGATCGTTTTTGTTCATATTAAAGAACGCAAGCTTAAAATTAAGATGACGATCAGAGAGCACATCAAAATTTTGGGACTGATACTTTTATAATCACATTTGCCATCAAGTAAATTATCTATATATGTATTTCACATCACTATGGTATGAACCAATTTTGAGTTGTTTGCTCGTAGTCCAAAGCATGACTGTACATATGTTTAAATATACGTTTGTAAATACATTTTTGAAACGAATATATATCTGTACACAATGTAAGTACATAAATAGGTATATTGTACATGGAAAAGTCAATTGTCTAATTCCATGAAATGTAACCATCAAATTACAGACATTCATTAACATTTCATGACGAATTTTTTTAATCTATTTTTTACTCTAGTATTTTGAACAACTCCCCCCTTAGTCCCGGTCTCTCTTCAGAGTGGTCAGTAAGTATATAGTTTAAAGCAGAACTAAAAAAACGAAAACATAGTAGGGAAACACTTCTGTCTAATTGAGGAGATTTCTTTGGCTACAAGATGTCGCTCTTGAAATAACATTAGATATAATTAGTATTGTACCTATCTTTATATTTTCTTTATTGATACCGTATGTCCTTATCTGTTTATCATATAGCTTTTTCTTAAATATTTTGATGGTGTATAAAGTTATAGATGAGATTAATATTATGAGCATTGCAAATAATCTTGCAAAAAAAAATCCCTGCTTTTATTATAGTTCAATATAATGCGAGGTGGACCCAAAACATGCTGTATCATTTATTTATGATTTTATCCCCGTTTAATTACCCAACCAAACGACAGCTGCAACATAAATCACCATGTTTTGTTTGTATCAAATGTCTTTAAGTGCAAAAATGTCTGACTAACAACAAAAAAGGCAGGCGTGTACAATCTCCTCTAGCCGGTGTCAGAGACGAGAAGGTTGAAAAGAAAAACACTGGACGGCGTGCAACATCAGGAAGGTAATGATTGGAATTTTAGCCATAGAGCCAAGAAAAACCAAAACTTTTGCAGCAACAATATGGCTGACTTTAGGGGCGTCCGCAGGATTATACTTTTTTTTTTGGAGGGGGTCTTTTGCTTAAAAAAAAAAATCAAATATTAAATTTTTTGGTAAAACGTTTCAAAAATCTATAATTATTTATAGAAAATTAATTGTTTTGAAAAAAAAAAAAAAAAAAGTTTAATTTTTTTGTATAAAAATTTTTAAAAATAAATTTCGAATATATTTTAAAAACTACATCTCAAATATTAAAGTTTCCGGAAAAAAATTCAAAAATCAATAAATTTTCAATGAAATTTAATTTTAATGAAAAAAATTACAAATATTAATTTTTTGCAAAAAGATTTCAAATATTAAATTTTTGGCTCTGCTAGATAATTTATCCAAAGCAAGAAATTTATAAATTGGGATGGAGGGCTACAGGTCCTCCATCCCAACCCTGCAGACCCCCCTGAACTTTTGGCCCTGATCTATGTGTCCCTCCTTCAGCCAACACCTCTTTGCCCACACATTGCATTTTGAATATCTTGGAAAGGAATATCTGCCACACGCCTCATCCAAATTTGGATTTGCTCCGCCCTACTATAATGACAACAAAGTGCGCATGGGCACAGCCGTCATTGTCAAGAGCTACCAATCTGTTAGTTAAGGTGACGAAGCTGTCATTCTAGGTGAAAAAGGTCATACTCAATCTAAAAAATGTAGCTAAATATTGTGTTTAAATATTTTACCAATTACTTTACAGTTGCCACTCCTTGAGTCTTTAAAAATCTTGTTCTGAGTACCATTCTGTGACATATTTTTATTTTGTAAGATAAGACAAATGTTTATGATGAAATAGTTTAAAAAGTAAAAACACGTCAAAACAAATCAAAGTTTACTTTCATTAAGGATGTACAAGTGGAATAAACCAAGACTGGAGTTTATCGGGCTTATAAAGGGTTTTTAATAGGAATGTTCACATTTTACGCTGATAGGTTTCGAAAACGACGTCAAAATTTGTTATTGTTTCTTTGACAGCTGTGCTCAGAAATAATTGTAGTTTCATCAGGGAGCAGTACACACTCGACAACGCTTGCAAATTATTAAAATTTATTACAAAAGTGGTGCGTCTTTGGTCCAAACTTTAAGAGCGTTAACGCCAATTTATGGTCAACGTAATCCACCTGCAAAATCAACAATTCAACGTTTGGTGAAAAAATTTGAGTCCACATACACGCTACATAATGTTCCTGTGCCAGTGAGACAAAGAAATGCACAAAATGTAAAAATATTGCTGCCGCAAGCGCATCAATTCAAGATGACCCAAATTTGTCTCTTACGCGCCGTTCTCAATCGTTGGGCATCTCTGTGACATCGTTGTGGCGAATTTTGCGAAAAGATTTTGGCCTACACCCGTATAAGATCAAGTTGACACAAGAACTGAAGCCGCTTGACCACTTCAAACGTCAGGAATTCGTAAAATGGGCTGAAGGAAAATTCGAAAATGATCCTGATTTTGAACGTGAAATCATCTTCAGCGATAAGGCACATTTTTGGCTCAATGGCTTTGTTAACAAGCAAAATATACGCTATTGGGCCGGAAAACCCCACACGTGATTCATGAGGCGTCATTACATTCCAAAAAATTACTGTTTGGTGTGGATTACATGCTGGCGGTGTCATTGGCCGTATTTTTCGTCGACGATGACAATCGCCACGTTACTGTGAATGGAAATCGTTACTGCGCCATGATAACCGATTTTTTTTGGCCTGAATTGGAAGACGGTGCCACTTTACACACAGCAAATGTTACAATCGATTTATTGAAGAGTAAGTTTGGTGAGCGTCTTATCTGCAGAAATGGACCAGTAAATTGGCCGCCTCACTCGTGCGATTTAACGCCTATAGACTATTTTCTTTGGGGTCACGTCAAAGCCCTGGTCTACACCAATAATCTACCGACGTTAGAAGAGCTCAGAACAAATATTCAACGCGAAATTGCTGCAGTTTCAGCCAATTTATGCGGAAAAGTAGTCGAAAATTGGGTTCAACGATTGGACTTTGTAAAACGTGCACGTGGTGGTCATTCAGACAACATCGAATTTCATTCATAAATTAACTTGAATGTATTTTAACAGCAAATAAAAAAATTGTCGATATCTCAAACCGTTTTTGTTTTATTTAAAAAAAGAAATGGGAGCGCAGTTAATGAAAAACCCCTTTATATGGACGAACACGACACAATAAGTTTTGAGGACGTAACATTTTCATTATGACTAAAAAACACAGTTTGCAATTTCTTCTTCCCTCCCAAGAACTTATCTTTTTAATAATCTATTAATAGGGTTAATTCACGAAGATATTTCAGTTAGTATTGGAGTAATATTCTAAGCTATAGGTGTAAAAATATGACCTGTTAATATGTTACAAAAATACCCAAAAATTATAGCTGTCACGCTGATCATTTGCAAAAGGTTTGGGAGCAAAACAGCTTAGCTGTCATGACGTTTGATTAGATTAGCTGTGAGAGCAAGGGAATACGCACAAATCCTTCCCTGTATCTTGTTGTGATTTCGATAGGAATTATTCCAATGTCGATCCTCAATTCACATATAGAGTCAAACGAGTACATCCACTTTATAACTCTCTAACAATTCCTCACTGTTTTACTGTCAATTATTCATGAGCTCTCTATAACTACAGTGTGACCAACATGTCTTTGAAAACTAACTTCAACTTAATATTTATCCTAAACGAATGTATATTTTTTAATTGTGTTAGTATGATTTACGCAAATTTAATCTTTTTGATCGAGGCAACGAGATCGAAGATTACCCGGAAAAAGAAGTGCTTCACGAGAAATATAGCTCATCAGGGTCGAGTGTCTTGAAAAACCATGCATACAATGATCAGGGATGACCTCAGGATGAAGCTGTATTGTCTATTAAAAATAATATTAAAATTGTCCATTAGCTAAAATTCTTGGGTACATTAACTCATCACATAAATTTGTAGACAAATAATCCTATAATTGACTTAAATATTAGGCAAATTCAAAAGTTTTGAGCCTGTTTTGCTAGATGTCTTTTGTCTCAGGATATCTCAGGATGAAAACATTGCATCAAAATATGCTTAAATATGCTGAAAAGTTAAGTGTTTGGTGAATCTAATTGTATGTTACAGCGTTCCAAAATGGAAATAACAAATGAGAAAAATCCAATACATTCCTCAGTATCCGGGCGACAAAGGTTAAAAAGTGGGTCAGACGGGTAAAAGAAATTGTCCTATTTATAGAACCAATACAATATCAAATGCAACAGCAAAGCCGGGCTATCAACAATTCTGTTTTGGTAATATGGGCGTCGAAAATGTCGATAAATAATAGAAATCCGCAAGTTGGACCGGCATGTGAGTACTTATTCCATTGCTCAGGAGCTGAAGATCAGCTAAAAAACCGGTTAGAACCAACTAAATTGGATAATCTTAATCTTGTTAATTTTATTCTCAAAATAAAGCTAATCAAAAAATCAAAACTTTTTACTTGACCTACTATAAAATAGAGTTTGTGTGTGTCCTTTATGAGTGCCCATACCCTTGAACCCAGGAGGCTGAAACTTTTTGTGGGAGCCTACTTTTAACTGGTTAGGCTAAGACAGAGGAGTGCCGATTTTTTAAGGAGGAACTCTTGTAAAGGGGGCTTATTCTAATCACAAACACACTAAATAACATTTGGAGCTCATGGAGACAAGATAAGGGGTTGAGCTTTAATCAAATAATGACTGGCTTAAAAAAAAAATTACGAATAACTACGTTTTTTAAATTGAACACAAATCAAAAAAGTTATGGGGAAAATTAGAAATCAGTTAAAGTTACATTTTCAATTGTTTTTTTTCAGCAGCAAAAGAATGAATTTCCAAGTGAATATTGGATTCAAGGATAAGTAAAGTGGGTAGAAATTTGTCAGGGGATTAGCCTTGTGAATTTAATTGTCAATCTATATGCAAAAAAAAAAGTTGAGAGCTTTTTACAAAATTGACCAAAAATCCACATATTTTAAAGACATATAAAAAAAATGAAATATAGAGTATAACTTCACCTGTGATATCAAGCACTTAAAAAAAAAAAAAAGAATGATATTTGCTTCTAAGTAAGGTCCTTAATTTTACTCAAATTTTTTATTCAGTGTAATCAAGGTAAAGTATTAAATAAGTCCTTTTTCAATTGCGTACATGTTTATATCAATGTGTAATCTACTTTAATATTCATCTATATAGTTCATTCATGTATCAATATGGGACTAAATCGAAGGCTTTAAAGGCCAGACCTTAGGAGTTATAAAGTCTTAAGGGTCATTTCTTGTTCTACGGCTTTAATAACAAATATAATTGTGGGCTTCAGCCTGTGGGGCCCCCATGACAAACATACTGTTGTATGGTGTTCATCTAGGAAAACAAATGTTTGTATATAGTTTCCCTCCCGTATATGTAAGAAAATGATTGTTGTTGGGAAAGAGAGAGAGAGAGAGAGAGAAAAAAAGAAAAAAAACAGAAGAAGAAAGAAAAAAGGAAAAAAAGGAAAAAAAGGAAAAAAGAAAAAAAAAAAGGATATGCGGCTTTCTTTATAATTTATTGGTGAGAAGGATAAAAAAAAGGAGAAGAAAAAACCTCTCTAAAGCTCTATAAAGCTCTACAAATTGTGTCTTCTTTTTTTACTTCATAGATCAGGGAATAGTGGTTCTACTCTGCTCGGGTTTAAGATTTTTTTTTTTTTTTTTTTTCCTTCTCTTATTTCCCTCTCAATCCTTCTCTCTCTCTCTCTTGCCTCATTCCTCATCTCGTTTTTGTTATTGAAGATGATATTTATTATTGTGGATTTATATCTCATATATACCTATATATAACAGAATCTTATGTTTTTACTCACATCCAAAGTTTTATTTATTTATTAAGAACCTCATACATTATTCATGGGCTCGTCAGTCTAATGAAATGAACAAGATGTATCTTTTTTTCATTTATTTATATAATACATATAAATATGGGAGCACTCATTTCGGGATTTAAAGTGTTTTCTGTCCTATTTGTGTAGGATCACATGTAATAGTACTGACGTTCTTCTCGTGCTTTTTTTTAAATGCCATTTTTAAGGGGTAAATTTAAATATTTGAGAAACCCTCGGATCTATGTCCTATGAAAACGTGATCATCAGATTTAGCCAACCAATCTGTAGCGAGTGTTCTATTAAAATTTGAACACTTGATATTTTAAGGGTCAACATTGTATAGTTAAATAATTAATAATATAGTTGTTACAAAATTTATACCATAAATAGATGTATGTCTGAGCTCTCTGAATCATTAATGTAGCCGTTCTCAACGGCAATAGTAGCTTCATCTCTCGCGGACATATTCCTTGAGCCCCTTGATCTCTTTATGTTCGAACAAATCCCCAAATTTTGAAAAAAATAATTGATAGAAGTGAGAAGCAGCTGTCTTTCTACAGTACATATTTAGCAAGTTCAAGCTCAGAATAAGCTTCTTCGTGTATTTTTACTTTTTTTAGCCCTTTGAACATCAGAAAAGCCAGCTTTTTTTTACCATTTTTTGAAAAATATCCAATACAGCTTATACTCGAGCACAAACTTCTCCTGCAAGCGTCATTAGCCAAGAGGTTGATGAACACGCTGGCTAGACCCAGTGGAACATGCCATGTACCATACTTGTATACTATGCGTTCATAGTCGTAAAAAATCCCCGATTATTATTGAATTATGTGAAAAAATCAGAGGTGGTCAACTTTTGTTAATGACTCTATTCAATACATATCTGGTCATTGGACATTGGACATGAAACTTACAATACTTCCAAACATCTACAGTTGACCACAAAATACACTGTATCTTTATCTGTTAGTGAGATAACGCCTTGATTTATAATAAACACTATGATTGCAATTTGGTGTAAATAATTAAAAAATGTTGTAAAAAGATTGGGAATCGTAATTAAATAGTATTGCATCAAGGGTCGTCACCAAATATATACAGGGTCTTGCAGATAAATTGGGACTGACTTTAACTGTATCCAAATCAACAAAAAAAAAAGAATATTTATATATATATATCTTTTTAATGTACCATTTACGAGGTTATGTTATTAATTTTTGATTTAGTCCGTTAAAAAATGTAATCAGACAATAGGTAACGATGAAGCAACGCAGAAAGTCAACAATTATCGAACTCCCTGACTCAGGGAGCCACCATGTTGCTTAATGAACGTACAACAGAAAAAAATGATAGGTGGCTGTCCGTCCATTGAGAAGTATTTCGCCTTCCAGACCAAGTTTTCGACATCCATTATGACCTTGGGTATCCTGGGAAGTAATGGGTGTTTGTTTTCTTTAACTTGAAGGAACAAGTTGGGTCAGATGGATATTTTGTCATTCCCTGGATGATCAAGAAGGCCAAAGGAACTCAGTTTTTGTTACAGCAGACTCTGACCAATAAGACTCTCGACATTTTTAACAGCAATTAAATCCCTTTTTGGACCTGTAAAACCTGGGCTCCCCAAAACTTCTGATATGAATCCCTTGGAGGGTCTACTCCTAAGGAATGTTAGATAGACAGGTTTTTGCTTCCAGACACAATATCATCAAAGCCTTGAAGGCCTCTATTACAAACCACTTGGTGGCTATTGATCCTGAGGAAGTTGTGAAGGCATGAAGGCCTTTAGGCCAAGAATCGAGAGAATGATCGTCAAAAATGAAGATCACATAGAATAACATTATTACCATTAAAATAAAAAATAAATTGAACCATAACAAATTTTTTTTGTACTGGCAACCTTTATTGATCTAGAAGCATTTAAATTCAGTCCTAATTTATGTGCAAGACCCTGATTCTTTTCATCAAAATGTTGACTCGGCATTTTTTTTTTTTAATAGTCTCCTACCACACATATTTAAAATAGCCTTGAATTTAGCATTGTTATTTGAGAGTCTTGAACTTTTATAAATAAAGAAAACAACATAGTGATGAACCCCTCAAGAAAAATAGTTTAATTAATTTTTTAATTGAGTTCAAGTCATTAATTAATCTGTCTATATCCTCAAACTTTTCTCTTAGACTTTTTATTTTTTACAGTTATAGCAACCAAGGTCAATTATGATAGAATAGAGCAAAAACAATAATATTTTTCGAGAAATAGTCTATAAAGAATAGATTTGTGACCCTTTAACCAGAGCCGCAGAGTCGGTACATAAAATACCCAACTCCGACTTCAACACAGAATTTTTAATAACATACTTTATAGACTATATAAGTATGTATATTTGAGTCTAGAGTCTATAAATATATATTTAATTTATAGCTATTGGTATATAAAGGAAATAATGATGGCAGATATAAAGAAAATATTTTGGAATATAAGATATTGAACTAGATTAACAAGAAATGAAATGGATCAAAATATATATATTACTAATACATTCACAAGTTCTGAACATAATTTATGTACTCGTAACATCGTATTGACACCGTCAATAAAGAACCCCATCTCCTCCATCGCAATACTTTTTATAACTCTTTCCTAGAGCCCTTACAGACTTAATGCCAACCCCCTCAGCTACGCAGATTGTGGAGGGGAAGGACTGTTGTGTCTGTAAAAACAACAACATGTCAATACATCGAGTTCATGAGCGTCCACGAAAAAGATTGCGGGGTTTTGCCCAGATCTATCAAAAGTGGGTAGAAAGATTAAGGGTGGGGGAGGGCACTTTGGACACCGTCAATAAAGAACCCCATCTCCTCCATCGCAATACTTTTTTAACTCTTTCCTAAAGCCCTTACATTGGAGGGGAAGGACTGATGTGTCCATCATCAACGACAGGAAACTTTATAAAGTTAAAGACAAATGAGCAACGACACCCTCAAAGCCACTGTCAGCCAGCTCTGGGACGCCTTGCGAGTACCAGGTCTTCTATTGCTATCTGGAAGCCATCATTGTCGTCAAGAGGGGCTACATTAATGATTAAGGAGCCTTTGACAGATGGTTTTTTATAGCATTAATTCTGTTTTTAATTAATAAGTGATAAATGTTGTGTAAGTTTAAAATTCCAAGTGTTTAGCTTTTAAATGTACCACTCGGTAGAACCGCTTTTGTTCAAGTTGAATGGGATTTGCAATATAACTTGAGGCTTCTAGGCGGATTAAAAGCACAATTTGCAGCAGACTGAAAGGGGTAATAAGTATAATATCTTCCTGATAGAAATTGATATAATTTGTTTAAAAATACAAATCGGTAATAGCATTCGAACTTGGCTTTGTATTGACGGGTATCTGATAAGAAATAACAAAAAGTCGTCACAATACGAGTGAACCTATTATTCATCCGACAGGAAACACTTGGAGCTATTTTTTAATAATATTACTGTTGTGTTTTGATGCATATTTTACGGTTATTTGACATCACTCACTTCCTTCTCGCAGCACACTTATACAGACACGATACTAAATGCTAATAGGTCTATTAAATATTCAAGTCAGTTTATAACCATATCTATTATAGAATTTAATCAAGTATGGTTATAAGCTCATATACGCAATTATATCTATATTCGTAGCTATTATTAATTTATCCTGAACCTCATAATAAAAGTTATTAACCGTAATTGGAAATTTAAACAGTGAGAGGGAATGATGGGAGAGACAGTGAGTCATTTATATATATTTATTTTTTATGTTAATATGTTTCCCAGAAACAATTAATCATAAAAGTTTCTAGCACTTAATATAATGCAAAGAAGATCAAATTATTCTACTTCAGCAAGGGAGACCTGGAACTGGGTATACAGGGGCGTTTGCAAAATTATCTTTATTTATTGTTCTATATTTTTTTTTGGGGGGCGGCTTGATTTTCGAAATTTTTTTCAAATTCACTATAAGTTTAATTTCGACTATTAATTTTTTTTGAAAAAAAAAATCCATAGCTACTGAAAGAAAATAAATATTTACAAAAAACAATTGAAAAATTTGAAATATTTTTTTTTCGAAATACAAATTTACAGCTATTCGCAAAAAATCAAATTTAGTTTGGGCAAAAACTGCAAAAATTGATAGTTATTCAAACAAAAATTTATTTTCCTGGAAAAATCAAAATCCATAGCTACTGAAAGAAAATAAATATTTAAAAAAAAAAAAAAAACAATTGAAAAATTAAATTTTCGAGGAAAAAATTTGAAATATTTAATTTTTTCGAAATAAAAATTCACAGCTATTCACAAAAAATGTATTTTAGTTTGGGAAAAAAACTTCAAAAATTGACAGTTATTCAAACAAAAATTTATTTTCTAGGAAAAACTTTCAAGTATCAAATTTTTGCTCGGCTGCATAATTTGGACGAATGCCCCCAAAAAATCTAATAAAATACAAAAAATCCTTAATTTGGGAGGAGCTAGAACCCATCAAACCCACCCACGGCGGATACCCCTAGTATGCGTAGGGAAGTTGCTCTTTTTTCAAAATTCAAAAATAATGCAGCCCCAAGAACCCCCAAGAATTATTCTGGAGAAATTAGACAGTATGAAAAATTGGGATGTAGAATCTGTTTTGTTAATTCCCAGTGGCATCATCAATGAAAGTAATTTAGAACAAAATAATTTTAAACTTTGCTCCAAATTTTGTTGGCCTTGAGAATATTTAAAATTAAGATGTTCTCCATGATTTTGCACCAATGCCAGTCCGGATTGAAAAAAACTAATGTGTACCAATAAATAAAATCAACCCTGTATATATATTCCGTCGATCCATCATTTTTGGGGAATTCAAATATCAATCCAAAATGGAAGAATGGCATAAAATACAACGTGATGCTGATATAAAATTACAACTACTATAAATATTATAGCTTTTTAATTGCACAAAGTTCATATTAGTTGACCATCAGTAATTTATCATCAGAAAGGCTGTTTTAAGTGTAAATGGTTGGGTGATTGGAGCTTGTGCTCCGTCAAATAGCTTCTGAAATCATCGACTATTCCTTCAGTATTATTTTCTTCTTCTCCTTCGGTCCATTTTAATTATTATTTGTTACAAGCAAATTTAGAATGTTTATTAAGCCAATGTGTTTTTAAAGTTACTAAATAATTTTATAGGCAAAATTATGAGATTATGCATTGCTCACCAATAGGTCATTTTTGACATTGAATGTCAGCAATGGAGAGTGCTAGTCCAGGGTCGGTCTAAAAAAAAATACTATTTCAACTCTTATTATAATCAACTGAATCCGTTTTGGTAGGAGGAATATTTAAAAAAAATATATATATATATACTCATACAAGGGTTGTTAAAGGGGAGATTGGCAAAGGATTATTGCTCTTTGATAAACACTCTGCCATAAAAGAGATTAGTTCACCACCATTATTCCCTATGAACAACAATCACTACAAAGAGATCCTCTTCATATTTCACTGAGCAGGATGAAAAGAAATGGCTTAAAGAGGAGGTAATTGCCCGCAAAATGGATAGAGGGTTATTTCTTTATCTCAGTTCATTTAGAATTTCATTTATGTATTGAATGTATGTACGTACATATCAATGTCTTAAATAAACATTTTGATAGGTAATTAGAGTAGTATATAAGCCCATGCCTGGCTTGGTAAATGAAGGGCCTCTGACAAAATATTCAAAGCCCTGACTTGGGACTTTAAAATAGAGCACTTTTTTCTAAATGTATGTTTAAAAGGAGGATTCATAGCTATGAAATCGTGTCTATTTTGGGGATTTTCAAAAAAGAAACCCAAAACAACAAAATGGGTCCTGACCATTAAAATAATGTTTTGAGTTAGGAGGCCATGACGTTTTGGTTACGACATCATAACAGTTCTCGGTTAACCACTGCATGGAGATTTTGGACACATGGCAGGGTGCTAGAGTCCTGTTGCCACAAGGCCTGTGCCTTCATGGACCTGGTAGGGTCATCCTCAACCATCTTCTTCACCTTGTTGACAAAGTCGGTGTTGACCTTCCTGTCGGTGCCATCCTCAAGAATGCCCTCTAATATGGTGGCATCAACATCCCAGGTGTTCTCTGAATCAAGGACTTAAAATCATACGCTGAACAGTCCGTAAATTACTCAATCTCAAAGGTTTTGAATATAATCGTTGAATTTGGAAAGATTTCATTCTCCATTAAATAACCAATGCCATGACTACGGCGGAATCGAAAATTTATCGTTCCACTTATAGCAATTTATCTCCAATATGATGACGGCATGATGCTAACTGAACTACGTATCGTCAGCTGACGAGAATAAGTCACCTTTTGGTAACCGGTTTTTTATTTGATAATGTCGTCTTCTGTTATCAAGGTTTAAAGTAGGCGACAATCTGGTCCCTGATCCCCGTATATAAAATATATCACAAAAGTGTGAGTAGCTTTAACTGGTTGAAAATCAGAACATGATCTTTTATTTTTACAAGCTGTGGTAATTATTATTTGATTCGTGAGCATAAAGTAATATACTCTACGCGTTTGCTCATGAAAGACGAATTGTACCTCTGAGGACTTGCTCCTCTGGAGTTGTAAGCGTAATTCCTTATTAGAATCGGATAGAATTTGAGGATGAATATCGGAGCCTCAATACGACCATGCTTTATCACGTCGTCACCATGATTGTTCTGACATCTTTGTCAAAAAGAAACAGATAAATGACCTTTCCAATTTATATATGTCCTTGCTATATACGGCGTGCAATAAATGTTTATTCTCTTGATCCCATGGCAACTTGCAGCTGATCTCAATAATATCACAAAGGATTAAGTCTGAGTCTACTCCCACAAATGTTTTAAACAGTTTTAAAAGTTCTCGGTTATTCAAGCAGAGTTTGACAACAGGGGATGGGTTTCTTTTGATCCTGATGTCAAAAAGGCCTCTTCCGGCCTCATGGAAAGGATCCTTCCACCCACTTCCACCCCCAGGTGTTGATTGCTTTCTGGACAGTCTGGTGTAAAAGCCTGAGATCCTTCCAGCCCACATCTGGTGGCCTGGGCTGTTAAAAGCCCAGATCATCTTGCCTTTGGTGCCCTTTATCCTTTTACAGATACGAATTGAACAGGCTGTTTTCTGAATGTGGTTGAAGCAATCAGACTGTTTTGGAGTTTTGCCTCCATTATTAACCAATGCCATGACTACGAAATATGAAATAATTCAATCACTCAACCATCATTAATTATTTAGTTAGTAAGTGTTCAGATGTGAATTGACCAACCGGTAATAGCGATTATGTATCAATATCGGCTTGGAGTTTTGAAGGTTGAGAGTGAACCTTACCACCAAACTGAAAGCTTGAGCTTATTTGGACTTGATCAAACCCAGCTGGTTTATATCACTAACATAATTGAATTACCTAATACACTTGACCTAATAAGTACTTTGCTCTGAATATTGGGATAAGGAATGATCTAATATAACCAATAATGAAATCCCTGAATGAATAACCTAATCTATAATTAGCTTTTCGTTTTTTTTTATCAAGAGCTTTTATATATTTACACAATTGTATGGAGCATGGATAACCCTGTAGCGACCTTTTACCCATAATTTTGTTGTTTAATATCTTAATATTATGTTTAAAAGACAATTAATATTATCAAAATGTGCGAGATTAAAATCACAAAATATATTCCAAAGTGAAAATAATGTTGGTTTATTTTTTTATAAAAAAAGTATTACCTTAAGATAAAATAAATCATCATCATAAAATTATAATACAATGTCAAAAATGTTATTAATTTTTTGAAATTTATCTCGTAAAAAGATTATGAAAATATTATGAAGAATATAAATTATGTCGTATAAAAACTACAAATTCATCGTCTATTTCATTTTGTAGATAGTTCAGGAGTTGACTCAAAATTACTGTTATAACAAAATTCATAGCAACCACCCGATAAATAAATTAGAATGGTTATATAATAATGAACACTTAATTTTATGCACGATTAATTAAACATGGAATCTTTTCAAATTGGAGTTACATGAATGACTATCATAATAAAATAGTATTATAGTTTGAATAATCATACAAATATATTTGTTATTTTTTTCGGAAAAAATGTTGATTTGGAAAAATGACATTTGACAAAAAATCTTTCGGCAAAATGTACTTAAACCCAATACTTTAGATTACTGCCATAAGTTTTTGTTTAGTTTTTCCTTTTTTTTTAAAGTCGAGGTAGCAGTTGGGTAAAAAAGCTCCTTGTGTCTTTGATATTCGGAGATAAATCCCCTGATCACTTTCCACATTGTACAAACTCTCTTCAATAACAACTAACCCTCTTCCCTTATTTTAATAGTTAGCTAACACTTTAATGAAACTGAGTCACGTGTCTGATTTTATGCGTCAATTTGGTTTGTCATAACACTATTACATTTTGTTTTACATAATACGTCAATACCGTGTGGTCTATTGAAATCTGAACACTTACTAAATCAATAATTAATGAATGGTGAGTAATGAAAATAAATTCATATTTCTATATATCAAAGCATAAACAATAAATTACAAAATAAAACCAATTTGAGCTCTCTAGCTTACATACAAGTCGAGAAAATGACACTTGAACATGATCTAGGAGATTCTACTCGCGCTCTCTGAATAGTTGGGCGTCTTCAAAACAACTGTCTACACGGGCAGTAAGTCCAAAACGTTGGAAAACAAGAATGCTCCTGTAAAAAAGGACAAATTTTACTTGGATGAGTTAAAAACAACAGACGAGGTCAATCCCCTCGAGTCCATGACAGTCCATGAAAGATATCTCAGAGTTTCACACAAGACTGTCCTGAGAGCTATCAAAAAGTGGGTGGAAGGAAGTAAGTGTAAGTGTGGAGAGGCGACGTTGGTTCTGGAGGAGTCATAGAAAACTGTGAGGGTTAAGAAACCAACCCAAATTTTTAAACTTTTCATCCAGTTCTGTTCTATATCTTAAGGAATCTGAATTCGATATAAAGGCCCTCAAAAGAAGAATCTTTGTTAAATGGCATCCTAAATTTCACAAATCAATTTTTTATTTCGTTATTGCCATGATTAATTTTCACTAATTAAAATGCAATTTACAGTACTCACAAAGATTGCATGTTAATAATTTTGGCTCAATGAGATTAAAGATCATGTATCAAGGAATACAAACAATTATAGAGCGTCAATATAATCACAAACTTTAAAAAAATCAAGCAACGAAAAAGTCCTAATTCATGCATTTTAATATCATATTTATACATATAAATTATAGTCATTTACTTCTCAGACACATTTGAGTAATTTATATGGCTTGTATTCAAATTTCTGGGATGATTTACAATACTCTTGAATTTGAGCTATAGTAAAATACTTTTGTTTCATTTATAAAACTTAGATTAGACCCTTATAATCCTTAACAAAAATTAAGAAGAGGAGAAAACCCCTATTTATATTTTTTTACCGTCATATATACAACTCAATATTTCACATTTGAATAATTTATAATATTTGTATTCACCTTTCTTTGATGATTTAAGATAGTAAAGGATATTTTTTATAGTTTAAAGCCTTTGTTTGATTTAAAATACTTATATTGGTCCTGATAGGATCAACTAAAAAAACCAATTAATTACTGTATTGGGACTATCTATTTATGCTTCTTGGAAGTACATTTGAGGACTTATTCAAGAGTTAAATAAGAACATTTTATTAATAAAAATTGATCCAATCATTTCTCGAAGAATACAAACATTACTGATTCTTCAGCATTTAAAACAATGACCAACAATAAATAGGCTTTATATTCAAATTTATGGGATGACTTAAAATACCCTTGAATATTATCTAGAGTAAAGAACCTTCATTTGATTCAATATATTGGCCCAGATATGATTCTTTTTAAATGAGATCAATTAATTTTGTCAAATTCTTTTATTGGAGCGATCCACTTTGTCTACATGGAGGATCAATTAGCGGGTCATCCAAGGGCTGAATAAGAATCATTTGCTCATAGGAAGGGACAAATATGTGTTGAAGAATACAATTTCTATTTTAGTAAAATAATTTCTAGCAACTTTATCCTTTTTTGATATTTATTCATGATTATTTTTATGTTTAACTCACATATAGTGATATATTATGTGTAATCCCTTCACCATCAGCGTCTTAATTGTTGTGTTAAGGGGTGTGTGTTTTAAGTTAGAGAGTATATGTAATATGTAGTTAAGAAAGAAAGAGAAGAAGCAAATCATTGAGTTGAAGAAGAAGGGATGGTTGTATGTCTCTGGTTCCCTTCCTTCAAACTCACTCCCTCCCTCCCATCTATGAGTTTTCCACCCATTCTTTCTCTCCCCATTACTTTTCAATATTGATAATAATAATAAGTGTTCACTAGTGTTGAGACTCGGTCCAAGACCGATTTTTCAATCCAAGCCTAATTGATTTTTTTTCATAAAATTCGTAATACGTATTTTTTTGAGAATTATATAATAGTGAAATTAAAGTTGATATAATATTTAATATAATTACTGAATATAACCGCCATCAGCTGCTATGACACCCTCCAAGCCCCGCGGACAGCCTTGCACACATTGATGATGTAATGGTCTTCCATGGCTGGCCATTGCTCATTGACACTGGCCTTCAATGAGCCCAAATTCGGGTGGCGGGTAGCACAGGCCTTCTTCTCAATTTGCCACCACACACTGTAGTCAAAGGGGATTCAAATCAGGTGATTGAGGTGGCCAAATGCTTTTGTTCCAAAATGGCATGTTGGCAGCGAGCCAATCCTGAGTAATTCCAGAGGTATGGACGGGTCTTTCAGATCTTTTCCTCCTTGAAAAGCTTCTGGACTTTGAACATAGTAATCCTGGATAGTCCAGTGTCCTTGATTATCTCCTTGACAGACCTACCGGCGCAGAGGAGAGTGGCAACCATATGACGTTGTGCCTCGTCATTCATCGTAAACGACTTTGTTTGATGCGAGTAAGAAAAACAAAAACAAAGCCAAAAGATTTACCGAGTTACTTGTGCTGGAATTTTTTATTTCCGGTCACAGAACCTCGAGAAATAAGCGTTTAAAAATTAGTCTGCGTATTTATGCACCTACCGGAATATCTTATCTATGGGTTTTCTGATGAAAAAAATGTTTACCGTTGATCCGACTGTGAATAAGCATCATAACAAAAACATCCAGACAATTTCTCAGATAAAGTGAGACATTTCTTCAGAGCAAAAAATCCAGTGGTCAGTACAAGCCAAGGCTACTAACCCAATTTTTGTAGATAGGAAGGAGCTGTTTAATGCAGATGCCGCTAAGACCAAGGTCTTCCTGAGTGACGACTTTCCATACTATTGGGATCTCAATATTGGGCCACTCTCCTCTCCACATACGAACCGTTTGGACTAATCTATCTAGGCAAGTCTGAATATCTAGAGGGTCTGTGCTACTCCTAACAGTAGTACCAGTCTCTTTAGGGCTTCCATCCAGAAGGAGTGGAGATAGCTCGAGTCTGATTACATGTTCAAGATACATGGAAGAGATTTAGGTCTGGTATTCAAGCAATTATTTGAGTTGAGGGCTCACATTTTGAATAAACGTTGTGCCAAGCACCATTTTCAGATGATTTTGCTATATTAATGTCCTCAAAAAATTTATTGTTTAGATTTTACTTTTGAAAAATTGAAATAAATAAAATGGGTACCATTAAATAAGATCCACCCTTTATTTCGGTACAGATTACGATCTCATATCGTAGACACAAACTGAACTGACTATTTTGATCCCAATATTCGGAACTATTTATTTTCTTCTCAATATACTGATATTTGTTACTAAAAGCAACATATGTTGTATCTATTAAAAAGCAGCCTCCAAAACTCTTCAACTCGGATTGGCTCTTTCAAAGCGAGTTTTTTTTTTTTTTTTTTTTTTTTTTTTTTTTTGGTAATAGGTGCGTTGGAATTTAAATTAACTTTTGGAGACGAATTTCTTCCCATAGGTTAGGTAATTCGAGGACGATAGGTAACTTGAATTTGAATTTATGAGACCTTCATATTTAGAGATTCAAATAGTCCAAGTATTTCCAGGCAGGAGCACTCAGCAAATGCATGGATGACCGAGTCCTACATCTTCTCACAGTCTCTAAACGGTTCACAAAAAAAATGCATCCTTCCAAATTTCATATATAGAATCAATCATAACTAAATTTTAAATAAGACCAATCTGGAATGATTTGTTTGTATGACCTATCCAGGCCAATTTTTTTTTTTGGACCAATCTGTACAGACTTTTTCATGGAGACGTGTCGTGACCAAATTTCTTTAAAGTGCTAAATTAGTTTGTTGCACTCAAAATCATTTGTTTTGTTCATCTATAAAATAAGTCTAGACCAGTGCTTCCTAATCTTGTTGGAGACACTGAACCCCACCAGTTTCATATGAATATATACCAACTACTTCCTAATTGGTCAATTGAAGAGGGTCAAGAGAAGTTCGATCAAACCCAGATTAAGAACCACTGGTGTAGACCAAATTTTAAATTAGACCAATACAGATCAAATTTTAGTATAACTGACCTAGAAATGGCTATTTTTTTGTTTAGCCATTCCAGACAAAAAAAAAAAAAAATTGATCCAAATTTTTCTTTGAGAGCAATCCTGATCAAACTTCTTTAAAGAACCAAATCAGGTCCATAAGTAACTTTTAGTGAGACCGATCCAATCCAAACTTCTTCAAAGAACCAAGTTAGTTTGGTCTATTAAAAATAATTCATTCCGTTCCTCTATGGAACTAATCTATAACTAATTTTAAATGCGCCTGAATCAGACGGAGTTTAAATCCAGACAGCTACAGACCTAACTGAGTTAGTTCAGTCCACTAAAAATAATTTATTTTATTTCATATATAGAATCGATCTCAATTTAATTTTAAATAAGACCGATTCCGAGCGTTTTTTTTGCTTTTTTTGGACCGCTCTGTACTGAATTTTTCATTGAGATGGGACGTGACTAAAATTATTTGCAGTAGCAAATCTGTTCGCTCCACTAAAAACCATAACCATCTGCGTCCGGTCTTTGATTTTCAGTCGCAGGCCAACACTATTAGTTACCATATTATATGGATGTAAAAAACTATCTTCTCCATTTCTTGTGTTGGGAGTGAATATCCGAGAGACAGTATCAAAAACAACAACAAGAACAACAAGAAGAAAAGGAGGGAAAAAACCATTAATGCCATTTTCATTTAAAAAGCAATTATCAACATATCACCACACACTTCTTCTTCTCTCTTTCTTATTCATTATTCCCTACATACGTACACATGACTGTGAGTTCATTTATAAATAACTATAAGTTCCAGGGACAAAGGAACTATCTTAACAAATAATAGAAAAAAAGAGAGCAACAATTGTAATGATTATATATTATGTACAATATTATCTATGGAGGTGTATTTAATATGCCATGTAACGCGTGCAAAACTTTTGGGTGTTGTAAGTCTAGTGTTGTGTGGGTCCCTATTTATTCGGTCCAGTCCGGTCTTAGGACCATTAATTCTTGAGAGCGGTCCTTGGAATGCACCATAAAAATATTGATGGTGTATTCAGCCAAATAAGATATATGAAATATGTATTCAGATTATTGCACATATCTTGTAAAAACAATTATATTTCGCGTTATTGTAATATATAATGCAAGCATATTGTATTGTTACTTGATTGTATTAATAACTCTTTTATATAACAAAATAATTAAAAGCATTGACGTACCAACGGATCGATTTTACCTTATTGAAGGACCGACAAGTGGAACCGGACTGACCGCGGTCCTTGGATCTAAATAAGGACATACACAACACTTGTTGCAACTAAAAAAAGATTCTTTATTTTATAGGTAAAGCATCACATTATATCTTGAGAAGGGGAAATGGATGTATTAAGTAATCACACATGAGTTTGTTCACGAAAGTTTGTTCAAGAGTTATAATTATAAGTCCCTGTATAGGGGCGTTTATTTCCTTTCCGGGCCTATAGTCCCCCACTCTAATCCAGAAATTAAAAAAAATAACCCAGCAAATCCACTTAAAGATTCATTGAGTTCTTTTATAAAATAAAGGTCATTGAAGAAAAAAATAAATATTTAAGGATGTCTTATATAAAAAGGACCTATTAAGAGACCACTACTCTGAGTCATACAGTGTCCGCAGCGTCTGCGGGCGTCGGCAGAACGCAGTGACTACCACCTGATCCTGTCTATGGGCAATGTACTTGTGGGTACAAATTTGGTATTAATAAAGGAATGTGAAATTGGTTGCCCGAATTTTTTTGCCAGTATGGACAAGGGTATAATGAAGTTGGATTCTTGTTGCCCACAAGTTATCAAGCCAAACGCGGCACACTGTGCTTATATTGGATGTTTGTGATACTTCTTATATAGCATTGAAATTACGGAATGACTTTTTCTCTAGCCTAGTATCTTTTCTTATGAGAATTCAAAGAGTTATTTTTACATGTAGAATATGGGGGTCATGCAATATACCATTTTATTTTTTGTGAGGGAATAAAAGAACAATCAGGATGTATCTATAATATGTAATTTGGTGAGGGGATTCAAAGGGATAGGCAGACCTCGAATGTATAGGAAGAAATGATAATAGAAATAATATAATCATCATCATAACGATAAAAGAGGGGGAGTAGAAGGAGAGCCAGAAGAAGGATCATTAATCCATAATGATATGAGGAAGAATCTCATTTTCTTGTGTCGTAGTTATGATCACAACGATATTAACATTTAACCATAAATAAATAATATAATACAATATACAGAGTGAGGATTAAAAAAGAAAGAGACCCTTTCTTCTTTTGCTAGTTTAAACCCAAAAGTATTCGTGGATTAGATCCGGATCCAAAGTAACCGGATACGGTATACTTAAACTTGTATTATCCGAAAGGATTCGAGACCAAAAGTTGTATGGGTCATAAAATAGATCCAAGGGATTTTTTGGATCTTAAAAACCTATAGTTAAGTGATTCAAATCTATTCATATTTTGACATATTAAAGCATCCCCAATTAGGTACAAAACAAAACCAACTTGAGCTCTCTAGCTTATGAAAAAGTCAGGAAAAGGGATCCTCAACCTGATCCAAGAGTTTCCATTTGCTCACTCCAAGCTGTTGGTTGTCTCCAGTACAACCATGTACCCCGTGTGCAATTCCAATACTTTGGAAAGGAAGAAGGGTTCTCCTTGAAAAAGATCAAACTGGGCCCTTTGGAGTAAGAGAAAAACACTCCATATAAATTCCTTCAAGTCCATTATGGCCTATGCAAGAGATCTCTGAGTTTCATACCAAACTCTCCAAAGAACAATCAATAAAAGTCTTGTGAGGTTGAAGAGGTCACTTTTGATACCAGCAATGAAAGAAACCCGTCTCCTCCGTTGCAAGACTCTTTTGAATAAGTATTGTGAGTTCTTTGTAACTCCCTCGACTTCACTTTTTGGTTGCATGTCGAGGGAAAAGCCAGCAATGTCCGTCATCTAAACAAAGAGGCCCTCCAAATCATTGTCACCTAGCACTGGGACGTCATGACAGAGGATTATATTCGTAGCGGGTACCAGGCCTTTCACTGCCACTTGAAACCATCATTGCCGCTAAAAGCGGCTTGATTAATGGTAAAGAGTAATTCTATCGTTCATTCATAAGTTATATCTTTTTAAAGTTTAAAATTCAAAGTGTTTTGATTTTAATGGACCACTCAATATGTATGTAGATTGTAGACTATATATATATATATTGACAAGCTTCATTACTCATTAGCCTCTCAATCCATTTATCACCCCAACTCTAAAAATGTTAGCTAAACGCCTAATAATTATATATGTACAATATCAACTCATGGCATGCCCAATCAATTAATTTGTTCGTAGAGTCATAATCTATATATATATGGTAATGTGTTGTGTTGAAAGCATAACCTATGAGTATTACTCTAATTACCCTTTCAAATAAATACAAAAAATGATCATGGGAGATCATCATTTGTGTATGGTAGAGTGGGGCAGGAACACGACTTACGCACCAGTATTTATTACGCAGTATCAATGACTTATAATAACTCATTAATAGCTGTCCTTTAATCACGTGACGTTGGAAATGTAAATATTATACTGCTTCCTTTTTGGCTTCATATCTATATACATATATACAAATATTCTTCGTCAATGTAGAACGTGACAAGTACATAACGTGGTTGTCAGCACAGGATCTACCTATTTTTTTTTTTTTTAAATTGAATCTTTTAACCCTAAAAGGAACATTGAAAGAAATATGTTCTATTTCAAACAAATGTGCACATTAACAAAACTAACTTGTGAAATGAAAGTTTTTACAACTGGACTATTCGAGTATTATTCTATATGTCATTGCTCATGTAATTATCTAAAAAAATATGTAGTAGTTCCATTTCAATAAAAAGTGATTTAACTTATATTTTTCTTGATTTTTTTAATTTTTAAACGTATAAATTGATTAGAAAAATTTCACTTGTGTCCAATCAACTATTATAATTATGTTAATAAAGCTATCACTCATATTTAAAAGAAGATTAGATCAACAACCAACTCAGAGCTTTGAAGTATTAAAGGCTAAAGATATACTACAGAGTGCGTATATTAGAGATTCCCTCAAATTGAGGTTATACATCTTAAGAGAAATAGGTATTTTCTTAGACATAGATAGAAATATGACTGTCTCAAAAAAAACAAAAAAACAAACAACGAAATCATGAAAATATAACCTGAAAAGCTCAAAATAAAATATTATTCTCTTCAAAAGTCATTGGATAAAAAATGTACCAAATTTAAATTAATAGAAACAAAGGTCTTTTGATATTGCTATAAAAAAAAAGACGGATGAACAATTTTCAATAATTTTTTTTTATTTGAAAGCCTCAACACTCTGGTTAATAATGGAACACCATTTTATTCATATGGCCACCGTCTCTGACCTTACAGTAGCCCATTCTGCCAACCAAATTTTTCAATAAATTTTCGATTGTGTGAGCTTCAATAGCTGCAATGGCGACTCCAATTTCGTGTTTCAAATCCTCAATCAGCTCTGGATGGTTGGCGTAACATTTATCCTTGACGGTTCCCCACAAAAAATAGTTCAACGGAGTCAAATCGCAGATACAAAGATTGCCAGTTGACGTTGCTGTTTCGGCTTATGATGCGATCGTCGAAGACAGTGCGCAAAAGATCCACTGTAACGTTGGTTGTGTGGCACGTAGCGCCATCCTGTTGGAACCAAATGTCGTCGATGTCTTCATTTTCCATTTGGGGAAAGAAAAAATCTTCCAACATGGCCCGATAGAGCTCACCATTGACCGTAACGGTAGCTCGTTTTTTCGCTTTCGGCAACAGCAGCAATGTTTTCGATTGAGCGCACTGGACGAACACGGAAACGCGTTGTTTTATCCATTAACGAACCAGTTTCGCACACACGCTTCACAAATTTATCCACAAACTGCCTGGAAGACGCTTTATTTCGACCGCCTTAATTTTCTTGCAGTTTCGTTTGAAGACTCTCCATTTTGGAAGTAAGTCTTCAGTATTTCCCCATTTTCTTCGAGTGTAAACTTAACCATTTCGTAAACCGGAAACCTTTTAAAAAATATTAAACACAATGAGAATGTTACTACAGCTATCAGACGTCAAAAAAGTAGTAGTTCAAAATGCAACCGCTAGATGGGCCACCCTGTATTAGCAATTTATAAATATATTTAATGTAAAAAAAATATTTTGCCGGTGCTCCAGAAACTTTTCAAAAGGCTTGAGCCCCCCTAAAAAGGATGGATTTAGCAACACCACTGGTAAAAAGTACAATTTGTTACTCATAGCCACACATCTGTGACTGTGGAGCAAAAGGCTTCAAAAATGTCTTATTTCAACAAAAGAATTTCCACCAAACAAAGGGATTTGTACCACGCCAAAAATAAACTGAGAAGTCTGAAACTTTTTTTAAGTTTGTTTTAATACTGTTTCTAACAGAAAAAGGCCTTGGTGCAGGAGGAAAAAATAATAGCCCGAAAACGGAGCAGGCTAATGTCATATATCGTAATAAATATGTTCATAACTATGAATGAATGTTCTTCTAATTGCTCCATTTTTTTTTCTTCACCTCTTTTTTTTATTTATTTATTGTTATTAATATTATATATGTGTTTTTTTTATTATTATTATTATTAGAAAGAGCCTTAATGATGATGATTTAAATATACATTACGAGTATAAACACTCATTTTTCAGCTGTTCATTTCTCTATTAATAAATAAATGTAAAATAACGAATTCATAATTAGTGGGATTGTGCCATTTGAACATTTCTTATTTCGTTTTGGACCCAATGCATTCCTTTTATATAGGTAAGTAGCTCACATACATAGATAGTCCTTATTTATACGGTCCAGACGAGTCTTGTGACCGGTCTGATTGGATCAGGGGACGGTCAATTGTAAAGCTATTTACACAAAGAAGAAATAAAGTTGACTGCTGTCTTTAAAGACCGAACTTTATAAGTTTGTAGGACGGAAATGCAGGACTTAACATGACCGGACCGAAACTAAAATGATCTGACTACAGACTTTAGTTTTAAATAAGGATCGGTACAAGAGTAATCAATCTACAATGACTCTCTAAACCATTGAAGACACGGTAAATTAACCATAAACTGAGGACCGTTAGCGACCGGAGATTCTGAGTTAGGAAAAATGGGAAGTCACTCGGAATTAATGATTATTTAGAGTGTGACTTGATTTAAAGAGTCCCCATAATATTTATCAAGCTTATTTTGCGTCTTCTGAGGCGTTTGGTCTCTCATAGAGTAAGGTTTCATCAACACACGAAATTGTTTTTCGTCAATTTTCTGAAAATTACTCCAATTCCTTGATCAACCAAATACCAGATATAAAGAAATAGACTGACCTGGTTTAAAGTTGGTGTGTGAGTAATCCAATAAATGCTACTAACTAAACATAGCCTCGATACCCCCTAGGAGTGTCATCTCTCGGACTTTGCACGTACTTTTCAAAGGACCTTCGTGTAGGCTGGAATTACTTATGTCAATTATACCTGTGATTGATTGAGCATTCTCAAAACCGCTATATGTAACTAATTTTATGGATGGTACTTTGGAGAATACTCATTTCGACATTCCTACCCCACAAATGCTTATTTAGACAGTGCTATCTATACCTCATACACTAATATATATATAATAATAATTGATAATTGAGATTAAACTTAAGAAAAATTTCCCATACATAGATTAACGTTTAGAATGGTAAAATGTGCATAATTAATATAACCCCATATAAACAAATGCAATATTCACTCAAATACAAAGCCATGATACACCCTTGTTGCCTCAAGACTTATGTATAAAGGCACAAATATATGAAGTGGGACTTCTTCCTTTGTGTTTTAGAAGAGTAAATTGGTATATTAGTAGCGTCCGCAGGGCGGGGTTAGAGGTGCTATAGCCCACCCTAAATTAAGGTATTTTGGTTTTTTATCAGAAAATTTTAAATTTGATTTTTTTTTTCAAAGATTTTCATATTTTAAATTAAATTGATGAGTCTTTTAAATTTTTTTTCCTCAATTTAATTTTTTAAAAACTTTCCAAAAGTTTAATATGGGTATTTGAAATTTATTTTCACAAATTTTTCTCCAAAATATTAAATATATGAAATTTTATTTCATTTATCCTAAAAATTTAAAATATGAAGTTTATTTCACATAAAATTTAATTTTCTGTGAATAACTATAGATTTAAAAAAAAAAATTCCAAAAAATTTACTTTTTTGTTAATAAGATTTTTGAATTTAAAGAGAACAAAAGCCAAGATCCCCCTCAAAAAAAAAAAAATCCTGTGGACGCCCTGTATAAAACTCTTTGTAAACACCAAATAAGTTGATCCAATACTGAATTAGTAAGTGTTTCTAAAGACATGGTATGTTGTCTGTATCCTAGTCTCCAAAGACCATGTATTGTTTTTACTTCAAATGGAATTACAAACGAGCTTTGAATTGACCAAGACTATCTCTATAAAGCGTTAATAGATACTACAGGGTGCGTGGACTAAATCTGCTGCTTCAAAAATTTTACAATATTTGTTGATAAAATAAAAACGAATATCTTCATTACGATATGGAACAGCTATATATTCAATGTAGCCGCCGTCAGCGGCCAAAACACGCTCAATGCGGCTACGAAACTGAGAACAGGCATTTGGGATCTGCGCTGCTTCTATCTCACTGAATTTCTCGTCGATGCAGGTGATGAGAGACTGCTTGGTGTTATGGGAGGAGCAGTTGGTCATGTTCTCTACGTAGGACCAGACAAAGTAGTCCAACGGGTTGAAAACCAGTGATGAAGAATGAAGGGTACGAACGCAAAAGCATTGCCTTTCAGCCATTCTTGCGTCCGCTTAGCTTTGTGGGCTGGAGCCGAGTTCTGCTGCCACATCCACGGCCTGTCTCGAAGATATGGCGCAGCATGACATGACCCTTACTTTACACGATCCCAGAGACCATGACAGTGGCCGTAAACTTGGTCTTCATGACCCTGGGGACGTCTCGGACAATCCTGGTGCTCTTCTCCTCCTTCTTTTCCTGTCAAGCACGTCCATCGGGTTCGATGACTCCTCCAGCTGCTTCCGGAGACTTCTGACCGTTCTAACTGGCATTGACAGAAGGCTAGAGATGTCAGCATTGCTTAATTTCATGTGATGACTCAGCATATTCTGAATAGCAGCGCACCTACGATCTCCCTCATTGAACATAATTACTTTTCTTGGGTACTTAAAAGGATGATATTGCTACAAATGGTAAACAATAACTGAAGTCTATGACCCGGATAAAATTTTAACACCAAAAACAGACGGATCAGACATCAGCTGATGGAGTAATGTCGTCTTTAAAATGTTGCAGATTTTGTCCACGCACCCTATATTAAAGTATGTAGTGTCCTCATCTATGTAATTTTTAGGAGCAATATTTATTTGTAAATCACTTGAGTCACCGTTTTGTTATCCTTAATAGTCCAACAAAGACTTTCACCTAAAACTCCATGCAAACCCTTATTGTCTTTGATGAACATACTCAATAATCAAACTATAACGAAAGCACCCTGGAAAAAACACTGTTCAGATTCCCTACTAGAAAAAGTTTGCTCTACTTTCTAGGACATATTTTATACATCTCTAATCATGGAGATTCAATAAAAGCAATAACCAAAATAATAAACAGAGAGAGGGGGGGAAAAAAACTATTAACATGTTCAATTCATTACTAGAACGTCTTTTTGTAGTAGTGTGGTTTTGCAATAGAAGATAGAAAAGAAAGAAAAATTAGGGTGGAAGGAAATGATAAAAAAAAAAAAAAAAAAGCTGACAAGTACATACTTACATATCCAATAAGTGATATCTTTTTTTTGTTTTTTTTGTTGTTGAATGTATATATGTATGTATTTCCCTCTGTAGTAGAGAATGAATGCTGAATCATGTTGATACGTGAGAATCTCAACATATGTTTTTACAAGTAGAAAAAAAATAGGGAAAAAACCCCAAATGATAGAGTTATAAATGTCTAAAGAAATGTAATTTCTTTGTCTATCTGTGGACTTCTTTTTTTTGTGGGGGGGGCTGTTTGGTTCATTGTCGTCAATTCAATCCTCAATTGATTTTCCGCCTCTTTTCTCCATTACATCATCAGAGGGTGTTGTTTTTTAACATATTTTCTTTGTTTTTGCAACCAACCAAGCAAGTTCTTTCTGGAACCAATTCTCTGTTGTTGTTTTTGTAATGGAAAGAAGGTTGGGTTGTCAACATACAACCAATCTTGAGCAAAAATTAACTTAAGGATACAATCCAAGTTGATGCTTTCTTACTTTATACATACATAATGCACAATTTTTAATTTGCGTATTTGAGTCAATTGTAGGCATATTATTCAAATTAACAAGAATAATTAAGAATATTGCCCACTTTCAAATTAAATATTTCAACTCTTAATTATCTTTGTGATAATCATTTGGACTACCGGGCCGTGCAGAATTATTTACCGATTTTTGTTCAGAACATATCGCAGACAATAATGACGTTTCAAAGGACTTGAGAACAATTTATTAATACATTTTTGGAATAATAAAATAGTTTGTGATTAAATTTAATCAATGTAGACACCATTTGACTCAATAACACTGGTCAGGCGACGTCTGAAGCTGCCACATACTTGCTGGATGTAATCAGCGTCCATGGAGGCCCAGGCCTTGTTGACAGCAGACTTTAAGGCATTTCTGTTCTGGTGTCGTTTTTGCAGGCCTTGGTCTCCACGTGCGCCTAGATAGAGAAGTCTAGTGGGTTCAGATCTCGGCTCTGAGGGGGCCAGTAGTCAAATTGGCCAAAAGTTCATGTTGTCCTTGAGCCACTCCTGAGCTTTCTTGGAAGCGTGGGCGGGTGCTCCATCTTGTTGAAACCCAAGGAGAGTTGCCGACTATGGATTTGATCAACTAGCTTTTACAATCAGAAAAAAAGGGTGGTTTATAGGGCAGCATGGCCAATATAGCCGCAAGGAGTGTGTCTCATATTCCCCACACCAAGCCATTTTGATTCTATTATGTTGCTAAAAAATGTATCATCTCAGAAACTATTGGTTATTACGACATAATTATCCACTCTGTGTTTGATATTTTGTCCTTGTGTGTACAACTCATTTTATCTAACAAATAGAGTATAATTGAAAAGAAATCTGTGAAAAAGCTAAAAATTATATATACATCATCTTCATAATTAGCTTGAATGGAGCATGGCTCAAAGATGATGTCATTTACTGTCATATGTCAAAATGAAGTAACTTTTGAATTAATAGTAAAGTTTCTATTCGGATATCTGATATTACCCAAGGACCCAAATTTCTGCTACATTGTTGGGCAGTAATTATGCCTCAAATATCATCACAAGGATATACATGACGGAACAGATTTTAAGTTCTATATATATCTCTATTATGAACGAATGTTTCAATTTTTTTCCAAATTGGTAACCTTATTTTAATTAAAATCTTAATATGTTAAATAAAAAACGGATCTACAGGGTGTCCACGATAAATAGGAACTATCTTAAAATTCAACCTGCTTGATAAAAATGGAATTTGGAGTGTATTTGTTCATATGAAAAAGTTAGACATGAAATTAAACAATAAATTTATTCAACATGTCCTCCCTCAGCAGCCACACATCTTCTCCATCCTGCCCCTAAAGGATTTGCATGCCCTGATGACTTCCGCGGAATCGACAGCATTCCACTCCCTCGTAATGGAGCCCTTCAGGGCTGCGATGTTCTTGTGGCTGACCTTGCACACCTCCCTCTCCAACTTCCCCTACCAATAGTAATCACACGGATTGAGGTCGGGTGAGTTGGAGGGCCAGGTGTTTCAATCCCAGAAAGTGATGTCGTGGGAGTTGAAGAGGTCCTCATGGCGATGTGTGCGGGCGCTGAGTCTTGTTGGAATATGAACTCCCTCCCAGCGGCTGTATCCTTCATCCAGGAGATGACGAACTCCTCCATGACTTCGTAGTACCTTATCGTGTTAACCCTTTCCTTGAGATTGAAGAAAAAAGGAGGCATCACCTCACCGGTGCAGCAGATGACACCAGGGTCATCACGAAGGCCGGGAACTTTGTGGTGAAGACCGCAGGGACCTCTTCTCTCTCCTTGGCAAGCCACCTGTCATTATGGACGTTGTAGCTTCTGTCGACAGTCCAGTTCTTCTCGCCAAAGAAGAAGATGATACTTCCCCCATGGCTCTTCAGGTCATTGAGGAGAAGCTTACCGTTCGTGAGCCTGCTGGCCTTCATGGATACCGTAAGAATGGGTTATTTGGAGATTCGGTTGACCTGTACCCGGGGTCCTCATTCACAGCCTTGGAGACCGGCTGCTTACTCACTCCACTGTTCTTGGCTAACCTTGACAAGAAAGTCCCTGGAGTATCTTTATGGACTTACGGAGGCCTTCAAGGAAGCGGGGAGTGCGGATTCAGTCAGTTCTCATGTTGTGGGTCTTGCGACAGACCTTCCCCCTCAACCTCCCAGGCATTGAAGACCCGGTACACCGTAGTCTTGGGGTAGTTAAGAAGCTTGTAGATAGCAGAGGCCTTGTGTCCCGCTCGAGCCAATTCGAGGAATGGCGTCTCTCCTTGCTTGTTCCATGATGACTATTGTTTGTTGTCAAAACAATTGTGGTGGAAGTTATAGTGTATTGTTCACGCAATCTTTTATATTAGTATGATTTAACCCCGAATATCCACATTATGGATCTGGATGAAGTTTAAAGTAGTTCCAATTTATCGTGGACACCCTGTATAACTCTCCATATATGTACTAATGTTATTTGTCTATTACTCAACAATGAAGTATTCGTATAAAAAAATGCATGCTTAAAAAAAACAATTTCAGAAGATAATCATTCATTGTTGTCCAAACAAGAAAAACTTGATAAATCTTCCCTTACGTGGAAAGGATATTTTTAAAATAAAAACTCAATCTACGAGTCTCAAAATTTGTAGAGAAATCCCTTTTTTATTTAGCTAATATATCCTATAAAATTAAATAAAAGTATTTCTGCCAAAAAAAAAAAAAAAAAAAGATGATAAAATATCATTAAACTACGTTCAAAACATCAAGCACGTCATTTTTGAGCTTGCTTTTATGAATATAGCTTCATATATTTCAATGTAAGTCATTCATACATTAATATTATATTTAAGGTATTATTGTTGTCAAAAACAAAAGTTCAAATAATTTAAATATTCACTGAGATATTTGACCTGGTTTTAATGTCGATCTAGAAAAATGTAGAATTTAGTCTTAATGGGTGAAAGCAGTATATAACTAGTGATCAAAATCTTGTGTTTAATGGGCATATTTATTTAAAAAAACAGCCAAAAATCAAGATTATACCCATGGTAATTTGAGGAATGTGTTGGAGGAGATCAGCTGCAAATAGATAAGGACATTGTCAAGGATTACTCCGATGTTGTTCTCCTGTTCTACGCTGATTTCAACAAGGACTTACAACGTCTTTTGTGAGTACACTCGGACGTTCAAGCAGGCTTTGAATATAATTGAATCTACTTAGGAAAGGATGTTCACTACTCAGGAATTAAATAATAATGACACTTACTAAGGAAAAGATAATTCATTCTTCAGATTACATATTCCCAAAATAACGGGCGTGCTAAAAAAGTAATATGATTTACATCACCTAGATCCAACTAGTAACCCTGAAAATGTGAATAATGCTTTGGAGGAGATCAGCTACAAGTAGCTATGACGAGGAGGGATGACCATTAGAAAATATACAATTGCAAGAATGTATCCAATGTTGATCCTCAACTCTACTCTGAGTCCAACATGGACTTACAATTATAACTCCGCAACCAATCCTCAGGGTTACTCTTTGTATTTATGAGCACCCATGAATGTTCAATCAGGTTTGGAATATGATTGAATGCAGTAGGAAAATAAGTTGGCTAATAATAATGCCAATAGATGGTTAAAAGAAAATGCATTTTTTGAATGACCAATTCCGAAAAGCGGGCCAGCTAAAAAATTCACGATTTCAATCACTACATAAACATACACACTTAGAATTAATTATATATGGCCAAAATATGCAATATATATTCGATAATTGAAAATTTGTCCTTTGCTTTTTTCTCTTTGTTTTTTAAAAGAGTCCATTTTGTTTTAGATTGTAGGTAGTGGTAAGGGGGTTGTATTATACAGTCATATACGTGTATACGTATATCTCAAAAGTCGATTCATTTACAGTAAATGTAATTAGATATTTATCAGTGGGATTATGTATTCATCAAGGATCTATCTTTGTCGTTGTCATCGGCGCATTAATCATTACCACTCTCAGATTTTTAACAGTTGGCCAAAAAAAAAACAAAAAAACTACCACATATTGAAAATAAAAAATATATATACAGGGTGACAAATTTATATTTTCTCCTCTCCATTTTGGTAAGAAAAATCCAATGGTTTTAGGGGAAACTTTGTCGTACGGACACTTTGCCCAATGACCACCTTCCCAAAAAAAATAATATCAATTTATTCGATGAAAGTTTATGCAATAGTACAATTAAAGGCATCCATTGGACAGGGTAACCAAAGAATTCTTGTTTTGTACTAAAAAAAAATTTCATACAGGGAAATTTTTTTTATAATAAAATAATGTTAATTTTTTTTTTTTACAATTTCATTACTAAAATAATCATTCGCCCAATGCTCCCCCTAAAAAACAACATATAATCCTACAGACGCCCCTGACTATTTAATTATCTACTAGACCAGAGATGTCCAATTCGTAGCTAAAAGGCTTTTTTGATGCATTTTGGCAATGAAAAATTAGATTTGTCCTAAAGTTGAAATAAATTCTTAGACAATAGTTTGGTTTAATGTAGGCATTTTTCATGAAATTAAATTTAATATGTTCTACGGCCCATTATATTAAAAGGTTGGACATCCCAGTAGTTGACTACTCGGATGACAAACATATCTAGACAATAATATAGTTAGAGACAACCTCTGGATAGAGAAGTGTTGATCAGAACATGACTGAGTACATAGGATAACCAACACATTTGATCTATACGATTGATTCATTCACATTGTTCATTGAATTTCAATCATTGATTGATTGAATCATTCTATTCTTTTAATATATCTTCTAGTTCTAATTTTTTATTGGGTGGTTGTCATGATTTTTGTTAGATGGGTTCCAATAGCGGGTTGAGTCAACTTTTAAAACATTTTAATACCGACCCATGAATTAATAATTAATTAATCAGCCCTTAATCATTGTAATTTGTGTCAAATAGTTAGTCATTTTATCTTTTATAATTGGAGTAATATAATTAGGAATCATAATTACATAGATTTGTAGCATAAGTCATCCTCAAATGCTTATATTATTTTTTGGGCACAGTGTCCGTGCACAAAAGGCAATATAGATATGTAGCTAGTGTATTTAATCATAATTTATGCCTCCGAGGATAACGCATTCTCGACCCTGAGGCGGAAGTTCAAACATGCACAATGTATTTATTTGGTATTAATAAACCCCATTCACACTCAATGGAGGCATTGAATGCGTTGATAACGTGTAAGCCTTCCTCCCAATAATGCACCAAAAATAATCATTGAAATGTGGTTGGCCAAACCCAAGTAGCGATTATCTCTTCTTTATCAACCATCTTGTAAGATCCCAACCAATTTTTACCCTCCAAAACCTTCGTTTTGTCCTTTTCAACCTCTTTGAAATGATCCCATATGCTTTGTATAGTTTTAAGCTTACTTTTAAAATATTTCAAAGTGTACGGTGTAGATGAATGATTCTTTGCTGCAGATGACCTGCTTCTTCTTTAGTTCCAAAGCAAATTGTACCAGTGTGTTTGAGCATTATAGAACGTTTGTACTGACGTAATAAATTACATTATAATTGAGGTTACGCCACTTTAGGGGCTCAAAGTTGATATTTTTCCTACATTAAATGTAAAATACTCCAATATGAATGAAACTTGGTCAAAGGGCTATAAGAATTCGAAGGAAACTTAATGCTTGGATTGAGTATTACTTTATGCCATTGCTAAACATTGGTATTTGAAATAAAATTAAATGAATATGTAGCAAAAAAAAACAAAAAAACTCATGTACAAATTGAAATGTACAAATTTATACATTTTATTTGATTAATTAGTGACGGGAAAAGTTGGATAATTAGAGAAAAAGATCTTATTCATTTCATTGTAATACTTAATTTTTACATATAGTATGGAAATAAGATTATATAAGGACGTAATAACATATATTTAATGCTCTTAGGATCATATATAGATTAACACTGGGCCACAGAGAGATAGATTTCTAAAAGAGAAACAGGTTGAAGTTTTTTATTTATTTTTAAACATGGTAAATATCCAAGGCTGCAAAGGATCACCCTGTACATAATACTGTAGAGTCAATTTAACCAACTTCACGATAAGAAAAATAAAAAAAACAAGCAGGTGGTTGAAAAAGGATTTGAAGTAACTCCCTATCATAATTGCTCTACTATCTTCATCCACATCAAACATTGAGGGAACCAACCAGGGAGAGCAATACCAACAAAAACAACGGCAAATGCAACCCGAGGAAAATAAACAATGGACTGATCATCGTAAAATTCAAATAAAAAATTTGTCAACATAAATAAAATCATATTGACTCTCTCTCTATTTTGTTGACTTTACTGCTCCGTTGAAGATGAGGAGAAGGAGCTTTCATTGATTACTTTTTATACTGTGTGTGTGTGTGTGTGATTGGAAAAAGGTCCTTGAATAACAAAAATAATATTCATTAGTACCATATGTTGTGACAAAAAGGGATAAATAAAAACCCTTGTTGTACAACCATACATTCATATATGTACAAGTCAAATTATATGGGCCAAAAAACAACTTATATATATATATATATATAACATAAACATTTAAAGTGTACTTATGCTTATTCAACATGCAGCTGATTGCAGCTGATTTAATGAACCGTCTTGACAGTTAAGCCTGTAACAAATCCTAGGATGTTATTAATGATAAAAGTTATTTAAAATAACACAGTTCAAGTTGCCAAGAAAAGGAGAAACTCGCACGTTACAAATCATGAGGAATTAAAGTCAGATGCAATACCATTTCCTCAAATAAGAACACACTTTGACTGGGACCGCTTATGGAAGATTAAAATGTAATAAATTCATATACTTTGGCAAATATTGACATGTCAAAGTTAAAATAGGATAAAATGTCAATAACACTAACGGTTTTAAATCGTACATAATACAGTTTTGAAAATGTGTGGGTTTTTTTTTTCAATAAGCGTCCATTACTTGAAGAAGTGCAATATTAGAGCAAAGGGGAAATCTCTGCTAAATAATGTTAACCTATTTTATTCCAAACTCTCTATATTCAAACCATCTACTAAGCTTTAAAACTAGTGTTGTGTGCGTCCTTCTTTAGGACTGCAGACTGCAATCCTGCTCAGCTCAGTCCTGGGTATCAGTCCTAAAATTGATAAAGTTAGTTCTCTTTTGTTAATAAGTTATAATACTGACAGTCAAAAGAATCAGCCCCAAGGACTGATGGAACTGATCCTAAAACTGGGCTGGAGCAAATAAGTAAGGACTAACACATCACTAATATAATCATAATTTGACTGTAAAACCAATATAGATTTTGATATTTTTTCTTTAAAAAAGGTTACTTTATGGGAAAATTGAGGACAGTGGAGTTCATATTGAAAATTGATATACAATTAAATAATTAATTAATGTGTATTTGTTCGAGATTTGGATGAGGTCAAATTTTGTTCCAATTGTATGGGATGCCAATAGGTACATAGGTACTTGCATTTGAACATTTAAAAAGAGAAGCGTTCGCAAAGAAGAGGCATTAGCTTTTGTACCCCAAAAAAGCCTTTTGAATTAGCCCTCCCCTTTAAAATCCCGCCAAATCAAACAAAGAGGAAAAGATAGCTTAATTAAATAGAAGTAAAAAATTTGAGTAAGTAGTACATTGGTAGAGAAAGGTGACTTTTCAAATTTAGCAAACAGGGCCCATTTGGTGTGCTCGATTTTTTATGATAGTACACTCGCTACGAACATGTACTTACTGTTTGAACTATATACATAATATGTTCAGCTTGTTTTTGAGAGGCATAACGATTAGAAGTATTTTGTGCTTTCCGGGATTTTTTGATAGGTATTGAAAAAATGTGAATCAAAGAATTTACATTGATTTTGGCGTAAAACATCAAATTAAGTGCTACAAAACACTTGAAATGCTCAGAATGCAATAGTGTGAAACAGTTTGAGTAAAAAAAAAATGTTTAGAAGCGGTACAAACTCTTCCAAGATGGACGGAAAGTTTGATCAAATGTCAAAGCTTTGATCCTTTTTTTATTCCGACTATTTTTCGATCTTTTCCTGTGAGATATTTCATAGTGGACCTATGAAAGGAGGGAGTTTTGCACTAATTGAGGAGATAAAGACTGCATAACCTGGAAGAGCTACCGAAAAGTGCATATGAGAAGTGCTTCAAGGATTGGAATAAGGTTTGACGCAAGTGTATTGCCTCTGAGGGGGATTATATTGAATAGGACATGAATAAATAAATATTAGTTCCTATAAAAGCAAAGTCACCTTACTTTTTGAACAGACCTCCAACATTTATAAATATATTAGTTGTGGATTATTTTTTGTAGATAGATTGTCATCCTTAATGAAATTTTGAACCCTGAATCATCCATCAAAAGTAATCAGGAGGAGTAAGTTGAGTTAGATGATAGAAAAGATAGAAGGAAGAGAGAGAGAATTTAATGGATTGCTTTCGTTCTGAATTCAGTTGGTTTTTGTTTGTCATTCTCCCTTTTCCCTCTAACAAATATGTGTATGGAGTATGTACAACATGTCTGAAGTTATAATAGTAATAAATTATGAAGAGCCTTCCTAATTAATTGGTTGAGCCGTTTGGGTGTGTGTCGAGAGCAACATACATACCTTAGATGAAATCAAAGAAGGGTTAAGCCCTCTTATCTCTATCTATGTATATATGTTCCTTTTTTTGTATACATATATAGGTATGTATGGATTTAATATGATTAGAGGGCAGCTTAGGTATCTATGGTTCTATAACTACAAGGAGTCTTTGAACTCCGAGGCTCTCCGTGTGCAAACAACTTAACTACTTATCTTGACTCTTGTATCTTAGCTATTCCGAGTGGTCTATTAAAATATAAACACTTTTAATTTTAAACTTCAAAAGGGTTTAGTTTATTAATTAACCATAGAATTTAAACAAAATTAATACCTTAAATGGATGGCCTCTGAGCTCTCTGAAACATTAATGTAGTCAATGATGGCTTCCAAGTGGCAGCAGATGTAGTCCTCTGTCAAGGTGTCCCAGTAATCAGTTAACACTAGTGGATTTTAGGGCCTCGATGTTTCGATGGTGGACAAATACAATCATTTTCTTCGACATTCACCCAAAAGATGTAGTCAAAGGGGATGGGCATCAGGGATATGAGAGGGTCAAAAGTCTCAAAAAATAGTTCAAAGGAACTCAAAAGACCTATTCGAAAGAGTCTTGCAATTGAAGAAATAGGGTTCTTTCATTACTGGTGGCCTCTCCAACCTCAAATGGTTCTTTCGACCCAAATCTTTAATAGCTCTCTGGAGAGTTTGGTGTGAAACCCCGAGATCTCTTGCATGGGCACTCATGGGCTTGAGGGGATTGGCCATGCCTGTTCTTTACTCCTCCAAGTCTGGTGTTTTGACTTCTACGTAAGTTAGAGATCTAATGTTGGTTTTTTTTTTGTAACTAATTTTTTATCCTTAAATATATCGAGATATTAATTAATTTCCATCACTCAACCTTTATTAATTATTGAATTAGTAAGTGTTTAGATTTTAATGGATCTCCCCTTACGGGATGTTTTGAAATTCTGCAGGTGTACCTACACAGATCTTGGTTTTGAATAAATATACTGAACTGAAATTTTGACATAAGCTGCATGAGTGAATTCCATATCCTTCTACTTGTAAAATTTTGTTTTTAGCCGGATGAAAGAAAATAACAAGCTGCTTGCCAAAACGAATGAAAATTGTGGCTCTCCGCACAAAAATAGCATATTTTAAACGTGAACGTCAATACAGTGTACAACGTCAGGAACATGTTGAGGAAGAGGGCACTATTTTCGTAGATAAAAAGGGGCCAGGGAGGTCAAGTATAATAAGGGCACCAGATAAGATTGAGGCAGTCCTAGCTCTGATCCAAAGCAACTCTTCACTGTCAACCAGGAGGTTCTCAAAAGAGCTGTAAGTTTCTGAGAAGACCAAAGCGTAGTTGCTGAAGAAGGTCTTGGACATGAAGAACCTTGTGAATATCTGAGGAAGAGGCTAGTGAGGAAATATAGATGTAATGTTGTTTATAAGGATTCGGGAGGACACTCCATCAGCGATCTCAGATATAGATCCGATGAAAAAACTACCAGTATAATAGTTAAGACATATAGAGGGAACAGGAAGAGGTTAGTGAGGAAATATAGATGTAATGTTGTTTATAAGGATTCGGGTGGACACTCCATCAGCGATCTCAGATATAGATCCGAAGAAAAAACTACGAGTATAATAGTTAAGACATATAGAATGAACGGCATTTTTAAGGCGAGTATAATAGTGAGGACATTTTTAAGGCGTGAGGACTGGAGATGACTCTCTGTATGCTAGAGACTAAAAATTTATCTTAAGCCATTATTATTTAACTTGAGCATTCATGTATGCCCATCAAAGCCGAAGATTAACCCTCATGTGCATTTGTTGAGGAGTTACAACTGTAATTCCTTGTTGTACCGGGAGTAAAATTGAGGATCGATATCCTAATGTCCTTGTTTATTCCCTTCTCCCCCGCGTCAAAACTGAATGTAGCTAATCTAAATGAAAAGTCATGACAGCTAACTTAATTTCCTCCATAAAATTATTTACATTGTTAAGGTTACCCTGTTGATTATTACTGTGTTTTTTCGTTAACATACCAGAATACAAACAATTTCCATTACTAATTCTATGATATTATTATTTTTTTTCCTTTATACTGTTATGTATATGATATACATCAGGGAACACTCTATACAGTGCACCAAATGACTGTTTTTCATAGATACATACAGATAATCATTGTTTTATTAATATAGGTTGGTGACAGGAAAGTATGCGGTTCAGAAAACTCGCCGTTAGTTTGAATGTTAAAAAAAATACAAGCATAATACTATTGAGCATGGGACAGTTTGTTTTTCAACTTTTTTCGAATTTCAATTACAGCTAGTTCGGAAAAGTTGTAATATGGTCAGAGAATCACATATGCAAAATTTCATTGACTTACGAGGTCATCTTGGGGTGGAACATCTTGATAAAATCATAAAAAAAGGGCACAAACACAATTATTTTTATAAAATAACTTTGATTCAAATTTGTTTAACCAACAAAAAATATTTGACAAGTTTTTTTATAATATTGTCGTATAGAACAAAAAAAGAGTAAAAAGTTAGGGAAATGTATTGATCTAAGTATAGCGCGCATCATTTCCTTTTTTTTTTTCTTTACATTTTCAGAAAGGAAAGATTAAATTTTCTTTATTTTATTCTTTCTTTTTGCATTATAGGGTAGCTTTAGAGAAAAAAATTACAATTTTTTTATGGGTAGTTAAGTCTTAATTGACAAAGTAAAGGACTTTTGTCTCCATTCCATCAGTGGACACTATGTAGAGATGTCATCGTAGTGTAATGAAATGTTGCATAGGTGATTTTCGTATTGAATACAACTTTTTCCACCGTAATTGAAATTCGAAAAAGTTTGATCAATAAACTGGCGTATTATTAGTATTTCTAGATCATTTAGAAGTAATTTGATTTGAGTATATCGATACGGATTTAAGAAAGTAGGGCTTGAGTGATCCAAATGAATACTGTCAACAAATTTATGAGGATTGCTTATAAAAGGGGTCATTTGTATGTATTGATTGGATGTAATAACTTTGGTGAATATATGTGTCAATAAAATATATATATAGCGAGTTTATGTGTTCTTTCTTATAACTACGCTTTAAAGACAAAAATATTTTGGTGATGGTGGTTGAATGGGGAGAGGTAAAGAAAATATGAAATTAATTTATGGTGTACCATAATGTACACTTGTATTAGTGTTGGATGTTGGTCCGAAATCCTAAGCCTGTCTGAGATTAGTATAAATTTTAGTGTTTGGGACTAATTCCCTTTTTGAAGGGAGTTCCGTCACTACCGGCCTCAAAGAAAAATATTGTCTGCATCACATCCTTCCCTCAACAATGCCACTCGAACTTTATCCCGTAAAACAAACAGAAAAACGACCAAAATCAATTCGTAGTTTGCCTAAGTACTTCCAAACAAAAGAGTTTTTGTTTAATCACTGTTTGCAACTTATATATAAATAACTATAATTCAACCAATCAACATTTAGTAACCTGACATCCATGGCATGCATCGTCTTCGACGCTTAGTTTGCCTCCTTTAAATTTAATCAGTTAATATTGTAACTAAAAAAGTAAATATGCCAGTAATTGTTTTAGTAAAGTTATGTTCTTTACATAAGTTCTTACCGGATCGCTTGCATCTTTTCAGTAGCGATTTCGAAGAAAAAAACGTCTAATATCGATTCTATATATGAGCTAAACTTTTGATTTTTTTTTTGAACACCAAACTAATTTATTCCTGGAAAGTAGTTTAGTCACGACAAGTCTAAAAAAAAAAGTTCAATCTAGATAGGTGTAAAATAAAATTTGGTCAGGATCGGTTCCAAAGAAAACATTGGTCAGGATTGGTCACATTTAAAATTTGGTTTTGATTTACTGATGAACTGAAATAATGATATTTACTGGACCAAACTCATTCCGTACCCCTTAAAGAAGTTTCGTCTAGATCGGTCCTAACAGCTATTCAGTTAGTACGGTATGTACAAAATAATGCTAAAGAAAAAAGAAAACTTGTTTTTAGTTTTATTTGAGTTGTCGTTTGGTTGCAGAATGAAACATCGTTATTAAAAATAACGGGGATTAAAATTGTAGTTAAATACTTCTGCAAGTTTTGTGCACCCGCTCTGTAAAACGATTACATATCAGTTGACAGTCGAAGATCAAAGTCTGCACCAATAAAATATCAATCTAGAAAAAATCAAGACAAAACTGAAAAGATCTTGGACAATCTTGGACCGAGTCACAAAACTAGTAGATAGAAAAATAAATATTTTTTTTTTCTTATTTTTTAAAGCTCACCCACTTAGACTTTCTTTCTCGATTCAAAAAAACTATTTTTCATATGAATGTATATATTTCCCTTTTCTTTGAAAGACATGTTTGTACTTAAAACTATCTATTTTCTATATATATGTAATTTGTATGGACAACCCACACTCACCTACCATCAATGTATATTATATTAAATTTATTACGATAATAATATGTACGAGGTGCGGGAGGGAATTTACTCGAAATTTAGTTATTTAAAAAAAAGTGAACAAAATCAGGTCCACGACTACAGGGGAGAAGCAACTTGGGGTCTACAGAAAACAAAGAAAGAAAAAATTAAGATGATAACCTTGATAAAAATTTAAAGAATGTTTCGGATAAGAGCAGCTTAGCTTAGCCGTCATAACGTTTCATTAAATCAGTTGAAGTCAGCTGTGAGATGAGAGGAATAAAGGCAAGTCTTCTTCTTAGATAGTAAGAAAATTTGGCGGGAATTACCCTGATTTTAAGAAAGAAAACTGAAAATCCACATGGTGAACCATAGAATTCGAAGAATATTTTAGGATAGAGCAGTTTAGCTCTCACGATGTTTCATAGCTTTGCCTGCGAGGAGCTGTGACATGAATCAAATAAATAGAAATCCTATTCCGGTCTATAGCAAGGAAATTTTGCAGAAATAACAACGATTTCCTCAAGTTTACTCCGAGTCCCAACGAGTATTTACACTAATTATTAAGGATATAAACCGTATGCTTTTTTGGTGTACACAAAAAAAAGAAACCTAGAATTAAAATCGTAACCCTGAAAAAGGGAAAAAATGTTTTAGATACATGCAATTTCACATATCATAACGTTCGTTTCGAGCCGCTTTTCGAGAAAGGAAATAAACACAAGGTCCACTCCCTATCAAGCAATGCATGATCTACTTTGATGTTGATCCTTCATTCGACTCTTTGTCCTTTAACTCCATAAATTAAGAAATTCATACACATGTTAACCCATACAATTTGAAGGATTGTATTAGGAAAAAATAGCTTAGCTATTATGACGTTTCAAGGCATTAGCTGCGAGAAATATAAGTATCAGTCAAGTAACAACAAAGGTATGTGTTACTCCATTTTTTTTAATCCTTAATTTCTTCTCGGGAGTACAACAGGGACTTATATCTCCTAAATTTATGAAAAACCGAAAGTTAACATGTTAACAATGACAATGTTTGACCACAAGTAGCTTGTAGCTGCCATGCCAATACTTGGGGGAAGCTCTGTGATTAAGGGAGTAAACATTACTCCCTCTACGTATCTAAGGACATGGCCACTTTTAAATTGATGTCATATTCAAATTGCCAACCAATACAAGCTCACCCACTCATAAGTATGTAAGATTTACAACACTGAGTCGTCATTTTATGTATTAATTACGCTGTTTGTACAAATTACAACTTGTAGAAGCAAATTGTACCATTTTTGTTTCTTTTTGAAATCCTTATTTTAATTATAAAGTTGTTAATTCAAATTACCAACAATTAATGAATACTATCATTTCCTTTTGATCTATTCAAATTACATGGGCAATATGTATTTATGAGTATTATAGCTCTGGGCCTTTTAAAATGTGCCACACAATAGTAAAATTTTAGTAATTTGTTTTAAAATGATACAAAATCTAGTCAATATACTTCAACCCTCTTTGAGCGAACCAACAAAATCTTCCATGTATTTTGTTGTAAGCCTCTCAGAAATAATTGTTAAAAAATGTATCGAATTTTGACAAAAAAAAAATATATGAAAAGCTTAATTGTTAAAAGTGGAGGCGGAAAATTCCATTACGCATCTTGTAATATTTTTAAGAAGGTTTTTTTTAGATTAAATTATGATTGGTTTGTCGTCTACTCAATGGTTTATGTGAACAGTATTGAAAAATACAGAAATTTGTGATAAATAATCGTGTATTCTAGTAATTATTATTAATATTTTTGATTATCCAATCCCCCCTCCCTTACCTTTCTCTTAATTAATATGACCCCATTTATTTACCCTCATTTTTGACCTTTTATTTGATATCATCTCATTCTATCCCCTTTGAGCCATCCAATGAATATTATTATATGTACAAGTGTTGTATTAAATTAGAATGGGGCTATATTCTGTAGCATCTAAATATCTTAATCTATTAATTCCTCAAGTTGACGAGTGATCCTATGTACATAAATGAAAATACTTATCAACTGGAACAAGTTTCATGGAAAAATATTGAAAAACACTGAGCACATACAGTGTGAAGTGAATATTATGGAATCATCTTCACAAAATTGATAGCTATTTCATTGAATAAAAAAGATATTCTCTAATTTTTTTTTTTATATTTATACATAAATACAATATTGAATTTGATGTAAGATGTCTTCAATTCAATTACATGTTAGCCATAGATAGATTTTGCAGGGAAACTTATTAGGTTAAGTAAAAAGTTTTGGGGGTTCTTGCTCTATGTCTGTAGTAAGCTATATCTCACTATTAATACATTACCTTAAGAAAAACCTTTATTCATTCTTAAAGGTTAAGCATACACTAAATAAAAAGTTCATTTACAGTTTTTTGTTTGATAGAGCCAGTTGTGTGTTACTGTTCCGAAAAAAATAATTGGATACATTCTTTTGTATCACTACGACCAAGGTGAAATAGCGTACCCAAAACAGTATTAAATGCAAATGCAAAACGGTGGTTCCTGATGGACCTCCAAAACGTTGATAAATTAATGTAAATAGTCAAGTTGGACCGGCATGTGAGAACTTATTCCATGGCTCAGGAACTGAAAATTAGCTACAAAACCGTTCCGAACCATCTAAATCGGATAGCTCTAACTATGCTAATAATTATTGCCAAAAGCAAAAAACTCACAAAACGCCTTTATTTTGTTTACAAAACAATGTTTCACTCCTGGTAAACTCTTGTGCCTTTCAATCTAAACGACTGTTCCATTAAGGAAATTAATGTATATTATTATATGAGCACTGGATATAATTTGAGTATTTATTAAATTTTTTGTTCTTTTACGAATAATCTAGCTAATCATCATGAAAAAGTCTGTACAATGTAACATTGATTCAACTTAAGAGCCATCTAGTGGGTGAAAAATAATTAATGTAAGTATAAAAAGAAAACACTGGGTGTATTGTATAATGAATAAAGTATAGTACAAAAAAATGTTGGTGTATCATTCAGAGAAAATATATACTGTAAAAAATGAATAAAGTCTCAATCATGGGTCAACTCATATTTTTTTAAAAGTGAAAAAGAAGGGAAGTACTTTATATAAAATTTGAAATAATAAAAGTGACTAAAATGTCGAATGGACAAAGCTTAGACCGGAAAGTATGACATTTCAAAATATGAAAAACTGTTTCTACGACATTTACCTCCAGACATATCCAGCCCCAGTTTTTTACCATACCGCCCCTACATAAAACTAACAGTAAGGAGCCCTCACAAACTCCCATTTAAACCTCAAGATTTGAGGCTATTTTGGGTACTTCCGGGCCTCAAAATGAGATGAAACCAGAAACAGTCTCAAATTTTGGGGACCTATCAGGATGTAGATAGAGGTGGGGTAAATTTAAATAGTGACAGGGAGTTCATGCTATTTTAGGGCCAAGCCGTACCCGATAACAGCTCAAACATTTGGGGGTATATAAAAGTTGTGAGGGGCTCTTAGTGGTTGCTTAAATAGTGGCGGTGGGTTTCATCCCATTTTGGGACACGGTAGTGACTGAAAACGACCCCTTACATGTATAAGGGGATTGGAAGGGTCCCTTAATGGTAGTTTATATAGAAATGGTGCAACCGGGTTATGTTTCAGGAGGGAAATATCTTAATGGGATATATTGCTACACCATTTGGAGTAGTCCTTTATTTTATATTCTACGGTAGACCTTCTGTCAGTCGACGTTTCGTCTGGTCAACGTGATATCTATTCGACGTCTAATCGACGTTTTGTTGGTCAAATATTAAATTTCTTGTATAAAATTATTTAAAACAAATAAAAATAAATAAATAACTTTGTAATTTAAAATTTTTGAAAAAAAATGAAATACTAAATTTTATAGGAAAACATATTTTAAAAGCTCATAGTTATTCATATATAATTAAATTTTTTGGAAAAGAAAAATTGTTAATTTTAGTATGTTTTTAAATTTAAAAAGTTAAATTAAACTTCAAGTATTAAATTTCATGAAAAAAAAACAATATTTTAATTTTTCTTGTAAAATACAAAAATTCCTTAATTTGGTGGAGGGGAGCAATGAGTGGTATTTATTTTTAATAGCTGATAATAGCAATAAATAGTTCAATAATACAAGAAATAAATCAGCATCAGAATCGCAAATTAAACATTATGTTCCCGATGTATATTCCGATTCCAGAAGAAACATCCGATTATCCAATTCCCATTAAATATAACCTTTTAACTGTGTATTTCCCAAACTCTTATAACAAATAGGGACCAATCATAGCTAGTATTTAATCTCCAATGATATTCAATATTATATTTGGTTGATGATCATAGATTATAATTTGTTCAACAACATTTTCAATGTAATTCGTTATCAACGAAGAGTCTGAATATTCCGCCGTATTCATAATTAGTAGAAGACATTTCTTTGACTATAGGATGAAGAGGTTGATAATATCTTTGGGGATTTTCCATAATAAGAAAGATTTGATATCATTATCCGCCCATCCAATAATTGTCTTAAGTTATTCCTTCTCATCGGAAGATGGAATAAGTTACTTCGAGAAGAATTTGGATCTTCAAATGTGTAAACAGTTTCCCTTACCGCGTTCAAGTAACAGCGGTTATGTATTATGATTGACTTGGGTCTTTCATACTTAGCTGTGAACATTCCTACCAAGGAGAAATTTTGGTAAATTGCGGTTTGTTTCCATTATTAATCTGAACTGACTTTAAAAAATAATCTATAGAAAATCTAATAGGTGGGGGGTTTTAAATCCACGACTAGTTTAGACCTCAATATTTGTGCAACCCTTGGCTATATGTTTGTGATATGTGCTCATCAGATTGAGCTTACAAAATCCTTGTGATGTCTTCCAATTAGAAACACCGTAAAACCATTATTGTGGACTCTATAGATAATTATGCAAGAGAGGTCAACTTGATGTTAAAAGATTCGGTGTCATACTAGAATTTACAAATTGGTGCGGTTTGTCCAAATTCGGTAATATGGAGAAAAAAAACATTTTTAAGACCTTTATGTATTCGGGCAAGGAAATGTAGCCCTCAAGCTACCTAGCTCTGAATCTCTTGGACTGCTATGTGCGGAGGTGTCTTGGAGAGAGAGAGAGAGTCCATAGATAAGAATGCTTGATAGCTTAAATTAAGGCACAGATACCTGGTGTCATACTATATTTTTTAAATGGATACATTCTGTCCCAATCGGGACATTGAAACTGGATTTTTTCGGGATAAACCAACATTTTTAGTACCATAATGTTTTGCCCAAAAAGTAATATGGGCTTCCAGCTACCCGGATCTGAACCCCTTGGGACTACACTCTCTGTTCAGTCTCGAATAGAGAGTTCAATACACGGATACACTCAAGGGAGTGGCCAAAATGGATAATAAGTTCCTCATAAAGACTAGAACCAGGTATGAGGTTGTGGTCAAAGTAGAAGGTGCTTGGTTTGACTGATTGGCTTCAATATGGACCCTTTCATGTAAGAATAAAATATTATTATTCGATTAGTTTTGAGAAATTTTACTGTACTGATGCTTAAATTGTATCCTGTAAATATTCTAAAATATTTTCCCTGCATCAAAATATCTTAAAAATAACATAGTCTTTGGATTTTAAAAGTCCATATTGACTGAATCAGCAGTGCATTGACCCACTTTTACTAAATAACTTTTATAAACTTGTACATAAAATACGCACATATATCCTAATATATGTAAATGTGTCGAGGAATGTCACCGAAAAAGTCTCATAAAATATTCACAAATTTTCCAGGATTTTTTTTGTACATAGGCAAAGTTATTTTTTTTTTGTGTGTATGTGTTCCCTATCATAAAAAGTTATTCGTGAACTACTCCAACAAGAAAATAAAATCAAAGTGAGTAGTGACTGACTGACAAGATGTTAACATTTGAATATATCTCACTCAAAGTGTATTCAAATGCACTTTTTATATATTTGTAACCCTTCCACAACATAATAATGATATGAGTAACTTCGAGTATTGTGTTAATATCAAATCAACGTTTTTATTTTCATTTTCTCAAGGTGGAGAGCAAATCCCTCTTGCTTGTACTAAGTGATGGGACGATTAATCAGAATCAGGAAAATAGTATTTAATTTGCAATTAAAAAAATATAGAGATTTTGATTATTACTAAAAAATTTAATATCTAAAATGTAATTCCATTTTTTTTTTTTTTACAAAAATTTCAATTTTCTCAATTTCTCTTCTCTAATATATTTATTTTTTTAAATTTTATATTAGAAGTTTAATTTTTAAAAAAGTTAATTTTTTATTAATGGTTTTAAATATCAAATTGTCTATTTGAAATACTTTTTAAAAAAATTGAACATTTGAAAAACTTTTTAAAAAATTTAATATTTTAAATTTTTTTCCTACAAAAATTGATTTTTTAAATATTTAAAAAAAAAAAAATTTTTTTTTTGTTTTGTTTATTTCCAAAAATCAAGCGTATGCCTACTACAATATAATCATGTGGACACCCTTGATAGCAAAATAGTATTTTTTAACTATTATTTATAATATTAAAGAATTGGGAATTTTTACACGAATCAAATCGGAATTGGAGTTTTTTATGGAATTGTCTCATCACTAGCTTACAGGCCATTTTTCCCCCGAACTTTAAGCATTATACTCTTCAAAGCTAAGCTCCCTTACAAAAAAAAAAAAAAATAGTTCACGTGATTTAAAATATTTCTACATTTCTTTTTTGGGAAGAGAGATTATTTTAAAGAGGATATTTTAAATCACAAAACCTCTTAAGGTTTTAGAATTAAAAAATGCAAAGTTTATATTCATAAATTGTCTATACATGTATGATAGATGCACAAGGATACGAATCAAGAACATTTTGAGCATGAAAAAACAAACAGAAAATCAATACAGTAACCCTGAAAATTTAAAGAATATTTTGAAGAAGAATAGCTTGCCACACAACTCACAGCTGTCTTACGAAGGCATATTCACCGGCACGCGCAAATTAGAACATATTCCCGTATTTACTTTGTCTTTTTACCATTATTGTTCATAGTGGCACGCTCCTGGATTGGACATGTTGAAGTTGGGACTCCAGTTCTCAAAGGCTGCGTACCCCTGCCTTGGATCGTTTACAAGCCCTTGTGACGAGGGAGAAACAAAGAAACAGTTACTCCGATATGAATCCTCCATTCTCCTCTGAGTCCAACAAATTCAATTATCAGTAATGATATCTCTGCAGCCAATCATCAAGGATGCAATCTTTAATGTATGCATACGAATGTTCATTCAGAATTTTAATACAATTGAATGTTGTAGGCAAGGGATGCCAATTTCATGACGTCATACCTCCTAAAAAGAAGATAGAGACAATGAAAAGAAAATGCTTCTAACTTGACCATCCATATCAAGAGATGTTCGATTCCGGATTCCGAATTCCAAAAGGTGCGAAAGGAGGAGAATTAATCTGAGAAAAACTACCAGACCTCATAAGGGAGTCAACTGGTCTCCTTCCTTGTGAATGAGATAGCAGGATCTAAATAATGAACCGTTCTATTCACGATGAGCAGAGAATTTTAATTTTTCAAAATGGGGGCACTTAAAAAGTACAAAATGGAACAAAAATCCTTGGAAATGCATATTTTTAAAGGTATCTTCTTTTTTTTCAATTATACATTGAATATTTTACTATAATATAAACTATGATACTCTTCAGTACTATGTATTATGAATAAGTTATAAGCATCTAAAGAAGAGTGTCGATTTTCATCATTTTCAGTCTAAAATGGGAAATATATGGAGTTTAGAACAAGACATGGAATCAATAAAAACACTAAAAATTCATTAAAAATACTTTTACATAAGTTTTATTCATTCTACTTTTAATTTGGGAACTATTTTAAGAGTAAAAGTTGAGTTTGTCCCGAATAACGAGTAACGTCCCAGATTTTACAGAATTCAAATGATTAGTAGAAAAACTGAGATCCGTTTTGGATTCTGCGCTCAAAGATTAATTCGTTTTTGGCGTTTTTTTGTACAAAATGAGTGTTCCCCTCTGTAATAACTCCAAAGTTGAGATCAATTCACTAGCTATCAGCTGATTTTGGAGTCTTTTTTCTATTTCATTCCAGGGGAAAGGCTGTGTGATACAGTAAATGTAACGGCGCATCAATATTTTATAATGTAGACAAAATAGAAAAGTAAGATATATCAAAGTAAAACAAAGTTTTTGAAGGGACACACTGATGTATATTGTATCCCAGTATCCCAGTAATTTAACTAATAAGCCTCTTATTGACTGAAATATTGGAATATATATATATAAAATAAAAAAGTTTAAATTATAATTTTGTAACTGTTTTTATTTTTGTTCAGGATTATTTTTTTTGTGTTGACACGTGGTGTGATCTATAAAAATACTAATAATGAATTTATATATTTTATTAATACCTAAGCTTATATATGTCTATATGGCTTGTCAACACAAAAGAAAGCTAGAACGGGTTTTCAGAATATTGCCCTAGATTAACCACATTTGTATTTTTCAAATAATTATCTTGAATTTCTATAAAAAAAAATTATTCTGGTGAATCATTGAGGTGTGCTGCAAATTGTGGGTATCTGACAAAAAAAACTCATAGCTAATATTTTCCTTTTAAATCTATTTTTTCTAATGGTAAAGAATATATTTTGATTGCAAAAGCCTGTCTCCAGCTTCAATATTAAAGAAGTTATGACCAGTTTATTATAGCGGAATTTCATCTCTTTTCCACTAATGTTTATGTTATAACCAACACCAAAATCTGCGATCTAATATAATACTTCAATAGAACAACGCTTTGTTCTTAAAAATCAAGAGAATTGAATGAAATTTTCAGGATTTACAGAATACAGTATATAAGTGCAAAAGATGTTACCTTGAAATAACTCTACTTGAAAAGAAAAAAAAAGAAAAATCCTGAGACTTTGATATAGGGAAGTAATAAAGATTGAAGATGCTAAGGTCGGATTAACATTTATAGCGTTCGCATCTACAAATTAGTTGTAAATCTTCTTTATTACTAGATATATAATTTCTTTAACGTCCATTATTTCTTTTGCTATATCCATCACACCCATTATGTAATTTTCAAGAATATCTTGGGATAACTTATTTTCCAGAGAATGGTACAATTAAAAGAAGCAACCTAATTATTATTTTTTTAAACTGAGTGAAGGATTATGAATATATTTACATTAAATACCAACGACGTTTAATTAATTTCTCTTATTTAATATTGAAAATCCAGTATTTCTATCGGGATCCCCATACCCTTTTATACTTCTGGGCGTTCCTCTTGCAGGTTTTATTCTCACCGTAAACCGCCATTTTGTAAAATACCTAGCCAAAATTAATGGTACAAATAAATTAATTATAAATTTCTCCATTCCTTTTGAAAGGGGTCATATAGGGATCAATATAGAAACAAAGGTTTTAACCTATGCTTTAAATTTTTGGATAGCTAAGCGTATCCCAGTAATTTAAATAAGAGCCCATAATTGACGGATAAATGTCTATGAAATATTGGCTTGTAAAAAGACATCAATTGGGATTTTCTTCTTTCCCTGATTTTTGTTCAAGATTATTTTTACGTTGACACATATAAAATACACAACAGTTGTTTGTAGATACGCCATACATATAAGGCGTTCGTCTTTCTACTGTGAAGTCGTAACACAATATCTTCTCAGTTCATCTCAAGAATTATTAATAATTGCAGCCATTTTGATATTGGTTCATTTGCTCAATAACAACGACAGCGCGGGAACGTCAATTATGACTCTATCCCAAAAAATCAAGAATAAAAATGAGAGATTTCATTATTCAGCAAAGCAAGTTGTAATGGGGAATATGTTAGTAATCATAGGAGTATCATAATAATAAAAAACTAGGAACGAATGGTTGATATGAATTTAAACTAGGACTATGAATAAAAAACGAAAGAAGGAAGAGAGACGACTCCGGTGGCCATCTGTTACACAAAGTCTCAGTGAGTGAGTATAAAAAACAGAGAGCGAGAAAAAGAGAAGAGGGAAAATACAGGGATGATAATTGAATTATAAAGACGTCAAGTTTATATATGAGTATTTTTTTTTTTAAAGATGAAAACGGAGGGGAAGCCTGACACTTAAGGGTAGTATGATGTCATATTACAACAACCATATATTTATGTAAATAAATAAATATATGGTTGGTGACCAAATGTCCACAAATAATCATAATTACTGAGTAGTGAATAAGTCTTGTACCACCTCTCCAACTGTACACAGGGTAGTGAAATCTGAGGACTTACTAATTCAGTTATCAATGAAGTTTGATTCATTGAAACTAATTCATATTTCGATTTATTAAAGCACAAACAATTAGTCACAAAACGAAACAAGTTTGAGCTCTTTATCTTATATACAAGTCGAGAAAATGACACTTGAACATGATCGACGCATTTCCATTTGCACATTGCAAGTAGCTGGGTGTCTCCAGGAACACTGTTTACCCAATTAACAAGTCCAAAACGTCGCAGAGGAAGAAGGGCTCTCTCAAAAAGGCTAAATTGGATTCGGAGGAGTTAAAGAAAACAACTAAGGCCAGCCTTCTCAAGCTCATGAGGGTCCATGCTATGGATCTCGGGATTTCACACCAGACTATCCAGAGAGCTATAAAAAAAAGCGAGTGGAGAAAGCCTTGTGAGGTTGAAAGGGTCACTTTTTGACACATGCAATGAAAGACACCCATCTACTCCGTCGCTAGACTTTTTTGAATGAGTCTTTTGAGCTCTTTCTTGACGCTTTTGGCCCACCCCTACAGTCCTGATGCCAATCCCCCACATTTTGAGTGCATGTCGAAGAGAGAGCCTGCAGTGTCCGTCATCCAAGTAGCGAGGCCTCAATGCCACTGTCAGCCATTACTGGGACACCATGACAGATGACTACATCTGTAGGTATGTCAGACCTTCCGCCGTTACCTGGAAGCCATTATTGCCACTAAGGGCGGCTAATATTAAAAGAACTCAGGTGCAGATCTATTTATAGTATCAAGCAGCTGTAGGTAAACTGCATACGAAAGTGCCCAGAAGGTGGGCTCAGTCAGAAAGATAGTCATCGCAGCTTTATAACTTAATACTTCCGGGCCATCATCTGGCTAGTGATATTTTTAAAGTTTGCTCAGGCTGATTTGACTCATGAATGCCAATTAAACTTTTAGTAAGTATTGTATTACCTTTTTGAGATGAGCTTGACTGGCTTACCGCTTCGAAGACTATCTTTGAGAATGAACTCATCTTCCAGGGGCTTAAAAAGTGGCAGATGGTGTGGCAGTTTCTGTAGACAGTTTAGTAAAAAAATAATCTTTTGACGTGAGTTCTTTATTTATTTAAAATCTGTCATTTAATGTTTAATATTTGGTATAAAAATAGAAACTGATTCGTTGTCAATTTAAGGTTATTTTATATTATTATATTTTGTATAGTGATACGAAGCATTGTTTTATACATTTGCTTAAATATCGGTAAACCCTTGCCATTAAACTTCCATTAGCTTAATTCAATTTAGCTGATAAACTATTGAGTCTCATAACATGCTTCTCAAAAAAGAGTTTAGGAGCTTGAAATACCTTTATTAAGTCAAAAAATATAGCTGCTACCCTTGAATTCCATTTATCACTAATACTATATAAAAATCATTTCATATATAATTAGTTTTAATAATCAAAATTAGAAGATAAAACAATTTGACTATAGCTTTTTAAAACTTAGAATAGATTAGGCTCAATTTGGAATTAAAAAGACAGACTTCAACAGACAACAAAGTTATATCAAAACACGTGAACGACTGATGTTTGAATTACACCACGCTTTTTAATAGTGAAGTCAAAGAACAACATTGGTTGCCTGATTTGTCAAAACCTGTATGTCTTGCCCAGCAGTCGGTACGATACATCAAATTGAAAATTTTAGCAAGCCCAAATACATGATGGATTAACATTGTATTTCTATTAACCTTCAAATGAAATGACTGTGAATACAAAAAAAAAAAAAATCATTAAGCACAATATGCCTGGAAAACAAGGGATCGTGTATATTATTGTGTCATTAAAATTAATAATTGCAATCAAACTTTATCTGAGATATTAGATTACAATTGATTTTGAGGATTAAAATTAATTTTTACGGAGAAGCAATATTTTTCTAATAATGCAATTAGTAGGGATTATATCAGGCCCAATATTAGTCTATTAAATCAAACAAGGGTTTGAAAATATAACTTACTTCTTGGGTATCTACATTCACCCCACAAGTTTGAATAGAAGGCCTATAATTGACTCAAATATGTATATTTATGAAGTAAAATTATAAATTGATTTTTGTTCCAGGTTGTTTTTATGTTGAGGACCAGAATACTCTATTTGAAGTTTTGCATTTTTTTCAGTAATAATATAAAAAAAAAGAGTAAAAGTTTAAAAACTTCTAGAGTAGTGTTCTAGTTTAATGTGAGCCTCTTATGAAAGATTGGAGTGTTGGACTTGTGTATAAAAACCCTAAACGGGTTTTGAGAGCGTTATACTTTATATTGAATCATAATAATTCGAAATTTTAAAGAAGTTTGGTATAGAGAGTCTCATTGAAAAATTAGGTTCATATCTGTTCACAAAAAAAAAAAAAAAAAAAATGATCGGTCTTATTTAAAATTATGTCTACATAAGTGGATTTCCAAATTTTGAATATTGGTACACTCACAATATATGCTTCACAATCTGATCCGCAGAATGTGTCCTGAAAAAATTGGTTCACAGTTCAAAAATGTTTAAATTTATGTGTGTAGTCCGGGACTAGGCTCTGGAGTAAATTATGTGACCCAATTAGTATAGAAAAAATAAAAAATCAACTGGGATTAAATGTGGGGGGATCCGCCTCGGACCGACGCTTTCAGCCTTAGAAGAAGACTGACTACATCAACTAATTTTAAATAGCTCAAAATATTAACTCAATCTAAAATTGAACATTTTTCGTAAACTCAGTCATTAGCTCACAAATAGTGTCGTCACAGCCCTTATTTAGGACGGCAGCCCCGTTTAGATCCATTTTTGGTCCTTAAAGAAGATAATTTCGATCCCTCATGACGTCAATGATGGTGTTTTTTCATTATCCCATTATTTAATAGAATAAATTATATAATTTAGTAACGATATAATATGTTTGTATTCCATTGAAAAAATCATATTCTTTGAAAGGTATTTGCAATAATCTCAATAAATATTTCATATAACTTATTTGGCTTGAATGATACGGGAGTTGTAAGAACGGATAGGACCAGTCTTAAGGCTGGACTGGACTGAATAAATGAGGACAGACACTAGTCTCTCACAAACTGAGATATTATTGTAGATTTAATCCAATTACACTTCTCTCTTGACCCTTTCCCACTTAATTCAACACATTAAATGAAGAGGAACTTTCCAATAAGAAGGAAGGAGACTTGGAACTTGAAGTAGGGTATTTGACCTGTGTATAAATAAAGAAATAACAATGAACTATGAACATTCACATTAGAAATGCCATATTTTTCATTACAATATGCCTCCTGCCTTCATGAATAAAATAATAGTAACAGTAACAACAGGCCTAGATGAGGGGGGATATATACAACATAAAAAACGATATAAAGAAGTACAGAATGAATACAACTGTATAAAATATGAACTTAGAAGCGTGCAAGATTTTTATTTTCAAATTGGCAATCTGAAAAGTGTTTTATTTTCCAAAACTGTTATCCTTATTCTTTAATTATTGAAGAGATAACATCTAAACATAAAGTAATGACTCGTGCGTGTGGTCATGAAAGACAAAGAGTAACAATGAGGATTTGTTGGCGATTTATCGATTAGTATATGTCCCTCATGGGCTCAGATTAGAATAAAGGATCAAAATACGAGTAATTCTAGTCTATATATCTTTCTTTGTATAAGAAGATGGACTTTTTTATAATTATTTCTTCTCATATGTTTAAAAAAAAAAAAACTCACTTTAACAATTTCAAGAATGTTTGGAGTAAAGCAGCTGAATGACGTTTCATTTAATTATCTGCGAGCAGCTATTGGTTTAAATATATCCATACAATCACCACTCTGTACGGAGATAGACATGGACTTCTATTTGTCTAGGTCCACCATGTAAATATGCATCAAAGAGGATGTTGGTGTCTCTCTTGATAAGGCAAAGTGCCACAACATATATTAAGTGATGTAAATCGTATGTAAATATTAGCTGGCCGTTATTTTTATTCTTTTAATTCATAATCTGAAGAATGAATGATCTTTTCCTTAGTAAGTGGCATTATTATTTAATTCTTGAGTAGTGAACATCCCTTCGTATATAGATTCAATATTATTCAAAACCTGATGAAACATTCATGTCTGATCATAAAGACGGAGAGTAGCCCATGGAATTTGTTGGGGATTTATAACTGTAAGTCCTTGTTGGACTCAGAGTATAATTGGGGATCGACATCAATTCTTGCCAATAAAATGTCTTTATATATTTCTTTCTCTCTCCCCTCCCTTGTCCCAGCTGATCATTCAAAACATTCTTCAAATTTGCAGGGTTACCAAGGTATTTTTCTTTTCTTTTTTAACATGCCCTAAATACACACGATAAATAACAATCATATAGGTAGGAATACGTTCAGGTAGTAAATTCCATAAACCACCTTTCCATATCTACGAATGATATAGACAGGAAATTCAATGATGTCGATCTTCTATTCTACTGCGACTGCTTAAAAAGAAAAAACACTTTTAACTACCCAACAAGTCTTCAGAATTACTCTTTCCCTTTTTTTCAGTGGTGATTAATTTAAACATTCATATTATCTATACAAAAATTTAAGAATAATGATAACAGCTTCGGTAAATAACAATCATATAATGAGCGGAATCTTCAAATCTCACATTCTTTTAACTTCTGGGAAAAACTACGGAAAGTTATCGTTATCCTTGCTCGCTAATATGTAGTGATGAAAATCGTTTGTATATAGGACATGTTCAACAGAAATAGAAAATTAGCATGGCAGTCCTGATAATTTAAAGAATGTTTCAGCTACAATCAACTGTGACAAGACAGGAAGGAGAAAAGGATGTAAACAATGATATTTGCTAGTATTACTCCGAGTTCGATCCCCAATTCTACTCTGTATCCAACAAAAACTTACAATTACAACTCCCCAATAAATCCTTAAGGTTACTCTCCGTATATTATGAGTACATACGAATGGCCAATCAGGTTTTAAATATAATTGAATGTACATTCTTAATAGGAAATGAAGTTCACTATTCATGAGTGAAATATGAATGGCAGTAGCGAAGTAACAGAATATTCAAAGTCTTGAAAACTAAATTTAATGGCATTCAATTATTTATGATAACATCTGTTTCTCATGATAGCTTCGGCCACACGGCGCAGGAATCTTTAGCAGTTAGGGCAAACTCGAGCAGCTTGACCATAATACGGGTAATTTACTTCTAAGGGCCTCTACAGACGAAGGGTACTTTGCAAAGGCCTAATTCATGACTCTCCACCTTGTAATAGAAAATAGCATGGGTTGCAGGCCAAAAATCCGGGCTCCAAAAGTGAAGACATTTTGCAGCCAAGACATCCAACACTTTTAATGGCCTGGTTGGCTGTTGCACAGTCTTGCTGGAAGCTGTAATTTTCTTCCATGGGCTACTCCATCCATCCATAAAATTTAAATTAAGAGAAGAAAACCAGAACTGATACCATGGCAAATCTGGATCCGCACAAGTTGGCTCTGGGCTGTCAAAGCTACGTGCGCTGTGGGGTTATCGAGAAAGGCAGATCTCGTTATGTTTTATTGAATGTTATTGAACGTAGATTTCAAATAATAATAGGAATGGTTCTTCACTCTGTCTTCAATCCTTATTGGTCCTTTCTGCTAACTCCAACAGGTGAAATGACGTAGAGACTAGCTATGTCCTTACAGTGCCTCAACATAATCTCTTTCATCTAAAGACAAGATAGCTGAAGTTTAAATTAGGAAGGTTGGTGGAATAAAACATATTTATAATTGTTCGTTATTTTCGCTTACATTTTCTTGGTTTTTATATTAACCCATCCTAGCTATGAGTCAATAATAGCTATAAATATAGCTAGGACTGTAGTACTAAAGGAACAAAGATTCCATCCTTAGGACTGTTGAATGTTAAAAAAGATTGGACTGATAAAAAAAAAAGACTAATGTCGTCATGTGTCCCAGGACTGATCCAACACAAATTATAATATATTTATGTAAATGATCGACTTTTTAACCAGACTAGCAAACTAAAAAGAATAACAACAGTGATAATTCCTAATTAAGTTTCGTTTATTACATATTTATTAGCTGGACAAAGGGGTGGGTGGAGAGACCCCTAGATTATTTGGTCCTCTTTCTCCAATATAAATTAATCATGTCATATTTTTCTGTCTACTTGCAAATTGCATGAGAATTTGTCTTTATTTATTTATATTTATATGCTGTTTTTGTGTGTGCCTTATATATCCCCCTCTTATTTGCGAAAACCATAGACAATATTTGCAAAAAAACAAAACAAAACAAAAAGAACTTACATACCTATATATAACCGAAAATGTATGGAATTATAAATCATTTTGATAATGAAGATTTCCCTATAAAAGAAGTTGTTCTAAACCTCTCCATTACACAATTTCATATATAAATAGTGATATTGGACCGATGTTGCAGTCCAAATCCGGAATATAGACAGTATACCAAAGAGGGTTTTTTTTCTCGAGCCGTTTGTACAAATAATCTATCAAGTGCGGCAAAAAAGTCTTTACACTTCGTGTTTGCTATATAAATCAAGGTTTTTGTGTATACGGATAAAATACCATCTGATACGTGACTCACGAATTTTGGTCTACGCTCTTTTAGACGCTGAAAAATAACCAACAGAAATTGTAAAGCAGTTGAGGATCTCTAAGCCAACTGTAGATGTCGTTATGAAGTCAGATACGGTAGACAAAAAGCTTGGGTCTGGTAGAAAAATGAATTTCAAAGAATTGACGGAGCCTGCTCAAGCCAACTGCTTGTAGTCGATGCGGGAGCACAACAAGGACTTTGGCATTTCAGACCGAACCGTCAACAGGACCATCAAAAAGGCTGGGAGCAAGGGCCTTGTGATGGTAAAGAGGCCCTCATAACACAAGCTATGAAAGAGATCCATTTCCAATATTGCAAGGTTCTGTTGAATAATCTCAAAAAGACCATAGCCAGTCGGGTTTTGATCCTCAGTGATAAGAATACTTGGACAGTGTACCCCACACGAAACTGCCAAAATTATAGGTATTTGTCCTTTGAAGAAGTTTGATGAGGCTCTCCTGACTTTCAATACCACAAAGCACCCTGTATCTGTCATGTCCATGGGCTTTGTGGCCTCAGATGGCTAGGCAATTCCCTTCCTCTAGTTCCGGTTGGGTACAGGCTGACAGGGACTGACTACGCACAGGCCTTGGATAGAAGTTATTACTTTGGGTCCACACCAACTATCCGGACATGAATGTAGTGTCCCAGCAAGATTGTACACCTGTACCCACGTCCAAAACGGCCCAGAAGTATTTTGAGGTCAACTTGCCTTTTTGGCCAAAGAGAATGTGGCTCCCTACTCAACAGATGCGAACCCATTGGACTTCATTTTTTGGGTGCATGTTAAGTCAAAGGCCCGCATCGTCCGACACCAAAATATCAACAACCTCAAGGACTCTGTCAACCAACACGTGACTCTCATGTCTTAGGACTACATCTTCAATGGGTTCAAGGCCTTCTGTGGCTGCCTGGAAGCCAACATTACTGCCACGGGCCTACATTGATGATTAGGGTTGCCAAGACATCATATTAAATATTTTTATTTTATTTACATACCATATTACAACTGCTTGCTGAAATACATCTTGATTAAGTTCTAAATTGAAAGTGTAAAGGTTTTTTCGCTACACCCTTTGTATCCATATTGTGTAATACTTGTTAATAATTCCTGTCAATGGCAGGGAGTCGAGGATTATAACTGCTTAAGAGACGTAATCACAGAGCCACGAAAGGGGTTTCTTGGTTCTTATGCTTCACGGCGTATATTATGCCATGTACTTTGGAGATAACCCCTCAATCTTCCACCTCTCCTTATAACATGAGGACGTTAAAATGAGTACATCCGAGGGGCTTGGTCTTACTTCAAAGTTTATAAAGATTTCTTCTTCTAACATATATAGGATCGGGGTATTTCTTATACATTCGTAAAATAAATGAAAAGAGGTCTCCAATTCTTCTGAGAAAAAGTTACAAATTCTCTCCTCAGGACCTGCTTGGGACTTTTTTGTAAAAATACAAGATGTTCCTATTCTGTACTTCAACCATTTTTGGCATGTATCAGTGAATGGATTGTTCAAAATGACGTTTGGATAGTACAAAAAAAGATGATCGGTTTTTTAATTTGTGAATATATTTTTCAGTCACGATATATGTGGGTGGTTGGAAAAGTTTCAACCTAACAGATACAAGACATTATTTATAAATTTTTTGCTTATTTTTCAAAATGGACTTCTTGTAATTATACACACACGATACCAATGCTTCCATCAATCCATCCTATTAGTACTCGGAGTTTGTCTCTACGAAATTTTTGTGTACGAGACACTTTTGGTTTTTGGGTAAATTACTCCGAGTTGGATTGATTTAGACCCCTCAAATTTTGAAACAACAAGCTTGTTTTTTTACAAGTCATATTGTTCACCAGTTTAGACCAAATTTTAGTTGAAACCGATTCAGTCCAAATTTTAATAAGATAGATCCAGACCAAACTATTTTAAAGAACAGGTTCATTCGATGTTCTAAAAGTCATAATGTTCTCATACCTGTCTAGGATTTTCAATACAAACTCCAACAATAATATTCACAGGTTAAAAAAGTGAATTCTACTTTCAGTAGATCACCTTCAAAACACTACTATTAAGACGTAAAAGCTTAGTCATCGACCACTGGCTAATATATTATAAATAAGAGTGTAGACGGTCGGTGAAAGGATACTATAAATCGGCATTTGAACTGGAATTTGATTGTCAATACCTCATCAAAAAAGTTGACCAAGGATAAATTAAGTCTTTAAATAGTTTTGCGTAATCTTTTTCCAATACCAAAAAATAAGAATAAAAACTATCTTCTACAAAACAAGAAGCAAACAAAAATAGTTGTTCCAAACACTGATACCATACCAGTGGGAACGTTCTTCTGCTTCAGAAAGTCATCATGAGACAAGCAGCTGTAAAAGGAATATTTCTTGAAATGTATGGAATGGAACAAAGATACTTTGTAGTTATTTACAAGATAATGCCCATAAAATACATACTAAGGAATTAATAAATTAAAATCTTCTAGCATTCTAAAAATGGTACTCAAAGTTTAATTTTATAACAGACTTTTGTGTTCCATTCGTTTTACCAAGGAAACTCTAGTACCACCAGCGGAGTGGATGAACCAACGTCGTGGTCCATAGTTTGGTGAACCCTGATCTTAATTACAAGGATAAGACTCTATATAAGATCATTTCAGAGCAAGGTAGTTGCTACACTCCTGCTCTATTTATTTCTTCATATGTTTTTTATGCCATGTGTCGTACAGTAGTATCCGTTGGTATTTTATGCGTCGTAGCAGTAGACCCATAAGTCTAAAAACAACTTTAACATTCAAGAAAAGACACAAATATTTATTTCTCGAAACATCTTTTTATACTCTTTTAATCAGGATGAAAGTTCCTTTAAAGTGAGAGCCAGTTCATTCCTCATGGGGCCCATGGGTGGCAACTAAAGCTCTCATACATGTCAGAACCACTTTACACGCATTGCGGATGGTATCCTACAACACATTGCTCCATGCAGACACTATTGCGATCTTGAAGTCGTCGTCGCTGAGGTAGGAAGTCACACTAACCTCCTTCTCTAGATTTGACTATATGGAGAAGTCCATTTTGTTGAGATCTGTTGAAGAAGGGGCTACAAAAGTGTTTGAATGTTGTTTGGCACTACTCTTGTTCAGCCTTTGTAGTTTGTGAATGTTCTCCGTTCGGCTGTAAGCAATAACATCCTTCCCAGTGCTGTTTCTGGATCCAGGAAGTACTTGGGACTGTGACATGCCCAGGTAGACACGTTGATTGACCTTCAATGACCTGGTAAAGTCCCTAAAGCTCTTCCCTTCCAAATGAAGCAAAATGATGGCACGTTTCAGGTTCATACTGTCGTCGTTAGAGACTCCAGAACACGTTTTAGAAAATAGTTTATTTTATAACAAACACAAATGGAAGTTGTGTGAATCATAGGAAACAAACATAATTAATAAAATATACAGCTGTCTAGTATAAATATTATGTTGAATTTGATAATGAAGCTGTCAATATTGTTCTAACACCTCCTTCCATGACATGAACAAAGGAAGAAGTGAAAATTAGGGAGAGGAAGTCAGATACCACTATTTGGAATATGACGTAATGCCGTATGTTTGAAATAAATAGGGAAACGTTAGTTTCAAGAAAATTAATCAAATATACATACATATATTACACTTCGTAGAAAGGGAAAAAATGAGGAAAAAAACAAAGTGATAATGAAATTACAAAAAGTGTGAGAAAGAATCAATCTACGTATAATTAAATAAAGAAAAGAAAATTGCCACCCATGACATATGCACAGTCATACCTCCAATTATCAAGTGTTGAGTTGAAACGCACCCCAGCTTTTAATTTGTGATTCAAGTGTCATAACTGAGTTGGGACTATTGATGAAAATCCCATGTACGTTTAAAAAAATAACCCGAAAATCAACATGGACATCTTGACAATTTTAAGAATGTTTTAGAGGAGAGCTGTGTTGCTGTCAGTACGTTTATTTGGATCAACAACAAGCATGATCTGTTACGAGGGGGAGTAGGGCCCTAATGGCAATCCTCAATTCTATTCGGACTCCAACAAGGACTTACAATTATAACTCCGCAACAAGTACTCAAAGTTACCTGTATCTCTTATGACCACACACGAATATTCAAGCAAGTTGTAGGAAAGGATGTTCACTACTCAGGAATTAAATGATAATGACAACTGATAAGTAAAAGAAAAAGAAGAATTTTTTGGAGAGGAGTATCTTAGCTGCCATGACGTGTAAATGGATCAGCTGTAAGTAGGCTTTAGAGGAAGGAAATGAACACAAATCCGACTCTGGTTATAACCAAGATATAGCCAGAAACTACACCGATGTTGATCATCATTCAAACACGGGACTTGCATTTATTACTCTCGAAGGAACCTTCATTCTTACTCTCCGTCTTTCATGATCCCAGTCACTGGTTATTGCATTATACATTGGATGATCTATCTTCTGTCGACTCGCACTCCCTCTGTTGAAGAACTGCAAGAAACAGTTAGGCTCAGACATTCAATTCATATTAAATACCGGTATTAAAAAAATTGAAAAATGACAATTTGAAGAATGTGTTGGAGGTAAGAATCTCAACTGCCATGACAATTCATTAATTTAGCTGTGAGATGAAGGAAATGAAAGGGAGCCCCACTCCTTATCTAGCAATGATATAGACAGGAATTACAATTTGTCGAAAATGTGCATTAAGTAGTGGAAGGCTCAAGAGTGACCATCTTGTAAGCACTGTTTGAATTGCCAAGGATATAAAAATTAATGGATTTTTTTTAACCATTAAAAATAATGGATTTTTTTACCGTTTTTTAAATCCATTAAAATTAATGGATTTTGTTATACTTTACCTATTGTTGACATAGTGATAGCCAAGGTAGATTAATGATGACCTCATTTGTTCATATCTATGGTGACATCATCATTTCGCAAAGCTGATTCCAAGGAACGTTGTTTATATCCGACTCAGACGTTGGTCATACGTTTGAGAAGCAAACTCAGGTTGAGGTTATTAGATGTCCACGATAAAAATATAGCGTATAATCCAAAACGCATTTTCTTTTATACGATCAATTTTTTAATAATAATTTCATAGATGAGAAGAATTTGTTCAAAATTTCAATATTTTGAAACACAACAGACCGTTGTAAACTATTCATTTTCAGAGTGGGGACTCAAAACTTGTATGAGCATTTAATTACTATTTTATCCTTCGTTGTTTTGAATATCAAGGCTTCCTTACACATCCATACTAGACCTGAAACAAAAATAAACAAGTTTTTTTTTAAATCCTATGTCTCTAAGAATAAAACAGTAGAAACAACAACCAAAAAGGCAATGCCTGTGTGATCTCTTCTGCACACGTGTCAGAGCACAAAAGGTTGTAAAAACTATTGGCAGCTCGGTCCAGACTGTCTACAACATCAATGAGTAAATTACAGCCACATACAGCCTAGAAAGAACTACAACTTCGGCAGTAACAATATGGCTGACTTCTGGCCTGTCTCCATGTGCCCCCTAACATTCCTTACCTCAACCTCCCTCGAATTTACAGTATTGGGCGTCTTGGAGAAGAGTTTCAGCCACACACCACATCCAAATTTGGATTCACGCCGAGCAAGATGGCGTGGTACGCTATGGGCTCGGTCTTCATCATCAATACATCCTAATTTGTTTCGCAAAGGGTATGTAAAGTATTATATCTAGTGAAGCAGGACATATTGAATAAAAAATGTAGCTGAATATAGCATTTAAAGATAACACAAATGTGTTTAGAGTTGTCTGTTCTTGACTCTATAACAATTGGGTTTTCGTAATTAAGTCATACTACACCAAGTTTTGGGTTCCCACCCAGACCAAATTTGTAATGAGATTTCTTTAGAGCACCGAATTAGTTCTGCTGACAAAAAATCGAGATGGTCAGTCTGACCGTAACCGACACTATTTTTATTATTGAATAATCAGAATGGGCAGATGTAAAAATAATTTTAATTTGTGGTGCCCTGCCATAGTTTGCCAAATTAGGTCTTTTACTAAAGTCCATCCTGAACGTGCTCTAGAGATGTTGTATTGCCAGCCACCATCCCAGAGGTTGATGACGGAATGTTATTGAATAGGTCGACAATTGGCCTAAAACTATGTTCCCTCAATTATAAATTTAGGACATTCATTAACCAGAGGAAGTGGTTCTTCATTTCTTAAACCACACCCAGGACATAGCGGGTAACTTTATGGTTCATAAGGGGGTAGTGTCGTTTGGCATAGGAGACAATGTCCAGTGGTAAACTGAACCGAGGAGTTCAGTTTCCTTTTCAAAAATATTGGAGATACTTCCACGTCCCAAGTCAATATCTTGGAACCATTGCACAACTTTGACGGTAAAAGTCATGGTTCCACCAAAGTGTCTGTCATTTGTCTATGTAATGGGCAGATAACTTCTCCCTAAGAGATGACTGATTGATACCAACAATTCTGGTAGGAGGTTGATCCAGGGCTCTAGCTAGTATATCAGTGACCTTATTTCCAATGACATTATTGTGACCGCTTACCCAACACAGAGAGAAGGACTTCACTAGCAAACGACCTAAATAAAAGTGTTCGTATTTTGGACACGGGATCGCAAAGCTCCAATTGCTGCTTAGAACCCCAACACACATTCATTGTATTGTACTCGTACGACTATGTGTCTGTACTCTTCTCATTGATTATTCATGATCAATTCATCACATATTTGTAATTGTTTGAATACCTAATAAAAAACGACAATATTGTACAATAACCATGAATTTGTAAATTGAGCATGCATGCACAATGCAAAGCATGCATAATTTAGTATGTACTTCAATATCCAGGAATTTTAATTAATATAAATATATTTCATGTTCTTGTTTTCATGTCAAATCATTGCTCAATGGTTGGATTCATTCGATAATAACAAATACCTACATGCAATTTCCATTACGCAAACTGACGTGACAAAATTGCATTATTATTGAAGGCATTTAGAGGGTAAGAATAGAGCGGATATTTCTACTAACGTAAATTGCATCGTAATGAAGTCAAGCGGATTGATAGAGATGCTTGAAAGTTTTAGAATATAGTTGGGATATGATCACTAAACTCATCTCTGATGCGTTCAAAACAACACTTCTGAAAATAAATTTGACCTCACTTTGAGTGTGTCGACAAGTATGCAATATTTAAGCAACGTTTTGGGGAGGACACCATGCTCTTTTTTATAGCATTTATCGCAAAAACTGTTGAAAGATCCAAGTTTCTTCTATTAAAATAGTTTATAACAAGGAATGTTAGGCATGGTAAGAGGTTTATAATGTACAAAAATACTTTTATAACGCTAAAAAGCCATCCTATTAATAAGAGACATTGAATTGACAATTTTAGCAGCAAAATTTAGTCCAACTTTTGTAAATTGCATTATTAGCAGGTGTGTGTAATGATGCATCAGAATCGTTTTTTTTTTTTTTTCATCTTGCATTTTAGATCCTTGCGAAATTAAAATTAAGGGAAAGGGCATGGAATTTTCTTTTCGGACATATGGAAGGAGACCGCGAGGTATTCAAGAAACTTATTCGTTTTAATTAAAAACTCAATAGTGTTTAATAAAATAGATGGATGTACGAGGCCTTTGGAGCTGTTGAAATGATGCCGCCTGGTTTTTTATCTCATATCAATTGGAAATTTCTATAAAGGAATATGATTTCTACTAGAGAACTCAATTATACAAAGCTTCTTAAAAAACCAATTATTTCAAAGAATTATCAGAAAAAGCACAGAATCATCCATGAAGTGTGAACGCCTCTTTTATTGTTTAAAGCTATATTTTGTTATATTTAAATATTTTGATATAAATGGATGAACCATTTGGTTGAATAATAATTATAAAAAATTGACCTTTTTGAAGTATTGGTTATCAGAATCAGCTCAATAATGACACGATTCTACCAATACCTGCGGATAGTTATTTATATGGATAATATGACTAGTTTAAAGTCATTTTTGGAGACAAAATTACGGTTATAAATCAATAAAATAGCTGAACTAGACAATGTTGTTCAGGAAGAATAAAAAAAAAGGGGAGAAGTGAAAGTAGATAGAAGGATTTTACAAATTTGCAGGTATGTACAGGAAATTCACTTAAAAGTAACAACTTAGAAATAACCAAATTTTTAGTGTCATATACATTTGAATTGTATCAGTAAAATGTTAAAAACGCAAAATCGAGCATTACTTTAGAAAAAAATTCAGATTCATATCTCAAATTAGTGACACTTCCTCTTAATTTTGAAGGCAAAAGATTTAAGTGGAGGATTTGTGCTCAACTGAGTGCCCATTTTAGTTTATTTTGATAATACCAGAAAGATCATTTGAGTATAAATATCTGCTCCTCTGCAAATGTAATGATTAATTTATTGTCTACACACTGGAATTAAGAATTTATAATGATTTATGATGATATTTTGAATGCATATGAAGGCGAGTAATTCAAGGAGAAGACGGATTAACTTTTTGACCACGAATCTCCAGATTTCTCAGTGAATTGCCAATGGAATTTAATTATTGATATATTAAAAAAAAAAACTTGATGAAATTCCTTTTTTATACGACCAATTACAAATTAAGGGCCAGCTAAAAATCAACACCGGATTTACAGGTATGGTCCTATTATTCGCTTGCTTATTACAATTTTTGTTTGATAAACTCTGTCCTTTTGCCAGATTACATTATTTTTATCATTTTAATCATTTATGGATTATATCATTTTTAATTAGTCTAGGGATAATGTTGATCTCTTCCCCATGGATTCACGGAACCTTTATATTCTTCCTTGTACGAAACACTAATTAATCAGCAGAAGAAAGGAGTTTACGGACGAGAAGAGTTGGAACTACGTGGAAATACATTTCCTTTCGAGTGATTTAAATGGATCTTTTGAACGAAGCATTCGGATTTATAGATTTGCAACCGCCCATCCTTCATGTTTTCTAGTAATTCACATTTTTCCATTTCACACAGCTTCTGATCTTTTCTCCAACCTAATGTATAAGGTATACCCCCACTTTCTAACTCAGATAGAGGATATCATCTCCTTAAATAGAAGGATTGTTCATTGCGTAGATGCTCTTTTACTTAAAGAAAAAGACGACGTTAAATTATTCATATCCAGAAGAAATAGAGTGACCTGCAATCCAATAAATCATATATTAATGTCCGATGTATGATCCTTTACTTATTCTTCTCACTAGATTTATAATCTTAGCCAAGAGATATAATGAAGTCTCTCCCAAGTGCTCCGCTTCAACTCATCATGCTAGCTGTTAGGGAAATATCAACTGTTGTATGCTCTTAGACTCGTTGTTTTCAAATATTTAATTCTCCAATCTCATATAAGTATAATTCTATGATATTTGGGCTCGGTCTATTTCATTTGATAATTTATATATACGTGATAATTAAATATGATTTATAATTATGGGACATGGGATCAGAAGACTTCTCGAACATCCTAAATTATTTACTAAGAGGAGAAACAAATCAGTTTATCTCCAATGTTAACGCCGTTTGTGTTCTACGGTTTCCTTTATTAACATTCCATAATTACCTTTAGACGTCTTTATGGAGAGTAATGGAGAGTAATTTATGGTCTATTTGTATCATCGTTCTATAAATATACATGTCATAAGTTTTGTTCGTTGTTTAGAAACAGGTTCCTTAGTTCGGGAGGGTATATTCTATTTGGCTGCAAAATGGTGAAATACTCAGCTCTTCCAAGGATTACGGCTCAACAATTGAGATGCAGCGTTATTTTGTACATATTTCCTTAGTTTTATTTGTGTTATATTCTATTTAACGTCGATATAACATCCATATTAATTCATATGAATAAATATATATCGAATTATCTTAATCCTGTTTATATATTTTTTTAAATAAAAACTTTATTTAGACTAAATATAATGCTTTAGTTAAATTCAAAAAACATTTTTAAAATGTCTGCATGATACTTATAACTCGAGTTATCTTTGTTTCAAGTGGAAAATAGGGCCTTTTTATTCAGGTACTCATAGCTTCAAGACAAATATATTCAAAGAGTTTAAAAGTTTCTTTTTTGATTTTTGAAAGTCTGAATTTTAATTTTAAAAAAGAGCTTTCCCAAAAACGCACAATATTGTTGTTAATTTGGGCAGGCTCTTTTTTTTTCAATTAAAGTTCATACTTTCAGCTATTCAATGAGATACTTTTTTTCTTTTTGAATGAGAATGTTTGTAAAAAAAATATTTGTTCTTTTCACATATTCATGAATGATTCACGACCTGGATTTTGAACATTTTACTTTTTAACTTCAACAAATGATATTTGGCCTTTAAACGCTCCTAGGCCGAAGCTCCCATTCATGATAACTACTGAGGGGCACCCGCAAGATTAAATTTTGAGTGGGGCTTGGTTTTTGGAATTTTTTGAAAACAATCTGACAATTAATTTATTTTTAAATTACAAAATCCAAAACTATTTGTATTCACAGAAAATTAATTTTTGGAAAAAAATTAACATATAAATTTTTTGGAAAAGAATTCAAAACCCAAAGCTGTTACCATAAATTTAATTTTTAGGGAAAAAAATTTAAATTTTTTTGAAAAAATTTCAATAAATCCATTGGCCTTATGAAAAAAAAATTGTCAATATTAAATTTTTTGCTCTCCAACATAATTTGCCAGAATAATGGAAACAAATTATGAGCCAAACTTGTGGACACAAAAAGTAAATAGAGTCTCAAAAAAAGGTTCCTTTACCAATTACAAGTATTTGGTTGTGGGTCATGAACACCTACTCCGGGCCAAATTGACATTTTTATTTTTTTTGTACTTGAAAACATAAGTGGATTTCCCAATTTTTGTTTGGAGGGGTGATATACAATCGGGGGGTCAACTGTTGGCTTTGCTGTGGAAATTGTGGTTAAACCATAAATGTCATGGAAATTTGTTTCACTAAAATTGTGTTAACTCGTCGCAAATTTGTCTTTTTCTCTCAGAAGTAGCATACTTATTTTCTATTTTTATTGTTAAACTTTAAAATATTTATGTAATATCATCCTCAATTCTTCTACACTAAAAGATCCCAACCAAAAATTGCGAGCCTTTAATGTAAACATCTCAATAATACAAGTATAAGAACAGACTTACTTCCCTTTAAAAAAATATGGCTACATTGTTATTGTCACAAAAATCGACTTCCCCTCATTGTACGTTTGACCAACACTTTTGTCAGTAATAGTAGAATGCCAGAATAATCAAAAATAATGTCTTGAATACTTTTAGTATGTCGTACATACATTAACAGCTTACGAATGTGCTATTCTGTTTGTTTTTGAAGCCTACGAATTAATAAGTGCATCAATGTCGAGTTATGGTATCAAATCTTTGTTAAGGCTTATGCAAAGTGTCTGGACTCAGCATTGATCGCAACTTGGAACATACTCTGTTCATTGCAGAATAGGTCATTACTAAAGTTGATACTTCTGTAGAGAAAAACGCGTGCGAGGAGAAGAGGGGGAGAAAGACTTATGGTATCACTGTCTAAAATACTGATGTGATTTGCGGGGGCCCATTGGAACATGGGGCACAACGAATGAGGTAACTGCAGCCCTATTTGTGTGTCATATCATTTCCTTGGCCCCAATTTTCTAGTGTCATACCTTGTTTTAAGTGCCTGTATACAAAAGAACCGGGGCCGAAAAATGTTCAAATGAAAGAACCAAGGCTGGGACTAATATAACTACTGAACCTGAACCGGGTACAACCTTGGAGATGGGGCCATGGAACTATTCCTTATTTTTAAAACTTGAACTTGACTTGTTCACACAATACAAATTCTCAAAGCTTGACTGGGACGCAAAAGTCATGATACACCACTCGAGTTGGACTTGAAAGTCATTTATTTTTTTGAGTGAATTAAATTTGATTGTTTTACAATCAAATTATCACAGTTATCTTTTTACTTGAACGTAAAATGACCAGTCTATGTGAAATTTTATAGATTGTCCGGGAATTGTGCAAAATATCTGATTTACAATATACAATATTAAATAAAATATATTCCGTCTTAGACCTCTTCTCTCTTTTCTTCGTCGTTTATTTATTTATTATTCAGCACCAATGGGAGACTTGCTGAGATTCTTTATTGAGGGCAAACAACATGGAAGCTGAGATTTCTTTCTTTTTTTTTTCCTATATTTTTATTCTTCTTTTTTTTCTTGAAAAGTAAAAAGAAGAACCAAGGAAAGAGAGGGTAAACCCCACCCATCCCAACCACCACCTTTCAAACGTACATTCATTTACTTATTTATTCTGGTATTGTGGGGGTAGTCGTGGTGGTTAATATGAATGTTGTGAAGGACAGAGTTATATGAAGAAGAAGAACCATCCTTCTCATTGGTTCCTTCTTCCCTTCCTTCCTTCCTTACACACACACACACTCTCTCTCTCTCTTAAAATAAAGAAAGAGATGGTTTGAATCATATTGAGAAAGGCTTTGATTTATTTTATTTATATATTCCTTCATTTCTAACAAAATGAACATTATTTACCTCTTTTGAATCCCGCAACCTTTCCTCTGAAAAGAAATAAGGAGGAATACGAATCAGATGGATACTAGACTCCATTCTTCCCAAGGATGGAATCATTATTAAATTAGAAGTAGTGCCCGGAGTAAGTGTTGTCTGGGTCCTTCTTTAGGACTACAATCCAGTCCAACCCCACTTGTGGATCCTTACCGAATGTAAAATCCATAGATGACTATATTTAAGTTGTGTGTCGATAAGAGATTTCTTTGCTTTTGTTTACAATTGTACTGGCTATTTTGATGACGTCACAGAGGAGCCAATTTAGTAAGAGATTCGATAAAACAAATTGTATTCATACATAATATAGTATTTTATTTTCTCATCAGCCAATACAGTTTGTGTAATTTTTTACCCTCCGACGATTACAATACTAAATCTATAAATTAAAAGTTGTTCTTTAATAAAAAATAGGTCAAATCATAGGTCTAAATCATATATTTGATCCTTGACCCATTCATATCATATTATTGAACTATTCATGAACTAAATATATTTGTAATTCCTAACTTGTAAATTGGTCAATCTTCTCAAATTCACACTTGCATTTTTGAGTTTAAGTTAGTAAATTTTACTCTACTCTTATTCTTGTCGTAGTATTAGGCCAATTGGGATAAAGTTCAACAAAAGGATCAGACAGCCTTTCAGTAATTTATCCGAGAGAATGGTATGACCTTCCCAAGAAACAAGGATAGTAAAAGAAGTACTATCCTTGGGCGTAAGGTTCTGTTACACAAGATGTGGATATAAAGATTTAAATTACACTTGGAAACCAAAAGTCCCTTGAGCCTCAAATCTTACGTTTAAGAAACAAAAATAGTGGACTTTTGATGGATTTTTTACAGGTTGCCACAGCTCAAATACGTATAATACATCTAGAAGAAGACATAATTCTTGAAATAATATGAGTTAACACTTAACACAAGTCAGTTGTATATATTAAAATGAAATAAAAATAAACAAGAACGAGAGTGGTCCACATGGAAGAAGTGATAATCACTTAATTCTCCGTAATCAATTTTAACATCATTAGATATGAGGGACTATTTATATTGAACAAGACACGTGAATTGACGAACAAACATTAGCCATAGTATTAAATATACACTCCCTGACAAAAATCCGTTTTTGCTAATAATTAGACAATGCATCTCCCCAACTAAGAAATGATTGTTTTACTACAGGAATTGCCAAGAAACGAACCGACATACTTTGTACTAATACTATAGAAGATAAATCCGTGTTATTCTCCGTTTTTCAAGAGAGCCCTGCCACGTAGTTACTCTCAACTTAAACAAAGTTTCCTAAATAATATTAGAAGAAGAATTAAATCTTGATATAAATTATCATATGACATAATAAGCCAAGAACAGAACATGAGCAGAGATTGAGGGTTAAGATTTTCAGTTGTAAACAGCCTCACGGATTGTCCAATCTTGTTACATAAAAATAAATTTTGTCTCAGGGCAGCCTCAATTGACCCAAGGAAACATTGAAAAATGATCTACTAAGTTTCTACTAAAATTTTTTATTAGACGTTGCTTCTTGAAACAAACCAATTTTACTTAACCCCACCAGGCAACAATGAACATTAGGCATTTTGTATTGTAAGTTTATCTTTGATAGAGACAAAAGTTGGACGTCTTTTGGTGTGATCTACGACTTTCTACAATTTATACAAAATTGTAGAAAGAAAACAATAATTTAAGGGAAAGTTCTATAAATACTTTTGAAAGATTATTTATTTTCCTTAAATACTTATTTCTTAGACAATGCTCAACTCTGAAGAATATACAATTTTTAAACAGTTTTCAAAGAATTTTCCCATTCATTGTTATTTTTTCCAATAATGGAAACAAAAAACTGTCAGTACTCAAACTGATTAAATAAAGTGTAATCACGTCATATAGAATCATACTTTAAAAGTTTTTGGGACTCATATCCAGAACTGAACTGGACCTGATTACATCAGAACTGAAAATCCAGATAATGTATCAGTTTCAGTGAAACATATCTTCATAAAAAAACAAAACAACAACATAGTCTTGGGTGATGTGGAGTCTGCCCTCCCATTTTTGTGGAGAGGAAGGAGCGGGTACAAGTTTGATGCTTCCATCAAACTTCTGGGTAAGAACGTGCTACCTTGTGCCAGATAAAAGTAGTGTGACGACAACTTTATTTTAACTCAAGACAGGCCTTCCTCTAAGACTACTTTCCGGACTTTTGGGAACTTAACATGTGGCTCTCCAGGCACGAACCCCCTATTATATAGCCCCGTTTGAAGAGAAGGTGTGATCTACTCCTTACAGGAGTGTCCAGTCTCGAGAGGTGACTTCCATACAGAAGGAGTGGGTCATGCTCGAGTATGACTACATAGTCAATGACTGTAAGGGATTTAGCAAGAAGGAGTGGACCATGCTCGAGTATGACTATATAGTCAAGGACTGTAAGGGATTTAAGGGTATGTCCATACAAAACCTCTTGTTTAAATTCAACTCTTGGAAAAAAAATAATATGTCTTCAAATAGATAGATCAGCCCTGTCCATAATTTGCATAGCAAAGGTATTTCCTTATTCTTAAAAGTTTGCAACCATAGAATTTCAACTCACCACTTACTCTGTGCCCAATTTAAGAGTATAAAATACCAATTACTTGCCCGGGTATCCGTCATTATCTTTCAAATATTAACCGGTTACTACTTGTAGTAGTCCTATTTATAATTGTTCGTCTATTAATAATATTAATGATGGCCTTTCAATATACGTTTGAAAAATCATACAAAATTGGAGATGGGTGTACATTGATAAATAATGAATCTCTTGTAGATTTTTATTTTTTCTCATAAATATAATTTAACAGGTTGTTATAAAAGGTACATTTATTCTTCCAGAAGAAGAGGTTGTGTGAGTTTAACTTCCCTAATCTTCCGTTATTTATTAACAATAACTTCAATAATAACTGTAAATGGTTTTATATTTTTTTAGGGTAAACTGGCAAACTGACGAACCAGTTAATCTAAAATTTGACAAGTGAATAATTGAGTGTTTTTAGTAGTCTGTAGTTTTTAGCATTCAAAATTTGCAATTTAAATTCAAAATAAACACTTTAAATAACAATTTAATTTAATTTATGACCTTCTTTTTTTCTTACGATTGAGCCATAATTGTATGAAAATAGGAATAAAAGATTGGCTAATTTTCAATGTTCATAATTTATCCTATTTGGTACAACCGAATAACTCCAGATACACGTAGAGGATTATAGCAAGAAAGTCTTCATAAGAGTTAGGCTGAAGATTTCAATGAACTTTTGTTTCGAGTAAAATTTTTGGGGTTCCTTTTATGTCGTCAAAATGAGCAAATAATTAAATACCTAAATTAACCCTTAAGAAATCCAAACAAGTTTCTGAACCTTTGATAGTATTATATATATATATTTATAGTCTTCAAATTTGGTTCGACACATAATATTTTAAATTTGGTCTAAAAGGATTTTTTTAGATCGATTTGGACCAATGTTTTGTTCCAGACCAAGATATTGGAGTGTAGGCAAAAATGTAATCGTTTTCCAATTGCTGATCGATTTTTTGGGTGTCAATCTATGAAAATAAATTCCTCCATTAGGATTGATTAGTTGTACAAATATGATTTATGCAACACACTTAATTTTATATAATATTATTATGCAAATGTTCTCAATATTAAAGCATAACTGACGTCATTAAATATTCACCGATAGAGCATTTTCATGTGACGTCATCATTCTTGATGTAGGCCATTTTGGGGGCCTAAACAACCAAGTATTATAACAATGAAAACCTTTATCTCATTAATGTGAAGGAATCTATAGAATTTTATTGGATGTCAAAATATGACCAAAAAATATAAGAACTTAAAAAAAACCACTTAAAACTTAAACTTTACTCTCTATAAGAATTGTATACCTCTATTACCTAGATGTATTATATATTTGATCTTATATCCGTCTTGTTGATAAAATTAACTATTACAATGTAAATAACAGGATATCGCTAATAATTTACCTTATATCATCCCTACTTGAACAATATATATTTACAAACTAGCCATTGTAGGGATCTTATAACCTTTTACTTTGATTTAATCCACATATCAGCCTTCATCATTGACATTCAGGAATACTCAATGAGGATGTGAAGTTTTTTATATTATTAAAGCCATATCATGGAGTTAAATTATGTAAAAATTGTAAATTTCTCTATTTTATGATGTGAAATCATTAATGTTAAGTCCCCAAGATGGCGTCTCTTTCAATGATTATGCAACTTATGACGTCAGTAAAATGGGTCTGAATGAAATTTGTATGTGAGACCGGTTCAGAATGTACTTCTTTAAGGATCAAACAAGTTTGTTCTTAAAAAATCATATCATCCGTTCTAGGATTTTCATACCGAATCCCAAAACTAATTGTGTATATTAAATACAATCAATGTTTAATAGTTTTAGTAGAAATAATAAATTAAATAATTTCTCATGTTTTTACAGCCTTATAATCCATTTCGAAGGTAACAATATATGTACAGATTATAATTAAATATAACAAAAAATAGCTATTAAAAAAAGATAATTAACAATATAAAAACAAAGAAGGTTTTCTATCAAATTGATTTTGCCTATTGATGAATAATAATGATTGTGTCTTCCAATATGTGAAAAAATATAAAGATAATTAATTATAATAATATTAAATCTATTTACCAAATTTTAATTTGATTTATTGAAAAAAATTAAAGTTTACTTAAGAAAAAGAGATCATCTTAATTATGTGCTGATTTAGAAAAAATACGTTTTTGACTTACTTTAAAAAATCCAATGTGCTAATGATATATTATTTCTATGTTTGGCTTGATTTTTTTTTTTGTTTTTTTTGCTAAATAAGACACTCTAGACTTACAAATGCAAAAATGTGCAAAAAAAATAAGGATAATTATAATAAGACTTATTCAAATAAATAAAAAATTTAACTATTTTTTTTTGGCTTTTGGTTTCGTTTTTAGAGGTGTGGGGGCACATGGATTCTTGTGCGTGATCATGAGCAAATGAGTTCCACGGACTAAGAAATGAATTAACTAAATTGTGATATCAGCATGCAAACGAATCAATAATGTCACGTCACCATAAAAGCATTTGTATCGAGACAAGTTTGGGAATGGGATAGTTTTCGTAAGAGTTTTAAATACAAGGCACTAATGATAAGTTTGTAGATAGGTAGTGAATATGTAATCAGTAATAGTAACAAAATTAAATCCTGTTGTATGATGACGTAGGAAAGCAGTAGAAGGGGGGGGGGAATATCAAACTAATGTTAGGAATGCTTACTTAAATAACAACGAAATAACAACATTTGTCTTTTCTGAATCGCTGAATTGCAAAAAAAAAATAAACAAACTGCATACAAATTAATGTTACAACCTCCTCACTACCTGTGGTACTACCTACTTCCTGAGGGCATGCATGCATACATGTCTTATGTACAGGTTATTATAACTTAAAAGGCTTAATTGTCTATCATAAATGTATATTCTTTTTCCTTCAGAATAAATCCGTCAAATAAAACTCCTGGATTTCCTGATTGAAATCAAAAAAGTCCGAATTGGAAATGTCTGCAATGGAGGACCCAATCGGCTCCTCTTCTTCCTCCTCCTCTTCTCCAAGTATCACGGATGAAGAACCTGAGGATGAAGAGTCATTGAAGAGAGCAAAGTCTGAAGGTAATTTCTCGTCCTTGATTTTATTAGGGGAATAGTCGAGGAAAGTATCTTTTTTATCAAGTAGAGAAGGATTTTCATCATCAGAAGTAGAGGAGGATGAGGATGATGAAGAGGAAGAGGTGTAGTTCTCAATGCTTAGAACAGCTGACTCTGGATGGAATTTGAGGAGATGTTCTTGAAGGGCACTTTTGGAGTTGAAAAAAAGATTCTGTCCTTTGGAGCTACAATGGGAACAGACCATGTGCTTGGTTCGATGTCGATTCAGAGAAATCTTGTTCTTACACTTTTTGTGGCAGATCTTGCATTCCAAGTCATTACTCTCCTTGGTTGATGTAGAGTCCTTGCACCCATGTGTTGAATTGAGATGACGATTCAAATGGCCCTTTTGAACAAAAGTCTTTAAGCAAATAGAGCATCGAAAGTTTGAAGAGGAAGGGTTTTGATTGCTGTTATTTATCAGCGGTTGTGGAACCGGGGTTGCTGGTGGATGAAGGTTACTTGGGGGCGGTGGAGAAGCTACCATTCCTTTGAAAGGGGGTGGCGAGGAATCGCTCTTGTCTAGACCTCCACTTTTGTGAAGTGCAATGTGATTTTTGAGATGTGTCTTTTGAAAAAATGAAGCCAAGCAGATATCACACTGAAATTTTTTTTTGCCAGTGTGTTTTTCCATATGTCTTGCCATGTTTTTGGTTGTTATTGTCTTTCCACAGACAGAGCACTCTGAGGAACAATTTTTGATGGATGGAGGAGATATAGCTGGATTAGGAGGAGGGCTCTCATTGTTATTCGGAATTAATTTCAATTCCTTTCCATTATCAATAGCTCTATAGGATTCAATGATTCTATTATTTTTACTGTTTTGGCATTGGATGTTGATGATGGTGTTGGACAAATCATCCGAGCCACCAGATCTTTCAATTTTGACAACATTGATGAATCGATTTCCTGTTGAGTCGGATGTACCCAGAAGTTTTGTGGGTAGCTGATTGAGAACAGCAAGAGCCTTAGGAGGAAGGGCTCCAACTTTTGCAATGCTTGAGGGGGACTGAACTACAGCTTGAGATAATGGGGGCGGACTACTTCGAATGGAGGAAGAAGATATAGCCTCATTCACAAGTTTATCCAAATCAAGTTTATCTTCTTCTTCCGTGTCTTTAGTTGGAGGAGAAATGACTTGGTTTAGATTAACATCATCACAGCCCGGATGACTTAATAGGGTATGTTTCTCTTCTTTGATATTACTTTCTGCATCCGAGTCGGGTGGTGTTTCCACATTGGCTTTCGAGTTATATTTTTCAAAGTGAAGAGGTTCCAGATTCTGTTCAATTTCATCGAGGATGTTACTTAAGTCATAGTTGATGTCCATTTTATTCATGACCGTATTAAAGTTGAGACTGCTTTCCTCACTCACTTCATGGTTTTCTGGTTGAAGAAGTTCAAGTGGTACCCCTGGTTTGGCTGGAGAGGATGCTGAACAGACAGAGCTTGCTGGCGTTGGTGGGAATATAAGTGGGTTTGGCTGAGATGTGAGTTCTGAAATGGTATCTGGGGGTACGGGTTGACATGCTGCAAGTTCTGCCATGATGACATCTCTTGATTTGGGCTCTGGTATACCTCCATGTGTATTTTCCCTAATGGGAGAAGAGTCCTCTGAAGCCTTTGGGATTTTATCATTGTTATTTTCCTTTCCCTGCTCCTCCTCGAGTTTCCTTTTGTTTCGACGAATGTTAAGCTTTTCCTTCAAATGAAGTTTGATGTGGGCCTTAAATGCTGAGCGATCTGTGTAGTGTTGTCCACAAATGGTGCAGGATTCGTCAATGAATGATGATTGAAGTCGATTGCTACTAGTTGTGCTTGAGACTGGAGAAGGGGGAGGGGGAGATTTTCGGATATTTGCTTCGGGTATTATTCGAATCTTTCCCTTTGGAGGAGATGGAGAAGAAGAATGTCCAACAACCGGGGAAGGTACTTGCTTTTGAGGACCATTCAACACAAATTGAACAAATTTAACCGTTTTATCATGAACTCTTTGATGTGGACCTCCATTATTTCCTGATTGCTTTAAATGCGAGAGAAATGTAGTGGTGGGTGTACTGAGAGCAAATAATCCATTCTCATTTTGAGCCAGCACAGGAGTTAATAAAATCTCTGAGGGTGACGTCATCACTCCACATAGAGTGGCAGTTCCATCAGCTGAGAGTCCAGAAATCGGTATCACACAATCTGTGGTAGCCATATTCTTGTATTACCTTTGGGGAACTTTTGGTTCACTGTATGGTTCTTGATCACTCTCTTGAGGGGTAAATGAATGTTGGAGGTTGGAAGTAGCCAAGGATCAGAGCCGCCTAAGCATTTTCATATCTGATCCCCTTTTTCGTATTTTCTTTTTAGTGCTGTAAGAAGAGAAAATATAAATTAATGAGGGATGTTCCATCATGACCCGGCGCCGGGTGGTCAACTCTCTATCAAAAAAGAAAACAAAACTCACTTTTCATGGAGTATGAAAATTTTAACAATAATATTTGATCTAAGTAAACATATTTTTCATCTACTGGTGACTTCCCTTCTAAAATCGAAACTAATATCAGTTAGAGAGAGAGTAAATTGCAGTCACTTACAGGGATAGGGGGAACAACAAGGTTGGCATGAAAAAAAAATTAATGTATTTTTGGGCAAAGATCCAAGAAAAAACCGAAAAACTTTTTCTCCCTTTCCTCCCCCCCGCTTCTTCCTCAAGACATTTTTTTTTTTTCCTTCCAACTCATGACTCATAAAATATAACAACACACAAACTACTCATTGCCTGCTTCTGAATTAATCTCAAGATCATTGCATTGTATACTATCATTAAATAAGGCCTCAAAATTAAATTAAATTTGTATTTCGGAAAAAAACTTTTTCTTTCAAAAAGAAAAAGTGTTCTCAAATCTTTTATTTCTAACTCTTCCATCTAGGGACATACAACCAAAAAACTCTCAGCTATCTAAGGGAAAATATGTACTAAGTAGACTAAGGGAAAAAAGTATTACCCCTCCACCTTTCACCTGCCCAAAAGAACGCATGCCTAACTCACTCATACCCCATATTTGTTTATTCAAAGATTTATACTCCATTAAAAAGTCTTATGAGAGGGCAATTTTTTTTTTTTTTTTTTTTTTTTTTTTTTCGTGTATATGATGTTTGTAGGTGAAAGTGATATTGTCAGATATTCACAAAAAAGTTATCATTTTTTTGTATCAGTATTTGTCATTCTCTAGAGTCTTTTATGATTGGCTTTCATTTAACTAATAACAAACACGGATTTAATTGTTTTCATCACACACACAAACAACTCCTTTCTCTTATTTCTGTCCTTCATACTTGATAATGATTGCTCAAATAACAATTTAAGCGTTCAACTACAGGCGTTTAATCATTTCTGGTTGTTGTTTTTTTAATGTAGTTAAATGGATTTGTCCTATTTGTAGCATTCCTTGGATATACAAAGATTGTTTTCCCAGAATGGTAATATACAAACATAAAACACATGCTTCATATTTAAAATAACATTGTTTCATAGAGAGTGGTTGAGTAAAATCTCAACACTACAAGTTTTAAGCTTCAACAAGACATATTTTATTAATTATATCTTAGGATTTCAACAAAATAAATACTATAAATATTTGTCTGAGCTCCCTAAATAATTAACATAACTGTCCTTAGCGGTAATGATCCAAGCGGGGAAGGCCTGGCTACAGCTGTGGATGTAGTCTTCGGTAATGGCGTACCAGTACTGACTAACAGTGGTTTTGAGGCTTTAGTCTTGCTACGGCGTACACACAGGGCTTCCTCGACATAAACCCAACAGGTGTAGTCGAAGGGGTTGCCATCCAGGCTGAAGGGGGCCAAAAGTCTTAACCAATGAGTTCAAAAGATTCTTGCAAAGAAGGAGATGGGTTTCTTTCATTGCTGGTGTCAAAAGTGGACAAATCACCCGCTTTTTTTAGCTCTCTGGACAGTCTGGTGTGGTCCTTGATGGACTTGAAGGAATTTGCAAGGGGCTGAGTAACAGAGAACCCCAAAACACAAAATGTATTGAATTAAATGATTAACAGTTGAAGGATTTTAATAATGGCGTTTTTTAAATTTACTATTGTTGTGTTCACTATTCCATACATTTTGGTATTATAAATATCAATTGAAGTTTTAAAAAGTACTCGTAGGATTATAAGACATTGACAAAAATTAATCTTTGTCCCAACTTGAGGTTGGTTTTATTTTTTATATGTATAGTAAAAACATTAATTTTTGACAATCACGTTTTATCATGTACAGGGTGTCCACGATAAATTGGAACTATCTTAAAATTCCACTTGCTTGATAAAAATGGAAATTGGAGTGTATTTGTTAATATGAAAAAGTTAGACAGGATATTAAACAATAAATTTATTCAACATGTCCTCCCTCAGCAGCCACCATCTTCTCCATCCTGCCCCTAAAGGATTTGCATACCCTGATGAATCCGCAGAATCGACAGCATTTCAATCCCTCGTAATGGATGCTCTTGTGGCTCACCTTGCACACCTCCCTCTCCAACTTCCCCTACCAGTAGTAATCGCACGGATTGAGGTCGGGTGAGTTGGAGGGCCAGGTGTTGTGATCCAAGAAAGGGATGTCGTGGGAGTTGAAGAGGTCCTCATGGCGATGTGTGTGGGCGCTGAGTCTTGTTGGAATATGAGCTCCCTCCCAGCGGCCGTATCCTTCATCCAGGGATGATGAACTCCCCTATGACTTCGCAGTACCTTATCGCGTTAACCCTTTCCTCGGGATTGAAGAAAAAAGGAGGCATCACCTCACCGGTGCAGCAGATGACACCTAGGGTCATCACGGAGGCCGATAACTTTATGGTGAAGACTGCAGGGACCTCTTCTCTCTCCTTGGCAAGCCACCTGTCATTCTGGACGTTGTGGCTTCTGTTGACAGTCCAGTTCTTCTCGTCGGAGAAGAAGATGATTCTTCCTCCATGGCTCTTCATGTCATTGAGGAGACCCTTACCGTTGGTGAGCCTGGGGGCCTTCATGGATGCCGTGAGGATGTGTTGTTTGGCCATTCGGTATGACCTGTACCCGAAGTCCTCATTCACAGCATTGGAGACCAGCTGCTTGCTCACTCCACGGTTCTTGGCCAAGCTGGACAAGGAAGTCCCCGGCGAAGCCTTGATGGACTTCCGGAGGCCTTCAAGGAAGCGGGGAGTGCGGATTCGGTCACTTCTCATGTTGTGGGCCTTGCAGCAGACCTTCCCCTCAACCTCCCAGGCATTGATGACCCAGTACCCCGTGGTCTTGGGGTAGTTAAGAAGCTTGTAGATAGCAGAGGGCTTGTGTCCTGCGCGAGCCAATTCGAGGATGGCGTCTCTCCTTGCTTGTTCCATGATGACTATTGTTTGTTGTCAAAACAATTGTGGGGGAAGTTATAGTGTATTGTTCACGCAATCTTTTATATTAGTATGATTTAACCCCAAATATCCATATTATGGATTTGTATGAAGTTTAAAGTAGTTCCAATTCATCGTGGACAACCTGTACTCATTACTTTATGATGATTTTGGGAATCAAATTAGTAGACATCAATTTTTTATAAGGTTGAATGTATTATATAAAACTAGCAATGGGTTACCCGGTGTTGCTCGGACCACAGAGAGAGTGGGAAATAACATTGACCACATATTTTTTCTTAATACTTAGACCCTTTCGGTGCAAGCAACCATTAAAATAGTAAGCTTGTGTGATATACACATGTATTATCACGAATAAAATTAAAATTATAAACTCCAAATAACATACCAGCATATATGAATGAAAAAATTTGTCTGGAGAAGAATTTCCTCTTTTATTTTTGTGCAAACAAATTTAAATCACAATCTGCAAAGAGAGTTGGAAAAACTGTTTTGCACAAATTTGCAAAAAAAAACAACTAATTGATAGGATATATTAAAATTGTAAAGAAAATCACAGTCATACAAAAAAAAAACTACTGGATAACTGTTTCATTTTGTCATATATTACCTAATTTATGTGATAAAATGTTATGAAAATTGAAAATACTCTGTTAGGACTTTAAATTTCATGTCCAACATTTCAGGCATTTTTTCTTAAAAATTGAAAATTGACGTTTAACGAACAAAAAAGGGAAACAAGCAGAAGAATTATTCAGGAAATGACATATATTTTAGTTCAACATCCATTTTTATGTGTTTAATTAATATATAAGCCAATTTCCAGAGAAATTCTGAGAATTTTTATTTAATATTTTATTGGAGTTCCATATATTTTTTTGTACATGAAAAAAAAAAAACACGAAAAATAAATTTTGACCGTTCTTTTTTTTTGTTTTTTTGTTCCCTACATTTTTTTTTTTTTTTTGGTGTTGTATCAATTTTGAAAACGAATTTATTCATCTAGTTATTTTTTTATTTATAGGCCCTATCTAGTCTCCTTGAGCTTCTAGAAAGATTTTAGTGTTTAGGGAATAAGCCACCCTTATATGACCCCCTGTCTAGGCTCGACCATGTTGAAAAAAGGCGCCCATGCAAAGTTTCAGCCTCTTATCCACAACGGGGTGGGTATCGATAAAGGACACACACCAATTGTTTTTTATATTATATACGGTTAATAGCTATAATATTATAATTTCGTAGATATAGTAGTACACCTCAGGCCCATGAGTGAAAAAATCCAAGAAATCAAATGTAAAAACAAAGGAACGACGTTTAAGTATAACAGTTAATTAAATTCACTAAACCTCGAGATAAAACGGGGGAAAACTTACGAATAAATCATTAACAGAAGAAAAATATAGAATTAAATATAATCTGATTTAATGTCTTAAGACCATACTAAAAAGAATTGAAAATAAAATATTAATGAGAGCAATAGATAACTATATAAATGGCTGTTCACAAAATTATTTGGGAGGATGGTTACTCCCCCTTCAGTCCACCCCTGTGAACGCCTTGATAAATATTAAATAGGCTAATAGACAGAGGTGTATAGGATATGCCCTATATATTTATTTATTTTTCCAAAACTATTATCATTATAATTTAATTATTTAAGAGAGAACTTCTAAGAATACGGTAAGAACTAGTGTTGTTGCTCAATAACAACGGAGAGTATCAATTAGCTTTGCTCCTCGTGAGTTATAAGAGTGAGTACTTTTTACACTCGGAGTAAAATGGATTACCGAAATTGGATTATGTCCTTGCTATATTAATATACAGAGTTGGATTGGTGTTGATTGGCCTTCCTCTCATGGTGGCTTGCAGCCTTGCTAATAAAATATCAGGATAGCTAAACTACTCCGCTCCCAAATATTTTTTTAAATTTTCGGTATATTTAAACATAAATAATGAGTACAAAACAAACTTGACCTCTCTACCTTACGGTCAAGTCGAGAAAATGACACTTGAAATTGGGCGACGAATTTCCATTCGCACATTCCAAGTTGTTGGGCGTCTCCAGGACCCCCGCTTACGCAGTCATCAAACTTCGTAACGTTGGAGAGGAAGAAGGGCTCTATCAAAAAGACCAACCTGAATCCGAAAGAGTGAAAGAAAACAGTCAATCCCCTCAAGTCCTTAAGGATCCACATATGAGATCTCTTGATTTCACACCCGAATTTATTGAGAGATGGGATTCTTTTATTTCTGTTGTCAGTTTTGACAACAGAAATAAATGGCCTCGTTGTGTATCTAGTCTCTTCTTAAAATTATGGATGGCCATACGAGCCATTCATGTCAGCCTAGCCACCTCTGTCGGAGTGTGACCCGGACGAAGAAGAGTTGATGCCCTCATTCTTGAATATCAATGCAATAATATTTCTTGTCCGATTTAAAAAATTCAAAAAGCAGAAGGTGCTTGGGATATATGGCAACCTATACAATTACAAACAGTCCTAAGTCCCTTACGCAAAACCTCTTAAATCAATATAATACAAGATGTTTTCACAAATTTCCACACGGTATATGGAGTATTAACTAAAAATTATTTTACTAAGCGTGTTAAAATCTTCTCCTACTTGTATGGATCAGGTCATGACCTACTATTGCAATTGTTACTTGAGATGTTATAGCTTGTATTCCAAGAAGGGGAGGAAAATGTTCTCAATAAAAAATAAATAAGACTTTTTATAATAATAAAAAAACGCTCTCCAAAACATTTTCCTGAAAGCGCTATGTCAAAAAACATAAAAAGTACTTCAAAATTAATTTATGTTTCTCCCAAAAAATATTCATAAATTAATAATGATTTTAATCTAACATCATTCTCAACTTTAAAGAAACAACAAATTGATTAATTATTTTACTAATCTGTGGTCTCTCCTGATCTTTTGGAACTCTCCATAATATTGACTACTTTGAAGCAATTAGTTTGTGACTTGAATCACATTTGGTGAGGACAAAAACCAATCATTTATTTTTTGATTTGCACATGAATGACTTTTTCCGCTACGTCTTACAATATACAAACTAGTCCCATTATATGTGGTACTTTAAAATAAAAACAAAAACGAACAAGGGGCTAAAAATTGACAAAATACAAATTTATACAGAGTGTTCAATTAAAATCTAAACACTTTGAATTTCAAACTTTCACAAGATATAATCCATTAATGACCAATAGAATTTCAACAAAAGTAATACTATAAATAAATGAGAATCTAACCTCACTTAATAAATAATGTAGCCACCTTTGGCAGCATTGATGCCTTCCAGGAGGTTACCAATGGCCTGACACCCGCCACGCCTGTAGTCCCCTGTCATGGCGTCCCAATGGAGGGTGACAGTGGCTTTGAGAGGCTCGGTATTTGGATGACGGACACTACAGTTCTTCAACTTTTGGGTGCATGTCGTCGATGGGTTTGCCATCATGGGTGTAGGGGAGGGCAAACGTGTCAAAAATGTGGAGATGAGTTTATTTCATTCCCTTTCACTCATTTTTTATAGGTATTTGGAGAGTCTGATGTGAAACCCCCAAATCCTGGGCCTTATGGACTTGAGGGGATTGGCCTTGGCTGTTTTCTTTATATCCTCCGGGTCCAGTTTAGCCTTTTTGTCAGATCCCTTCTTCTTTTCCAACGTTAAGACTTACTAACTGCTTGGAGTGTGCCAATGGAAATTCGTGTATCACGTTCAAATATCCTTTTCTTAACTTGTACGCAATCTAAAGAGCTTGAATTTGTTTTTGTTTTTTTTGTAACTAATTGTTTACGTATTAATATATCGAAATATGAATTAATGTAGTCAAAGGGGATGGGCATCAGGGCTGTGAGAGAGTCAAAAGTCTCAAAAAATAGTTTATAGGAACTCAAAAGACCTATTCGAAAAAGTCTTGCAATTGAAGAGATGGGTTTCTTTCATTGCTGATATCGAAAGTGGCCTCTCCCACCTCAAATGGTTCTTTCGATCCAAATTTTTAATAGCTCCCTAGAGAGTTTGGTGTGAAACCCCAAGATCTCTTGCATGGGCACTCATGGACTTGAGGAGATTGGCCTTGCCTGTTTCCTTTACTCCTCCAAGTCTAATGTTTTGACTTCTACGTAAGTAAGAGATCTAATGTTTTTTTGTTTTGTTTTTTGTAACTAATTTTGTATGCTTAAATATATGGAGGTATTCATTAATTTTAATCACTCAACCTTTATTCATTATCGAATTAGGTAGTGTTCAGATTTTAATGGACCAACCATTTATTTTGCCTGCTCTTTTTTCACAATTTATTCGCTCTTTTAATCTCATTTTGTCAAAAGAAATACCTTTCAAGTCCAGGGTCTAGTCATTCATCATCACATGGAGCACTTTTCTCCAAAGAATACAAATAAGTAGGTCTCTAATCCAGACGGCCGTAGGGGAAGAATCATTTGTACTTGTTTTATTGTTGAGAGGCCACATATCTACATAGATGTAAGTATAAGTATATACCTATAGTATAATGCGTGTATACTCTCAAATTTCATATGTCTCTTTAATGGCAAAGAAGAAAAATCGACTGACTTTCTTATTATTGTTTTTTTTTTTTTTTTTACTTTCAACTTCTTTTCCTTTTTATGATTATTTTGTTTTCTTTTTCTTAATATTGTTTTTGTTATTATTTTTCTCTCTCCCTACTCCAAATAAAAATTTCATTACAATTTTCTTAAGGAGGGAAGGAGAGCGGGCGGAAATAGAATTAAACTAACATTTGTACAAGTTTATGGAAGTTATTTTTTTTGTTTTGTTTATTTTTCTTCTTCTTCAACAACAACAACAACAACTTCAGCAAGGACAGTTGATGGGGAGGAGGAGTAGGGATGTAAATTGTGTACATTTTGGGCATGTAAAAAACAAAAGGAATCGTAGAGTAAAATCGTAACCACAACTTTTACCATTTGAGGGATGTTTGGGAGGAGAGGTGCTTAGCTGTCATGACGTGTTATTAGAGCAGCTGTAAGCAACTGTGAGAGGAAGGAAATAAAAACAAGTCCCACTCCGTATATAGCAAGCACATATAAACTGGAAGTATTCGCATGCCGATCCTCAATTCTACTCCGAGTTCAAAAAGGACTTAATCATTTGTGCTACTCCACGTCAAGGATGGGCAACTTCCATGATAAAGAGGCCCCAAAAAATCTGATGTACTATCATTGGAGGGCCTCATGTCGAGGCACTTCAAATAACTGTATATATGACAAATGCTACAAATGTTTTACAATTATTATAAGTATTTATGTCAGTATGTGGATTGCACCAACTTTTTTTCTTCATATAAATGCATATTTACATGTCCTTGATAAGCAACGGAGATACAACATTTGCTAAGGAAAAGAACTAAAAGGAATTTGAACTCCTTCATATAAAAAAGTTTGCTTAAAAAAATACTGAATGCAAGTAGTTCAAATTCAATAATGGCAATATTAATTAGAACTAATGAAAAACCCGTGATTTGGCATCCTAACTCACAATGGGTTAGATGCCAATGTCCATTTTTGTGGTCCCAATGAGCATGGAATGAAACAGAGGTGCATTGGTGAGTCTGTTTCTCTCTTTGGATTTTATGTGCTTCATGGTGGAAAAACGACTCACATACATGTGAGTACTCCCCAAAATACTGACCATTGGGAGAAGAAAATCTCTGAGACGAGGACAACGTACTTCAGGAAGAAGTCTCCAAAATTAATTTTCCCTTTCTATGAAATTTACTGGTAAAAAAACATGGCCTCTTTGAAGTTTGCAGAGCTCGAGCTGCAGGAACAAGTTGTTTTTTATAATTAGCAGCTATTATTGATCTATTTGGGGCCCGCACTAAGTGAGGTTGAGGACCATGTGCGGCCCCGGGTTGCCAGTCGTCTATCCATTTTATACGTCATCCATGATCACATACACGCATTACTTTATGTTATTAAAAAAAAATAACGTGGTCACACTCTCAATTTGGAAGGAGAGTAGATTACCTGTTATGACGTTTTATTAGATCAACTACAAGCTGTCGTGAGAGGAAATAAAAACGACATTAATCCCACTCCGTAAATAGCAAAGACATAGGAATTGATAAAGGGGAAAAAATAGTTTGTTGATGGTAAGGCCCTAGAAGACTTTAATAAGAAAGAAGAAGGGATCAATTCAAGTATACGACACTCAAATCCCTTTACTACAGAAGTGGTTTCGGTACAGGTTGGGCAGTTACTCGATATATACGAGCAATGCGAATAAAATGGACCGTGCATGTTTTTTTCTGCAAATAAGCTGTGGAATCTTTGTTCCATTGATTTTATTTTTGTGATCGAATAAGATCTCTATTATCTATGGGGGAGAGTATAGATTGTGTATAAGTGTCAAGGCCACAGATTGATTGACTCATTCCTCTTACATTGAGAGGAGAAAATGACTTTAAAATGTAGCCCATAATAGCAAAGGCTCTAATGATAACTTATACATGCAGATCAAAAAGGAATCATCCTCTTTCTCCAAGGACTTAACACAACAATCGTGAGATGTTTGGACTTTCATCCCTTTCTAAATTACTAGAGAGAACTCAATTTTTGATTACTTTATTTGTTGTTAGTTCAACTGTACAATTTTATGCATTAGGCCAATTATACCCAATATATAGTATAGTCAACTGAGTAATTATTTATGTACTTGAGGTGTCATGCTGAATGATTGATTCATTAATAACGTTACAGAGATAAGAAACACTTAAGTTTACAAGGGGGGGGGGGTAAGAATTAAGATGAAAATACGTTGAATCCGGAGACATAAAAATTACTTTTAGAGACTAATAAATCCTCTTAAGAGGCCTCAAATTCCCTCCTAACATTGCTAACGAATGTTTCACTGAGTCCCAATCAATGTTTATGTTGTCGATGGCAGTGCGGATTTGAAGAAGGAGGGGTCTGTACCTGTACAAATATTTGGAACAACAAATTCGTTGATTGATTTTATTTTTTTGCAATTGGTGCAATTGTTGAACAAGCTATCTAACAAAAAAAAAAAAATATTAGTCTATGTGCCCACGTTTGCCCGAGAGAGCGATCCAAATTGGCGTCATAGATAGTTTATGTACCCTGAAGTCTCACTTTTGAAATATGGAAAAATAAACAATTTTAGGGAAAAAAATTGCAAAATCAGAATTTACACTCAAAAAGTTATTAAACTCATTTTTTTTTTTTTTTTTTTTTTTTTTTTTTTTTTTTTTTTTTTTTTTTTTTGCCAAGAAGTATAATTTCTCATAGGGTCAACGATTTGTAAAAAAATAATTATTGTCATCAAAATACATATAATAATATTCCCTTTAAAAGGTTATTTGAGATCAAATAAAAGAATTTATTCAAAAGATATACACTTCAAAAATTGGAAATGTACAATTTTTAGATTTTTTCATTTTTTTCCGATAATTTAACATCTTTATGTATTTCTGACCCTACATGGAAAAAAAAAATATTTCGACGTAATTAACGTATGTTAAGAAATTGATGTTACTTTAAGAAAGATTAAACAGTACAATATAGACTTTAAATAAAACATGTTTTCATTTTCTTGTGTAACACCCTTTGAGTTTGATTCACTTTTTTATAACCTCTGGCAAACATGAAATTATGACTTATTTTTCACATAGCAATTATACATTTTCAATCAAAGATTTTTCACTTGTTGCTGTATCCAAAGATTTGACTTCATTATGGTCATGATATATTTTCAATTTGTGACAAATCTGGACTCTTGCTAGTCCATATATAATACCTTTGTGCCAAAATGAATCCAAATTTGTTTGAAGGCAATTCTGTGCCTATTGGTATATGAGGCTAATAAGAAAAAAATGTTGATAGAAATCGACAATAATTTATCGAATAATAGAGATGTGCTGCGACAAAACATTTACAATCTTGAAAAAAAAACCAAGACAAGGGATAAAAGTCCATTTATGCATTTTTCATTAATTTACATACCCAGTGGTTCATTAAATCTGAACACTTTGAATTTTAAACATCAACAAATTCTAATTTAACAATAGAACTTCAACAAAATTAATACTATAAGTAGATGTGTGTCTAAGCTATCTTAATCATTATTGTAGCTACCCCTATTGGCTACATTAATTAACTAAAATTAGCCCGGAAATGGTCTTTTGTCAAATATTTAATTTCCCGTTTTTTCTTTGTAAATATCAATTTTGGATAAAAATGTAAATAATCCCAACCCAATTTTCAGAAAAAGAATATTCAATTAAATCTATACATTCTTGATTATTTTATATTGACGTTTAATTTTGGATAGTTTAAGTAGTAAAATTTTCGTCAAACCCAAATGGTTAATAAGAATACTTTTTTTGATGGAAATGGACAATAATTCGTCAAAGAATACAAGGGTAACCCATACTTGAGAAAAGTTGTTCTGGCTTGTTTTTGTGTTGATGAGCCAATACTCATTAGTTTTTTTTTTTATATTTCTAGTTAAGAGTCTTTTTTGAGTTGATTATCTTTTGATAATACTAAATGGTGGGTAAGTGCTTTTAAAGTGCCAAATTTGCTGTGTAAACATAAAAATAATCTTGAAATAAATTGAAAAAAATCCTTACTATTTCTTTTACATACATTGTATGGATATATATTGCCTAATATTTCCTAGACACGTTTGATTCAATATTTGTCAAATTACTGGGATAAGCGGAGATACTCATGTACTTTAGGTATAGTTTAAAAGCTTTATTAGGGCTCAATATGGGCCCTTTCATATATAATCTATCCATTTTAATTTGAAGATAAATTTTAGTAATTTTAAGAAGTGCACACATTACGGACAATCAACAGAGTAAATAAGAATATTTTGTCGATGGAAATTGTAAGATGGTAAATTAACAACTTCTAATTTATCTATACCTAAAACTCAATTTGAGTTAATTGTACATCTGATACTCAAATTTGTGAGTAAATCAAGATACCCAAAAATATTAACTAATCTTAAGTACTTTTATTTGTTAAAAGAGACTTGTATTGCCACCAATATCGGCACTTTCAACCATAAAATCTATGAGTTTTGTACGTTTTTTTTTTTTGGACGATCCATTTTGGCTACTTTATGTGCAATTTGCAGCACATCTTATGGATTCATAATAATCACGCGTAAATATAAATTGAGGATAATTCGTCGAAAGGTACAAATGTTGTCCTTACTCAATTTTGTCATCAAAAATCATTCTATCTTGCTTTTGTGCTGAATGGACACAAATGTATTAATTATCATAGAGAAATTATAATATTTGTACTGTATATGTAGATTCAATTTCAAGGTCTGTCATTAATGATTTATGCCCTTTTTTTTTTTTTTTTTTTTTTAAAGACAATAGAAAAAGGCAAGGAACAAAATATTTATAAAAAGTGATTGTGTAAGACTAGAGAGTCATGAAGAAGAGGTGAAGAAAAATAGTCACAAATAATTATTAAAAATGTATTATATAATAAATGTAACAATATTTATTACCCGAAAAAATAAATACTTTTTCATCATTTCTACACAAAAAATTGCAAGGACAAATGAAGGTCAAATCTCCTCAGTATTTTTCTATCACTTTTTCTCCCAAGAGAGTAATTAAAGGCTGAAGTACTCAAAAATACAACCTGCAGGAATATTTAAAAAAAAAAAGCCAAAAATGAACATGGTAACCCAGACTATTGGAAGAATGTTTTAAAAGAGAGCAGCTTATCTCTAATGACATTTCATTAGATTCTCTACAAGTGAAGGGAATAAGCACAGAACTCACTCTCGTATATCACAAGGACATAATAGGGTGGATTTACACGTATATCGATCCTTAATTCTAGTCCGTATCCATGAATGATTTACACTTAGAAGTCCATAACATTATTAGCAAATACAAATGTTCAATCAGGGTTTGAATATAATTGAATGAATTCGACAAAGAAGTTAATAATAAGTTATTAATAGTTAGTCATAATGACAACTGCTAAGGAGAGAGGGGAAATTATTCTTTGTACTGCCAGTTAATAATTAACAGCCCAGCTAAAAATCCCAACGGATTTCCATAATTGGTTATAAGTAATGATGAAAGTCCTGTCTACAAGTAGTATATTAAAAAAAGGTTATCAACATGGTAACCTTGACTGATTGAAGTATGTTTTGAATGAGAGGTAATAATAATGATCATACCGTTTCATTAGATGGGCTTGAATAAAGTGTGATGAGTGAGGAAGGAGAAAATAAAATGAACTAGGTCCTTAGCTAGATTTACTTATAACCTTGCATGAAATCCTCAGGAATTAAATAATAATGGCAACTCCATTGGAAAAGAAAATTCAGTATGCAGATTACCAATTCCAAACAAATGATTGGCCCTGATATAAAATATAAACGAGTTAGATCCCTTTTTATAACTATCAAGGAGCACATCCTCAGGTTTACTCCCGACTTTCATGAGCAGACAAGTCCAACAAGGCCTTAAACATACAAAGTAGGATTGTAAATCGTAAGCTTTTTGGTATATACAAAAAAAAAAAACTGAAAATCAACTTGGTAATCCTGATAATTTGAAAAATGTTTGAGAGGAGAGGTCCTAAGCTCTCATGACATTTTATTAGAACAGCTGGAAGCATCCGTGAGTGAAAGTAAATAGACACTCATCCCACTCCGTATATTGCAAGGAAATGTAGGCTGGAATTACTTCAATATCCATCTTCAATATATCTGCAATTTTAGAAATGGGGAAACCGAAAATGAAATTGGTAATAACGACAATCCGAATAATGTTTGGGAGAAGATCAGCTTAGCTATCATGACGTTTCATTAGATATGAGTAAGAGGAAGGAAATAAACACATGTCCCACCCCATGTATAACAAAGCCATACAGGCAAAAATTATAGCAATGTGAATTCGTAATTCTACTCCAAGTCCAATAGAGACTAATATTTAAAACTAGGGATGTAACCTGTAAGCTTTTTTAGTATTTACATCCAACAGAAACAGAAAATTGAATTGTCTATCCCGACAATTTGAAGAATATTTGGAAAGATAAGCAGCTTAGTTGGCATGAAGTTTTATTAAATCAGCTGCCAGGAGCTATGAGATGAAAGAATAATCATAGTTAGCGATGATATAGGCCGGAACTACTACGATGTATATCCTTAATTCTACTCGTTGTTAGTCCAACAACGACTAAAACTTACCAAAGTTGGCCCATTAACAATTTGAATTTTAAACAATTTCAACAAGATATAATTGAATAATTAACAGTATAATTTGAACAAAATTAATATTATAAGTAGATGTGTGTCTGAGCTCTCTGAATCATTAATGTAGCCACCCTTATCGGTAATGATGGCTTACAGGTGGCAGCGGAAGGCCTGGAAGTCGCTGCGGATGTAATCTTCTGTCATGGTGTCCCAGTAATGGCTGTCAATGGCTTTGACGGCATCGTTGTTTGGCTAAAAGACACTGGAGGCCTTTTGCTCGACATATAGCCATGAAGTATTGGCATCAAGGCTGTAGGGAACCATAATTGTCAAAAAAAGAGTGCAAAAGACTCATTCAAAATAGTCTAGCAACGGAGGAGATGGGGTTTCTTTCATTGGGTTTCAAAAGTGGACTCTCCATGCCTTACAAGGCTCTTTCTAACCACTTTTGAAATAGTTCTCAGGACATTCTGTTGTAAAATCTTGCATGGGTCATCATGAACTTCAGAGGATTTGCCTGGGCTGTTTACTTTAGCTCCTTTGGGTCCATTTTGGCCTTTTTCTAGACATGTATTACGCTAAAGAGGTTAGGTTTGTTTAGTTATGTAACTAATTGTTTATGCTTTAATATATCAACATATGAATTAGTTTTAATGTTTTGACCTTCAATAATTAGTAAGTGTTCAGATTTCATGGGCCATCCCGTATAACTCCCGAGCAACCCCTTGTTGTTACTCTTCATTTTTCATCAGCAGACGTACTTTATAATCCGATGTTTTCAACTTTTAAATTATAAAATAGGGATAACAGTTTTAGACAATAAAAAAACAACCTTCAAATTGCCGACAACAAGCTTTTTTACACGCCAGTAAGGACATACGTATTCATATCAGTTATATTGATATCTATATCTTGTACAAATTGCAATTTTGGTACAAGGTGTACCTGGTAGTGCCATTTGTATAGTTTAAAATTATTTATACGTCACATTATGCTTCAATTAATTTCCATAACATCAGTCATTTTAATTTGTGTCCGTTTATTTGAGTAACGTTCACTTCAGCAAGGCTTGTCTTAGCAATATTCATTTGAGCAATTGTTTATTTGAAACAGCTTTTTTCAGGGCCGTTCATTCATCGACATTTTTATATAGTAAACAATGAAAGACGTTATTTTTAATCGTGATCATTCATCAAACCAGTGTTTCAAATCCAATGGAAGAATTCTTGTAGGAGCAACCAGGTTGTCTGAAGGTTGTGCCCTGGAGGGGTTTAGCCCTCCCTTAAAATCGGGATCCCCCCCCTTTTTTACAGCTTTGGAAAATAAATAAGCCTGTTCCAGTTGACACAATGCTCGTCAAAATTTATGCTTTTTACAACTATGTATAGAAATGGGATATCTACTGGAGTTGTTCATTTGCTGAAAAAAATATCATTCAGCGGGGGGATCCCGGGAAATTCAGAGATCAGATTGTAAATTAAAAATTGTGTTATATTCCACTAATTGTTTTTTTTTTTTTTTTTAAATACAGAGTGTAGGACAAAAATGACCGGTCAAACAATAACATGATAAACCTTTAAATACTTTTTGAGGAATCAATTTATATCTATAAAACTTTGCACCATAATAATTTCACATTTTTAAAGTTTCTATAATAGAGCATTCTGGATCAGTTAAACATTCACGAGGGTGTCAGAAACTTTGGCAGGTCCCAAGAATGTTTTTGGCAGGATATAAGTGTCATTCTTTTGTGATGGCTGGATTAAAGGAGTCAATGCCTCATTTTTTAGCAAATATACAGAGTGGGGCATTCAAATCCAGAACAAGTTTAGAACTCAGTATCTTGCCAACCCTAAGAGCTCTGTTTATACAAGTATGGCCATAAAATTAAGCTGACAAAACTGCATAAGAAAAGATACTAAATATTTGAGATTCGGCCATTATTGTATGAAATGGTGCCGGGTGCACACCTAAGGACTCAAATAACTCCATAGAATATTGTGCTAGGGAGCTGAAATTGATGTAAACCGATCACGTGTTATATTAGAATTTTAAATTGCTGCGGTTTTTAAGACCTATATGTTTTTGGAAATGAAAATGTAGTCTCCTAGCTTCTCAAGATATCAACCCCTTGTACGAATATAACAATGTAAACTCCTTGGAAAGTTTCATTCTCAAGGCAGAGCCCAACATGAGCAAGGAGTTATTCATCTAGGCCTGCCCCTGGTTCAGGGCAAAAGGTTTTTGAATAAATTATAGTATACATTTTCTGGATTTAAAATCTCCACACTGTATGTCCCCTTACAAATAAAAACTATCCATTTTTTATTCCTCTACTGAGATTTGAAACTCAATTTTGTTTACTATAAATATAGTTTGTGGCAAATATACAGGTTAAATAAAAGTAATTTTTAAATAGAAAATGACGACAATTTATTGAAAATGAGTGATGCTAATTTTTTATTTATGATATGGATTGCATCACATTTAAGCAATGTTGCATTTTATTGAGAACACATTTTGTCCATAGATATGGCATTATGAACATTAATTTTATTTCTACTTTATGGAAGATGACGTCAATGTCCCATTAAATGTATATTTAGATCTATTTAATTAAATAGGGGTGACTGAGCAAGAGTATAACTTGGAGATATCTTGATTTTGACTACCCTAAATTTAACACAACTTATTTGTACTAACCGTGTACGGACTATTGCCATCATGGCTGCAATGATTACGTGCCACCTCTTAATCAGTTTTTGTCTATACTGGCCAAGAAAAGTAAACAAAAACTATCATTTTTTTGCCAAAATAATTTACCATACAGGGCCCTTCAAGTAAGTTCAGAATGTCCTTTGCTACATCGTGACGAATAAGGAAATCATCTAACTTGGTTATTTTAATTTTACAGTGATTCAGTTTCACAATTTTTAATTCAAAGCACAATATTAACGCCATAACCAAAAAGCGCACAAAAAGACGTACAACAGTCTCCAGGGCCATAACCCCGACTTGAGGACGAAGTCACACAACCTCCATAATAGACATACAGACAAAATAAAAGTCACCAGGACTACACATGTAAGAAAATTGCTGAACGATTTGAAGCCCCTTGGTGACCAAATCATGAGAAACAATGGACTGTCCACAGATCTCACAATATACAGAACGGCAGATGGTGACCCACAGAGGTAGTTAATACCCCCACGTCTTTCAAACCAAGTTTTTCGACCAGTATCATGACCCTTAAAGACCCCCATCATCAAGTACTAGATCAAAGTCTCCCGCAGATATGTTCAATGCCAGCAAGTACTTTAGGCTTCATATTGTGCGAATGATTGGTTAAGTTGGCAAACATATTAAATGACTTTTTTTCTTTGATATTATTAGAGATTGCAAATAAAATTTCAAAATTCTACTTGCTTTCCTTATTGATCAAGATGTAGTTGAAGGTGGTTTGGATTTACCTGAACGACTCTATACAATTGTTATCTAATTTTTGTACAAGGAGTTTATATATATGCATATTTGAGAAAAAGAGAGAACTGCAACTCTCTTGTCGTCTTCCCTTGCTAATTCTAGATGAATATAGCATAAAATTGACCTTCTCCTCTTCTTGATATCAGCCTATGTAATACCTCGGTCCATGACCTTTGACATGGCCATCATTAATTAAAACATTTTACATTCTACTATCAAAATTCAACTATTACAAGGTTGACATAACGGAATTTTAGAAAATACAGTGTGATTTTTTGGGATTCCATAAGGCACCAGAAAATTTAACAGAAGTTTTTCTTGAACTGGAATGAGTTTTTCTTAATGTGGAAGGGGGGGGGGGCTTTAATACCTTATTGACAACAATTTTCTTCAATTTGCTTGCAATGCAAAGGGGAAAAAGCCTTAAAATTCGGCAAATACATTGGATTGTGGAGAACCAATTCATGGAGAAAACTTATGAATAATAGTTTTGTCTTCTGGAACTAGATATGATGCATTTTCTTTGATAATACAAAGGATGAGTGATGATTCCTGGAATAGACGTGCAGACGTCTGTCATAAAGTGGTGCCAGTCTAATTTTTAAAATGAAAAAAAAGGGAACAAAGAAAAACACATGAAAAAAATAAAAAAAGGAGAGAACATATACAGGGTCGATGCCATATTTTTTGATATATTTCAAAAAAATAAAATAACAATGCTTAACATCTTCAATAACTTTTTAAATCAAAAATTCATAAACTATTTGAAAGGTGTTGCTTCTGGCCTTTGATTTCTACTCAAAGTAGACACCCCTGGGGCGATCACCTTCTCCAGCATTGAAGCATCCCTGGGAGAAGTATGTTAAATTACTGACGACGGACTATGCTGGAAAATAAAATTGAGGGAAAAGGTTTTCTATCTTTGTTTGGTGGGAAACTTTTCAAACCTCCCACATCAATCATCAGCAATACTTTCCGTCTTTTATGATCACACACACTCGTGACTATACGCAACATTTTGATGTCCTCTCTGAATCGTTGTAAATCGTATGCATTTTCGTTATGTAAAAAAATAAATACACACGGAAATTAACCTGGAAATTTCTGACAATTTTATGAATGTTGTAGAGGAGAGGAGGCAAGTTATCATGGCGTTTTGTTACATTGGCGTCAAAAAAACGGAAACAACTATAAATTCCTCTCCGCATCAAGTAAGAACATTGTCAGGTGTTACTCTGTCGTGGATCTTCAATTCTACTCCAAGTCTAACAAGGACTTACATTTAAAACTCCCCAACAAATCCTCATCTTTTATGAGCACACAATCGTGTTTAAAGTTTAAACTTCGATGTTCTCTCCTGAATAATGCAAGAATAAGGATTACAGCTTTAGTAAATTAAAAAAAAAAACTCCAGGTTGACAGCAACAACAACAAACTCGTCTTAAGATTTACAACACTATGCACAAAGGTGTAAATCAAGTGAGGAATGGGCATGGTAAAAAAAGAAACCGAAAATCAACATGGTAACCATGACTGGTTGAAGAATGGTTTGGAAGAGATAAAGTATAATGCTCATGACATTTAATTAGATCAGCTACAATCAGCTGTCACAAGAGAGGAAGGAGAAAAGGATATAAACAAGGACATTTGCTAGAATTACTCCAATGTCTATCCCAAAATCTACTCTGAGCCCAAAAGTACTTACAATTATATATCTCCGTAACAAACCTTCATGGTTTACTCTACGTCTATTATGAGCGTTCGTGTGTGCTCATACGAACGCTCATTCATGTTTTGAATATAATTGAATATATTTAAGGAAGGATGTTAAATAATAATGACAACTGCTAAGGAAAATAAAATTCATTCTTTATAATAACAATTACAAATTAACAGGCCAGCTAGAGAACACACCGGATTTACATGTATTCCTATTGCCTATGCATGTCCCATTTCATTTAATCAGAGCGGTCCTAAGAATTATGCTAAATTTTTTTGAGGGAAAGTAGGAGCGCGCTCATTGTTTTAAATAACGTGACAGAGGGGGAGCGTGCTCAACATTTAAGAATAGCCACAAAAGTTGTTAGAATTTTTACACATTTGTATAAGTTTTTCTATTTCTTCATCTTATGAGATAACATACAAAAAATTGAGACATACATAACAATTGTAAAGATTACAAGATAAGCTACAACCTTCTTCTTTTTTTTTTTTTTTCATACTCAAGTGTTGGTTTCCCCCCAGAAATATCTTCCTGTGTGGAAATACCAAGATACCCTAGATAAATATGTTTATTTTTGTAAACGAATTTTCCTACCGAAATACAATTATATTATATATTTTATGTAGTAAATTGACATTAGATCTCAAAGTCTCGAGCAAGCTCGAAAACTTGAGAAATCTTTATACAAGCTAATTATTTGGCTTAACAGGATAATGGTGCACGAAACATCGTAAATCAGCAGACCCCCCATCCCTTAAGAAAGGGGTTCCCAACATTTATGTGCCCAAAGCCTACCTAAAAACAAATATATCATTTCTTGACAGACCTATTTTAATTAAAATTTAATCATTTGGATTATTATCAGCTATTCCAAATAATGTATGGCTGTCATACATCGTTTGTCACATTTAAATTTTGCAAAATATTGAATTTAATTGCAATCGTAAGTAGTTGTCATATTTAAATACACCTTACGCACGAAAAAATGAGCACCGCTCATTTATATTTGAGTGGGAGCACACTCATTGTGTTGAAAGACGAGGGGAAGGCGTAGTAAGGATGTTTTGAGTGGACTAATGCGCGGTTTTTAATCATTTAATGTTTTTTTACAGCCAAGGTTGTTCATTCCCAGTTTTATTTAATTTGTATAGACCATACAACGGATTTCGAGTTCACTTTTGTTTTCATTCCTCTCCCCCCTTCGTTTTGACGATATAAAAAGCTCTTCGAAAAAATATCAAACTCTCCTTATAACTTATGAAATATTTAACTCATTTTTTACCCTTATAAACAATGTGTGAGTGGTCAGGATAAATCGTAGCAAAAAAATTACTATTTCAAATGTTGTCAATAACATTCTAGAAATATTCATTTCTTAAGTTATTGATTTTCCTGTTGTTTTTCTCTTAGTCATAGAAATAATATTAATAAATATGTGGTCCATCAACACAAAACTAATCTACAGAAATTATATTTATACTAAATAGCCATTGATAATGTAATGCTTAAAAAATGGGCCTGTGGTAGGCTTCACATTAGAATTAAATAATTTCATAAAAACTGTAATTTACTTGTTTTATCGGCCATATATTTTTTTTTTCATAAAGGTATATGTTTGACTATTTAAATCTAATGAGTACTTTTCCCCCCACAAAAATATGACAAATGGTCGAGAAATTGCCCTTTGAACTAAAGTGATGTCAATATAGTAATTTCTCAGTTATTTTACTACATTTTTAGTAGACGGGATTGAGCCTTCCCTTACAGGCTCTGAGTATTTTATGCCTGAAATACCTTTCTTTATTTAATTATGTTTAGAGATTCGAACAGGAAACCCGGTTGATACGTATGTTCTTTCTTCTTGTTTATTTATTATTTTGAATAAGTTGTGGGTGTGCTAAAATTGCACTCTAAAAGAATAATTATCACCCATCTTTGGTTTAAATGGTTTAAAAAATGCATTATAAAATAAATATTTAGGAATTTAAATATGATTTCAATATTTTTCTTTTCCACTTATGATATTTTAAATGTAAAGTACTCTCCTCTTTAGAGGCAGCTGATAACGACATACAAAGATGCAGGTTACGTAAATAAAATACAACCAACAGAATTAAAAAGATATACACCCATCTATGAGAAAAATTAAGTTGAAGTTTCGGTCACAAAACTCATGGTTCTCCCTGTATGGACTATATTTAAGTACTCAAATGAAAATTTTATAATTTTTGAAAGTGAAAAGGTATGATCTGGAAACTAAAATAGACCCATTTGACCACACGCCTCATTTGATCTCATCCTATCCTAGTAAGTTTGATTATGTTTTAGGTTACACAATCCTTTTCTAGGTGTTTGGTTTTTTTTGAATGCAAATATTTTTAACAATATTATTAAATACCTTTAACACTAGTTGAACAGTTAAGTGTGTACCTATTTTTTAAATAAGAAGAGATCATTTTGATATAAAATTAAACTTTGCAACAAATTGCAGGTCTTGAGATTCATTTTATTATATTTTTCTTTGATTAAACAAATTTTGTACGAACTGTATTCAATATAACTTAATAAAGAATTGATCTTTTTAATGTTGAAATGTTTTTATCATTTGTAATTACCTTTAAGTGTTTTTTACTTCGAAATATGGCTCTGAATCGAAGCGATACAAAAAGAAATAGATTAAAAATGGTTTCAAAAGCTAAACTGATGCAATTGAGAACTTGAATGGTCATTTTCGGATATATGGCATAAATAACAATATTAAATGGAGAGTTCAGCCAATAAGCAAATTGTAGTGGCATAATAAAATTTATCACCGTCAAATCAACTACATTATAAAACGCTTGGAAGTAAGCTTAGGTGTAAGCCGTGTCGTACATTGAAATTTGAACACTAACTCATTCAATAATTAATGAAGTTTGAGTAATGGAAATTGATTAATATTTCGATATATTAGTGCATAAACAATTAATCAAAAAAAAGAAGAAAAAAAAGACCTGAGCTCTATATCTTACGTACAAGTCGAGAAAATGACACTTGAACGTGGTATAAGAATTTCCATTCACACTCCGAGCAGTTGAGCGTCTCTGGGAGTACCGTTTACACCGTCAGCAAGTTCAAAATGTTGGAGAGGACGAAGGGCTCTGTCGAAAAGGCCTAACTAAATCTGGAGGGTTGAAGAAAAAAACCAAGATCAATTCCCCATGGTCCATGCAAGATATCTCGATGTTTCACACCAGAATTGCAGAGAGCTAGCAAAAAAGTGATTGAAAAGATCCTTCTGAGGGTGGAACGGTCGCTTTTAACATCTGCAAAACTCCTTTAAATGAGTTTTGAATGAGACTTTTGAGTTCTTTTGAACACTTTTTTGACAATTCTGGGCCCCGAGAGTCCTGATGGCAATCCCCTTGAGTACACCTTTTGGGTACATGTCAAGAGGAAGTACTTCAGTGTCATTCATCCAAAAACTAGTACCTAAAAGCCATTGTCAGCCAGCTCTGGGGCTCCATAAAAGAGGACTACATCCTAAGAGATGGCTAGGACTTCTGCCTTCTCCCGGAAGCCATCATTGCCACTAAAAGTGTCTCCTTTAATGATTCAGAGATCCCGGACACATATTTATTTATAGTAATATAATTTTGTTGAAATTATATTACTAATTAATAGATGATATCTTGTTGAAGTTTAATTCAAGGTGTTTAGATTTTTATGGACCACTCGGTAATTAAAGAAAATGACTTTACCGAGTTGATAATTTGGGATAATCCCCCAAATGATAAAAGCTAGAATTGGCCATTATCCAATCTACAATATAAACTATGCTTTTTTCAAAATACGTTCACAAATTAAAAGTGTCTAAAAGTAAAAAAAAAGAGTTATGTACAAGTCTCTTTGTAGACTATTTAATAGTATAGATAAAAGAGTTTCAGGATTTCTGTATATTTCAATTAGGCTATACAAAAAATTACTTTTTCTAAAGTGGGAGTAAAATAATTTTGGAGACAAATTGACTATTTTGCATTGCATTGCATTTTAGATATCAGCAGTCTGCGATGGGAGGTGAACATTAACTTAGAGATAGAATGGGTCTGGGTAAGGTATTATTAAAATTTATTCTCCGAAAAGTTCCAAGCTTCAGGTAACCAAACATTTAGGGATAAAAAAGAAAATCTGATGGATTTCTGGGTCGTCAAAACCTATAGTGTTACCCAATACACAAAACTAATTATAAAAAAAGATATTATCTATATCCATCTTACACTATTTTTTAATGTTTGAAATTAAAAATGTGGATTCCGAGCGTCATGTAAGCACTGTTTCGATTGCCAAAGAGATAAAAAAAACAGACATTTAAAATAATGGATTGTTTTTACTAGATACTTATGAGTCACCCTGACCCATAAGTCTTAGAACAATTCCAACAGCTAAGAAAGTATAAAATATTTATTCCTCGAAATATCTTTTTAAAACATTGCATTCAGTGTAAAATGTATTTAAAATGAGTGCCAGTATATTATTCTTGACACTGCGTTAGGAAGTCGCACAAACCTCTCTCTCCATAATGGATTTTATGGAGATGTCCATGACCTTCAGATCTAGGGAAGAAGTGACTCCATCACCTTCCTCCCAAAAGACGCACAAGGATCATGAGCTATCTTTCTCATGGAGTGCTTCTTTTTGCGGTTCATTTTCGACCTCGTTGCTTCGGTCAATCTGGAGATCTTCATAGACCTTGGGCGAACACTCATGGGCTTTCATCGACACTACCGGTCGCCTTGTACCACTTGATAGTGTCGCAGACCAATGATTGGACACATTGAGGTCTTTGAGGGCCTTGGTTATATTCCTACACTCTTTTCATCGTAATGAAGTGAAATTATTCCGTGCTATGCGGAAGTGATGTCCTCGTTAGAGAATCAAGAACACGTTTTCGAACAAAGTTTACTTAACCATAAGGAAGCTCGGAGATCGCATAAACCATATTCAACAAAGAGAAATAAAAATATTGACAAGTCTAGAAGAAATTTCCAGTTGAAATTGTTGCCTAAGGCTTTAAGGATTACCCTGTATATTATTAATAAAAGTCCAAAATACTCTGTAGAGCAAAGTTTTACACTGAAGGGAGCAAAATGTAAGGTTAAATCAACATTGATTTGCAATGGCCACCCTAATGAGGGGTTAAATAAAAGTATGAATGGATTTCTCCTCCCCTCTTCTTGCGTTGAGTTTCTTCATCTCATACATAGATTGGAATTTTTATGATGATTTTTTGAATCTATTTCTTTTTTTCTCGGCACATGGTGTTCCTCTGAATTGCCCTGATTATTTCTACGGCCTATACAGTCATTCATAACTATTAAAATGGGGGGATTGGAAGGGGGGTGATAATACCCTGTTGTGGAATGTGAGAGTATCTCGTTTTTCTTCACTAATGAATTGTAAAGGAAGGAAGTTTAAGAAAAATATAAAATAATAAAAATTGGGACAGATGCGAGGATTTCCACCGTTAGAAAATACCATCATATACAATAGGTGTACACATGTACGTATATAGGGGTAAGTGATGTGTCAGAAGATTTGCAGATTAAAAAAATGGCAAGAAGAAAAGTGACAATGAGGATAAAAATGTTCAACTCTTTAATAGCATTATTTTGTATGTAAACTTGTTAAATAAAGTTTTTTCTGACAATCAATCAAACAGACAGACAGACAGACATATAAACTTTTTTTTATATATATAAAGGTTTTAGGAAAATTGCTTTTGAGAAAATTTCCTTTGCGAAAAAAATTGCCCAACCGAAAATTTCCTATCATTTAATAGCCAAAACAAACTACCTCGGCCCAAAGATTGTTTTGTGAATGGTAGGGCCACCAATCATATTACAAATCCCACCACCACTTCATACAATATTTAGACCCATGAACCCATCAACTCCATGTCCATGGATCGTTTAACATTCCGGCAGGGACACCATAAGATTAAAGACCACCGCCGTAAGTTCACAAACAATTTAATTCCCCATCAAATACTTTAAAATAAACCCTGTTAATGTTAATTAAGGCAAAGCTACGGCAAAGACATTAAGCATGTTAAAAGCCACGACTAGTGCATCACAAGTTTTGTTGGGCCCTTTCCAACTGCTCCAAAATAAACCTTAACCCAAGAGTTGATTAAGACTACGGCAGTGCCACGCAGCAGGTTAAAAATAACAGCCAATGCTTTACAAAGTATGTATATTTGAAGCCCTCATATATTGTTCATATGTTAATTTTTATATAGTTTATAGTAGGTTGATCAGACGTTCCGATTTTATCTTGTCTGTACCATTTCAAAATAGGGTACTACATAGATTATTGTGTTTCTTTGTTAGCTGCGTCGTTAATGTATTTTTGAAGACATGGGCTCAGGGTTCATTTTGAAGCATTCAAATGGGCCTGAAATGTTTTGTGAAATGACGGCGGTGGCCTGCTTGATGGCCCTCCCATTCACAAAACAAGTTTTGAGGTGAGGTTTTCTGATTTCGCTTTTAAATGAAGGGAAAGTTACCAAATGATAACTTTTCATTCTAGCAATTATCTCCAACGACAATTTTCTTTATGGTAATTTTCCACTGTCAATTTCCTCTTGAGTAATTTTCAGGCCACGAGATATAACTGCATTTCAGATCAAACATGTATTTTAGCCAGGGCAAAGCCCTGAAGAGGATTGTGTTGATAAATTTCTGCGATCTACACTACTCATCAGTGATTCATAATGTATATCTTATTTCATCATAATCAGCTAGAATTGAATACATATAAAGTTATTAATTCAACACACAAGTTAAATGTACACGAGTATTTAAACACCAAAAAAAAAAAGTACTAAAGTAGTTAAGATCAAATTGGGGATTTTGTTATGATACAGCTGTTTGATGGCGTCTTTTTATTTTCTTTTTTTTTCCGTGAGAAAGTTTGTTAAACTTTAGTGAAATTTTGACCATTACGCCGACAGACACGTAAATATAAGAAAAAAGATTGAATTTAAAATGGATGACGATTATTTTTGTACACAACACCATGGAATTTCAAATCAGGAGTTCTCAAATGTGACTGGCGTCCTAATATGGATAGTACAATAGATTCATAAGTGTCTTTTGGAGACTGACGATCCCTGATCCATCATCATCCGTATAAAAGTCGACCATAAAAGTGGAAGGAAAATTAGGATTTTGGGATTTTAATCTGATGGATTATTTTATTCAGTACTGCGTTAAATGTAAAATAAATCGAACATATCATGTTAACTCTCTGATTGTATTCATCAAGAAGACAATGATCAACAAGTCAAATAACTACATTATCAAGACCTGACGTTCTCATAGCGGATCTGGATCTATCCTGTGATTTATGATGGAGGAAAATCATTCTAATGAGTTCTTTTTCAACACTCTTTATATAATTTCCAACTGGTTTGATCCAGGCTGTGATTGATGCCAAAGGCATTTGAGCTCTTTTTCAACACTTATATGTACATTTTCACCTGGTTTTCAAATCTTTTACTCCGAAAAAGATGAACACAATGACAGCTTAAAGATTTTTGAAAGATGCAATCATTTAATTTTCATAATTTATAACACAAATTTGCATATTTCTTTTCCTTCTGCACCATTAGGGAATTGTATTCAAATACAATTTTTAGAAAAAGTACTATCCCTATATAATTTATAATAAGTATATTTAGACAATAACGGACATAGGTATTTAATTTATAAGGAAGCGCTAGTTATTTACAGCTTTATATAGGAAAATTGCCGAAGGAATTGCACGTGAAATACAAATTAATTTAAATATTTAAAAAAGCCAAAAGATGATTAACTCAAATCAAAATATTTAGCTCAAAACATATCTAAAAAGAAGGAAGATTCATTTCTTCTTTTTTTCTTTTCATTTCTACGAACTCAGGTCTAAAGTATATGGACGTGTGTGAAGAGCAAAACTAAGTATAATGATGAGAAAAGCAAAAACGATTGTTGCGTGTACTCTATCCTATTTTCTGATCATTATTTGATAAGTAGTGGATGTCATTAATGTTTTGTGCCTTGGCAATAAGTACTCCACGATTTCCATTATTTTATCCACATTTTCGATAGTTGGCCTTTCATTTTTGACATAAAAATTACCGGAACATAATCCCAGATTGTGCATAATTTGTTGTTATAATTAGCCGCTTAACATGGATTTTGGCCTTGTTCGAAGAAAAACTGTAAATATGCCGTATTTCCGCTTTGTTAGTGTTCAGTATTATATGCTTCGTCAAACAATCACACAACTGTTTTATAAGTTATTTAAGTTCAGAATCTTATCTTTCTAACGTCATCCAGCATAGACCAATTCCATTTATACAATGCAAGAAACACATTAATGAAGCCATCCACTGGGGAAAAAATGGACTTATTTTTAAAATACCTTAGACTTGATTGTGAAATTACGTATAAATAAAATGATAGAATAATCTGGTTTATCTTTAGTAAATTCTTTATAAATGTGCTTTCTCATTTTTAAAAATGTAGGCCTGAGCTTGAATACTCTGTATTTAGAAGCGCTCTCCTTTTTTTTAGTACTCCTTGACTACTCAAATTACTTTTATACTAGCTAAAATTGATCCTCACATAAAATAATTAGAAGTTGATAGATTTTTACTATTTAAAGAATCATATCGACGTGAGTATAGGTCTCATATATCAAATAAAGGTTATATATTGAAAATATAATTCTTAAGTATTTTAGCTGATCCCAGTAATTTGAATAATAAGCCTATGATTGGCTCAAATATGTATGTCTATAAAATATTGGGATGTATATATATATGAAGTAAAAAAAAACATATATTGAGATTTTCTCCTTTTCTTGATTTTGTTTAAGATTTTTTTTTTTTTCGTCGTGCAACATTTGGATACTTTGACGAATTATCGTCAATTTCCATCAAGAAACATTTCTTATTAACCTGTTGGATGTGTCGTTGGATGTGTCGCAAATAGCACAACCTTAAGTAGTCGAAACTGGGTGTTACAATACTATAATATAAAAAAAAGTAGAAATTAAAGGATTTTATTGGGAAGGCGACATGTTTGGGCCGATATAGGTATCTTAAGTAATATTGAGTCCAAACTAATGCTAAAATTCTTAGGTATCATTCCACAATTTTGAATACAGAGCATCTGATTGACTTCAATAATCATTTTATTAAAAAGGTCGTTTGAAAAGTCCGTGCAAAGTCCGAGACGTGGCACAATTGTCTCCTATCGAAATTATGTTTAGCTAGTAGCATTTTTTGGATGAACATACACCAATTTTTAGACAGATCAATCAATTTCTTTTTATTTGGCATTCATTTGAATAGAGGAATTGGAGGGATTTTCAAAAAATGGACAAACAAGATTATCCTGTGTTGATTAAACATTATGAGTCGTTTCAGAATTTCTGGAGTGGGCATATTGGCACAAATGACGCAGAATGTTCTGAAACCCTTGTTGAAGTTACTACTCCAGAAATAATTGATGGAATCAATGACATGGTGATGGATGACATAAGAGTAAATGTGTGTGAGATTTCAAGTGGGCTTCTCGAAATGGAACACTGATTCCATTAATTTTGCAGTCACAGCTGCTGAGGTGTGACCTCGTGCATTGTCTTTTTAAAGGGAAATCACGGGTTTTTTTTCTTCCAAATCCGTTTTTAAACAGTCCAATAACGATGAAAATATACATCTGTAATAGTTTTTACTTTTTCCAGATAGTCATTTAGGATTATTCAAAGACACTTGTCATAATCTTCCCGAGAGAAACCCCTATTCAAACGAATGCCGGACAGAAAAAAATAGACAGATCTTGCTCAAAATTGGTGTGTGCTCTTCCATGATATGCTACAAACTAAACATAACCATGATACACAAGAGCAGTGCCATCTCTTGGACCTTGCACGAAATTTTCAAGCGACCCTAGTATTCTGCTATATGTAAATATATACAAATTTGGATTTTATGCGTATTAATTTTTTTGTGCAAGTTATTTTAATGTTGACGGACAGATTTGTATACTTTGGCAATTTATCGTCCCTTTCTATCAATAAAGTAATCATATGAACCCTTTGCAATCGCTGCAAAGTGCATTTAAAGTAACAAAAATTGATCGTTACAATAAAAGAATCAAATCAATTGATTTTATTTGAAAGCGGTCATATCGGGGTCAATATTTGTTTCTTAAATCATATAAAAGTTTTAAACTATGTCCACAATTATTGAGGTTCTACACTCATCCCATAAATTTGAATAATAACTCTATAACAACTCAAATATGTCTATGAATCATTGGGTTGTATGTTTATGTGAAGGCAAATAGACATAAATTGGGATTTTCTCATTTTGTTGAAGATTGTTTTTTTATGTTGACGCACCATATATGGCAGATTCCCATTACCACTAGATGTCCTATATGGTATACTAAACAACACTATTGCGTTTTAAAAAATAGATCTAGAAAAGTTACTCCGAAAGGGTGGGCGGTTATTGTCATTAGTTTTGAGTATGTATTGAATTTAAGAAAGTTGTTTGTTTCATGACTATGTTTTAATCTTTTCAATTCTTTATATATTATTATTTATCTATCTATTTGTTTGTTCAATTATGTATTTCTTTCGCCCTTCTCTCTTCACAGGAACTTTTCTGTTTCTCTTTCTTGAGAATGCAACGACATAGTTTATGGAGAGTGTAGAAAAATACAGGCTTTTATTGTATTAGTATTTTATTGTACATACCAGGTGTGACATGAAAATTGGAACACTCCAGTTAAGTTTTACAACACGAGGTTCTGGAAATAAATTACAAACCTTCAAATTGCGTCAGAAACCGCTGTTTTATGTTTCTTTTCATTCATCGTATCAAGTTCAAACTGTTCAAGAATACAATTTAGTGACTATAAAGTTAGTTTCCAGCTGGAATCCGCTCCTGCCCATACGACAAACGCCACACCAACGTTCCTATGTGTAAACAGCAAAGGATTGAACTCCTGGGCCAAGTTAATATGGTCCTTCCTATACCCCTGACTTGAGTCTGATTGACTGTGCGATCTGGCCGCACGAAGAGATAAGCAACATCCGCATCTTTTCTGGCGGTGAATAACTACCAGAAGGATTTCTAACAAGCTGGACGGCATTCCTGTGCATGAGGCTGTGCATGAGTGCATGAGGCATGAGGTGCATGTGCATGCACCGCACAGAAGCTTGTCTTTGAAAACAGCAAAAGACTGGAATTATGTCCATATTTGAGGTGGTACTTCTACAACATTGACCTTACGTTCTGGCTGTACGCAGAGTTTAAGACCTTTTCCACCCTTCACTTGTACTGGTCAAAATCTCTGTGATATTTGTTCCCCACAGGATAAGTGAAAGGTGGAAAAGGTATTAAACTCTGTGTGTGCCAGGAGATGGAGATTGTACTGGTCAAAATCTCTGTGATATTGATTCCCCACAGGATAAGGTCTCCAAGGATGTTCTGGCTGTACGCAGTGTTTAAGACCTTTTCCACCCTCCACTTATCCGGTGGAGAATAAAACTTACAGAGATTTTGACCAGTACAAGGTCTCCAAGGATCTCGCAAAGATCTGGTATACCAGTATTGAGAATGAAGATGAAGCTCTCAGGTGCGAAATCGGCACTTATAATACTTCTGACTTCAAGTCGATGTGACTCATCTATAGCCCGACTTTAACCATCTTGACTTTCCGTAATGGGCACACGTACATTCATGTGCCTACATCCTCTACCACTTCTCCGGGTGGAAATAACTCTCACAGATATTTCTGACCAGCTCAAGATTTATAACAACACAGTCTACCAGGTAGATGTTTGACAGCTCTGAAAATTAGAAAGAAACTCTCAGACACAAAACCGGTATGTACAGTACGTTTAACTGTGGTTCTAAGTCAATATGCATCTCTGACTTGAACCCAGTTCACTCTACGCTCTGTCCATACGTGGATTCGTGAATCTTGCTCCATCTGCCTTTTGAATATTACCACCCTGAAGGTATCCGTTTATGAGAACTGACAGAACAGTAGCAAGAAACTATCTCTAACAGCCAGAAGTTAGACACCACCTGAAGGTCATTTTTGCCGCTAAGGTGGTAATTGTTCTCAAGGTAATGTAAAGATAATTGGAAAAAAATGAAGTTATACCTCTACCTAATTTTTTTATAAATATATGTTCTTGAAATTATGATTGAAAAGTGCTCTAATTCCCTGGAACACATGCTACATAAATTTGTATACAAGAGAAGGCAGAGAGTTGGCAAAAATTAAAATGATTGCAAGAATCCACTGAATACAACTACTACCCGTTATTGAGAGGGAATCTTCCATATGTAGCTTACCATCCAACATACTATAGGATTGGGATTTGATGAGATTTTTGTAGAGAAAAAATACAGCTTAGTGTTTAAAAAAGCGAAAAAAATTATTTTGTTTTGTTCATACGTGAAAAGGTCGTCATTGTCTTCACATTTCTATATTTGTATTAAATATGACCTAGAATCTGTGAAAGCCTTGTGTACTTGCAATTTGAAAGGGATTTTTATTTACAAAATCCATTATTATCATTAAGCTCTTGAAAAGGAAACATCGAACTATAAAGTAATAATTGGAGCGATTGCTCATGAAAGACGGAAGGTACTTTGGGAGTTATGAGCCTTTTTTATTCGGAGCAGAATTAAAGATTGACCTACAAATAATTAAAGCCACTAGGGTGTGCACGCTATCTGTACCGAATAAATGATTTTTCTTTTCTTTTCAAGCGCAATTTTCCCTCCAACCAGTTATCAAATTTTAAAAAATCTAATTAAATTCTGAAAGCTTTATGGATTCTGATATATTTATATCCAATAGAATAACCTCCAGCCGCAATTACCTTTAGCAAATCCTGGAGTTCCTTCTTGCTCTGATGGATAAATTCGTCTTTGGTGTCACATGGGGTCCAGTTGGTATGTCATTCGATCGCACACAACACAAATAAAATAAAATGAAACGAGTTTGGAAGCCAAAAGTGTTACCAGATTAAGTCGTCGCAATTGTTTTGGAGTCAATTGTGACTGATCCCACATGGTTTTGTCTCAAAATCACCTATAGAGACCTCAAAATTCCTCCTAATCTTGCAAACGAACGTCTCACGGAGTCCTACACATTGAGCACTTGTTATATTTGAGTAACTAATTCAAAAATTAATAAAGTTTGAGTGATTGAAATTATTTCATATTTCGATCTATTAAAAGATAAATAATTATTGTCAAAACAAAATAAACCTAAGCTTTCTAGCTTACGTACAAGTTGAGAAAATGACACTTGGACGTGATCGACAAATTTTCTTTCGTACACTCTAAGGAGAGTGGCTGCTCATGGACCACGGTTGACACATTCAGCAAGTCCAAAACGTTAGACAAGGATAATTACTCAGTCAAAAAGCCAAGCTTGACTCGGAGAAGTTAAAGAATACGGCCCAGGCCAATCCCCTCAAGTCCATGCATGAAATCTAGTGAGGGGGGAGAGGCTACTTTTGACACCGGCAATGAAAGAAGCCCATGTCCTTTGTTGAAAGACTCTTTTGAATCACCGAGTCCATCAAGCTTCAGGTCAACCAGAACTGGAAAGCCATGACATAAAACTACATTCGTAGCGGATGCCAGACCTTCTACCATCGCCTGGAAGCCAACATTGCCGCTAAGGGTGACTACATTATGATTAAGAGATCTCCGGCACAATTAAATTTATTAGAATAAATTGGTTGAATTTCAATTGTTTCATTTTATTAGTTTTAATCCATTTTTTTTCTGTATTTTTTCGAATCAGTTATTCAATGTTGAAGCAGAATGATGAGAATGATCTTCTTTTACATCCCTCAAACTCAGGACAAGTGGAAGGGTTGAATAGATAGACTGTTCTTTAATATTCTTAATAAGTCTATATTTAAAAAAAATTCAAAGTATTTATATATATTTTTTTAATGAATACTTACAAAAGAAATCTACTGTGGCAATTTGCTTTTTTCTGTGGCGTAGACATTCCACCTTGGATAGCAGCCATATCCAGAGGTGGACAAACAGAAGCAAAAAAATATTTTTAGTCAAATAAAAATTTGAGAAAATATTTGAAATCTTTCATGGGTTCGAAATATCGCATCAACTGTGAGTTATTGAATAAATTGTCTTTATTCTATAAATTTCTGCTCCAGATTCCCCCAACAGTTAAGAAAAAAAAAACATTCATAATTTCAAGAACATTTATTATATTCAAAATACCAAATGTTACTTTCAATGTTTAAAAAAACAAAGAAATTAGTAGAAGGTTAAAGAAATTGTCTCATAATATTTAAATATATCATTATTGTAACAAAACAAAAAATCATACTATTAGTTAATCAATAAGTAAAATTCATTTATATAAGAATAAAATATTTTGTATTTCTTCATAGCGAGGAGTTTAAATTTATTATTTTATAATACTGACAGTACAATCCAAAGAATATTTATGTTTGAATTCTTCATAAAAAAGGATCTAGAGCAACAAAGGAAGAACATGTCATCAGCCCCCATATCACCTTTGGCAGCAAAAGATTTATAAGCAATAAATAAATAGATCCTCTACCACAAGATGTCAGCTTCCCCGGGGGAGATTGAAATGATTCCATCCGTTCTTCATAGCATGACGGTGACCTCATTAGATGATGAAGGACTCCATTCATTCTCGGAGAAGAGAGATAAAGTGAACAAAATTTGAGCCGTCCTACATAACCTGATAGCGACTACATCCGAGGATAACGAACTAGGAGTCCACCTCTCTGAGTGAAGTCATTATGTCGTGTGAAAAGAGGTGTTCACTCGGTGTCATTAGAGGGAGAGTTTAAGACAGAAAGAGGTTAGAGACGCAGAGGGTCTCCAGGAGAGTAGAGATGTAGTCACATAAATATTTGACTACCGACGAGAGTGACAAACATCTCTCCGCATCAGAAGAATTGAGTCCTCAACGACACATAAAAATATTTGACTACCGACGAGAGTGACAAACATCTCTCTGCATTCGAAAAATTGAGTCCTCAACGACACATAAAACAATTACTCTCTTCATCCTAGACATTCTATGATGATGATTGCTCAGTTATACTACCCATAACCCAGGATAATTGGGCCCCAACCATCCTATCTTTGTTGCCAGATGTTGAAACTTTGAATAAGATTCCAAAGTTTCTGGAGATCTGGTATTCGGGGGAATGAAGGAGGTGCACAACAATTATAATTCATAAAGTACATGATGAGACAAAATTATAGATATCTCCGTAATGCCCAATGTCAAAATTCAGATGACGTCACAAACCCTGCCGGCTCCAAACATGGTTGAAATAGTTGAAGAGTTAAGAAAAGCATTTCTTCGCTTCTATATATCTTCCTCCTATATTTATGTCTTGGTTCATAATGTTTTTATCTGTCCAACCATTTCCCTTGAGTCCTTTAGAAACGACCAAGTCTACCCACATCGAAATTAAAAGAATATTATCTCCAATACTACAACTGAGCTAGGTCGTTCCATGAACAGATTTTTGTTTGAGATGTTTCCAAAACGAATTAGGTTTTGGTCCATAATAATAAAAATGGTCCTAAAGGATCTTTTATTTTCAGGGAGTGACTTGTCTCCAGTAAACACTAGTTCTATCCGAATTCATAAGCTCAATAACTCAGTTCGAAAAAAAAGTTCGAAACTCATCCCTTGTAGTTTGAGTAGTTACGAGTTTTGAAGAGATACATCAATCTTAAGGATATATCGTATCTAATAAATTTGTAAGTGAATTGAATTAATATTTGTATTCTTAATATCCATGCACCACCTACAAGTAGTATAAGAGACGGATGGAGTGTGTTTCTGGGTTGGGGAGGGGGGGAAGAAGAAGTTAAAGAAGATAAATTATGTATGTTATAATCTTTATAAATTTTTTTTTTTACATCATCTTCATCAGTGCTTTTAAATGTATATGGGTACACGTCATTTTCTATGTAATAACATTACCCTTAAATATGAGAGAAAGTCAAAATATCAACTTGTCATATACGCATATGTATACTCCTTAAATAATATTAATAATTAGCATAGTAATAAGAAGTTGAATGTTGGGAGAAAAATACTTAAGTTGAAGATATATCAAATAAATAATATATGTAGTAATAAAAAATCCATTATTTTCCAATAGATGTCTTTAATAATTTGTATTTCGCGTTGTACAGGGCTGATCTTATCTGGACGTACATCTTTTATTATTTTCAATCCCAAATGACATTGGTGGCAGATCCCAGAGGAGGACAACAAGACATCGTACGTCTGAACAGAGCAAAGAGGACAGTTTACGAGAGGAAGGTGCCGCTCAATGCAGGGGCTTACATCAAACTTCTAAATAAGAAAGTGCTACTTTTGGTCAAGAGAAAAGTTCAGGGACAACTTTGTTTTCACCCAAGACGGGGTCCATGTCATCGCGCTACTAAGACCCAGGTCTTCCTGAAGGATAACTATACGGACTTTTGGGATCTCAATATTTGGCCGCTCTCCTTTTCAGATGCTAAACCCTTGGACTACTCTATGTAGGTGCGTCTGGAGGAGTAGGCGTATGCTATTTCTCACAGGAAGGTCCAGTCCCTAGTGGTTTACTTCAAGAAGGAGTAGAATAAGCTCTAATTTGACTACATTGTAAAGGTCTGCAAGAGATGTAGGCCTCGTATTTAGGCAATAATTAGATGTGAGGGCTCAAATGTTTAATATAAAGTTGTGCCAAAGACTATTTTTTGATGATTTTTCTGAAATAAATCCTCACAAAACCTCTTGTTTAAATTTTACTCTTGGAAAAATGAAATTAATTCGTTGTTAAGATATAATCAACGTTGTATTGTGATCACTGATCAACATTATATATCGAATAAACTCACTCTCACAAGTATTTTCAGATAAATATGATTGAAATAAAGCTTAAAAATGAAAAAAAATCATAAAGAAAAATGAGAAGAAAATTAAAGCACTTTTTACTAAGATTGTAATATCTCAAACTTATCATCTTACTAATAGTAACAGCCCCTACATCATAACCGAACATCCATACAATATCTCACATTCAGTGAGAATGTCATCAGAACAAAAAACCAGCGGGAAGCATGGTCTTGGGCAATGGAGTCTCCCCCTCCCGTTTTTGTGGATAGGAAGGAGTGGCTCAATCCAGATCGAATTTTGGGGACAACTTTGTTTTCACTCAAGAGCTCCGTGTCATTGTGCTGCTGAGACACAGGCCTTCCTCAGATACAACTTTCTGGACTCTGGAGACCTTAAGCGTGTGGCTGCCTTCATCTGCAGATGCAAAACCTATTGAATTAATCTATCTATGCACATCTGAAAGAGAGGTGGGTGCTACTCATCACAGGAGCTTCCAGTCTGTAGAGGCTTCCATTAAGGAATGGACGTAGATCGATTCTGGCTACATAGTCAAAGACTGCGATGGATTTAGGCCTCGTATTGAGAAAATTATTAGAGGTGAGGCCCACATATTGAAGACGTGTTGTGCGAAGCACTATTTGTAAATGACTTTGTAAATAAATGTACTAACAGAAACTTTGGTCTTAAATTTTAACCTTTAAAAGTTGAAAGTCAAAAAATGTCACCCACTGAATAAGATTTACCCTTAATTTGGTAAAAATCAATCTATTATTGTTTATTTAGACGTATTTAATATTGTGTGTATTTTGCGTTCTATATGTACAATTGGCTTTGGTTTAACACTGTCCCGGTTATCAGGAACAGTTCCAATATTTTAACTGTGTGTTAAGCATAAAGAAGGATAAAGAACACGAGGTCAGTTGCTACAAGTGTTGCAACTGACCCCTTAATATATACTTTCATTGTTACAGCCTCCTTTAACTCCTTAACCTAATTATATTATGTGATAATCCATTTTGTATCAAGGATATTCTACCTTAATAAATCAGGTGTAGTAAAAATAGATTAAATATTTTTCTAATAGATGGCTATATTAATGTGTGTCTCGCATTGTATAAGTGCGATAAGATTACACCACTAGGGGGTTGTAGAAACATAACATTGTGTACTAAAAAAACTTTCATTTATGTAATTGTTTGAACGTGATAAGATTATTTACTGCACTAGAGAGATGAACGTTTTATGTTTAAATTATCATTATTGCAGAGACAGAGAGAGAGAGCAGTCGGTACGATACATTAAATAGAGAATTCTAGCAATAGTGACGTCATAGACTATCCTCCTGACATGGTTTTGAGAATATAACTACGGAATAATTATATCTAAATTCATATATATTTATTTCATTTTGGATTTTTAATACAATTTATACACCAAACATAGGCGAGAATTTGACGTCAAAGACACACATAAAAAACCACCATGATCTATTGAATAATTGAAAAAAGAGCAGACGCATAAACCAATTATTTTTTCTTTTCTAATTGCCTCTCTACAAAAGTTATACCCCTATATTAAAAATTATATAAAGCTTGCACATGGGGTGGAGCACTTCCTGCCTTTTGTTTTTTCTTACAAAAATAAGAAAATGATGATATCTTTTTTGACAGATATAAAATACAAATTTATAATATATTGCTCAAATTTAGTAAATTGTTGCATAGTAAAATTTTCTCTCCTTCTCTTTGACGTTCTCAAATATGTGGATAAACTACGTTTTCCACATATTTATGACGTCTTATTACAAAGTTATACGTGTGTACATAAATACTTTAGATTGCGAAAGACTAGGTTAGTAAGTAACTTGGTTGTTGAAGAGTAGGTGATAGCGGTGACGACTTTCCAAGACGGAACAATCAATATGGGTTCTTTTAGGAAAATGGAAGATTGTGCTCTTTTAGAAATTACAGCCTTTTTTTTTTTTTTTTTTTTTTTAAAGCTGTTGTCATAATTATTTTTATTCATGAAGAGTTAACATGTAAATAGTAAGTTGTGGAACCTTTAGTTCAATGCAGTAATACAATCGTCCGATTAATGTCCAGTACGCCAAGTTTTGCTCAATTATTAATTGCCAAAAATAATCCAATCGATAGTATAAAGTAATCCCCCAGTTCGTGAATGACAAAGTGTAAAGTTATACGTGCAAGTCTTTGTTTGACTTAGAGTAGAATTGAGTATCGACATCGTTGTAATTTTTACTTATTTGATTGTTACAAGATACAAATAATATTTAGATTAACTTTAAGGGATATACATCTTCAGAAAGCATCGAAAGAAGATGAGAATAGTGGAAAATGTATCATGTAGATTGTATGAGTATACACCCGAGGCTCCAATTCATTTATGGGTAGAGTGCGATACCCTTGACAGTATATGGACGTAAATATGGAAAACTGGGCTGTATAAAAAATAAATATAACTCTTCTTGGATGCTGTTAAATAGACTGGCTATTTTTATTGACCATTTGGGGTATTGTTTGGGTTCAGTGGATGTAGATGTTTTAAATTAAAGGTGACAGTTATTATTCACACTTTATAGTCCGATCAACTCATCATTTTATAGATGAAAAAGTTTAAAACTTATGGCCACCGACGTCCAGATAGGGCAGCAAAACGTGGACGTAAGAGGTTGTATTAGAAACAGTTTGATATTTTTTATAAATTTTCAATAATTCTCGAGTATGAAGAGAATCCCAAATCGTCCATCAGGGCCTCCTGATGTTTTTATACGCAACAGAGAAGTCGTTGACGAGGTGATTCACCGATTCTTCCTTAATCATCTTCTCCAACCTAGAAAAAAATAATATTAATAGTCCACATTTTCTGACAACCCCTGTGTATCATATATCTCAAAACTACTATAACCTAATAATAAAAATGAGATTAATAATTTTGAATGCAAAATTAATAGTTTTTACATTGAAGATCATGCAATAGTTAAGTAATAATTCCTTGTATCTTTGATATATTAATGCTGTCATTTTTTACTACACTGATGAAAATTATTATTAGATCATAAAGTTCTTATATTATAATGTGTGACTCGTTAATCAATATTAATCAAGCAAAGTTTCTTTGTATGTCTGTCTGTTTAGGCTTCATTTACGAGTGTGCGCTTAATTTTTAAAACTCCATTAGTACTTTATCGAGAGAAAAAAACAACTACGGAGAAGCAACTGTGTATAGCTATAGCCTAGCACTAGCGTGCGAGTTTTGTTGTCGTTGTTGAGTCTTCTTTATTTTATATGGAAGTTAGCATGATACTTTCAAGCTTGAGGGGATAACTACGAGTGTGTGTGAGCTCATGAAAGACGAAGACTGGAAAGTAGCCCTAATTATTTGTTAGGAACTAATTCTTTTTTATGTCTTTGACTGATACGGAATGGGCCTTGTAATTATTTCCTTCATCTCACAGCAGCTTCCAGCTAATTTAATTAGCAAAAGCGATCAAGCAGTTAGAAGTCAACCACCATTCCATGCACCACGTTTGCAAGCACCCAGAAGATAGATCCGGCCTCAAGGATCGTGCTTAAAGAGATGGCTAGCCGTTTTTATTTGCCCATTTTAACAAAACAAGTCCATGGCAAGATCCTGGGTGAATTAGGAAACAAAGTTATTAACAATTAATTATTAATATAAATCCTAAAAACATGTTTCAGTCAATATATCCAGCCTTTGAAGTGATGGTGAACTGCAGACCCTCTGGATGTACATGGCAAGGCACAGGTTTTGTTGGCGGAGGTCTTTAGGACGCAGGTGCTATTGTGACGTCTCCTGCAGGCCTTTGACTATAAAAATACCCCAATGAAATAGTGTAAAGGGTTACGGTTTGGGATCTGCAGTGGACATGAGTGCAGTGGAACCACTCTTGGGGATTTTTTGCGGTATGGGTAAGTACTCCATCTCGTTGAGCACATCGAAGGATTTAATCTATTGGAAAATTTTAGCGCCCAGAATTTTAACATAATCATCAGCCTTCAGCCAGTATCCTAAAGGGAAGCACACTGGAGATATGTCCTTCCTGTTGGATGCAACCAGGACTACAATCATCACTAAAGCTCCCCTGCTACATACCATCTTATCATCAAAAAAGATCAAAATGAGCTCACAGACTCTCTATCTCCTCCTCTCCTTTAAAGAACCCTGGACACGGCTGAAAAGGACTTGTTTGTGGATATGTCAGCAATTGAAGAGCTCAGGTTTTTCTTGAAGGCATACTTCAAGCAATTGACAAAGAGAGGGCTTTCATCCTTTTCCTGAAGAGTGTTTGAAGTCTCCCTGACTTTCAATCGCCTACAGGGTGTCCACATTAAATTGGAACTACTTTAAACTTCATCCAGATCCATAATGTCGATATTCGGGGTTAAATTATACTAATATAAAAGGTTGCGGGAACAATATACCATAAGTTCCACCACAATTGTTTTGACAACAAACAATAGTCATCATGGAACAAGCAAGGAGAGACGCCATCCTCGAATTGGCTTGTGCGGGACACAAGCCCTCTGCTATCTACAAGCTTCTTAACTACCCCAAGAACACAGTGTACCGGATCTTCAATGCCTGGGAGGTTGAGGGGAAGGTCTGCCGCAAGGCCTACAACATGAAAAGTGACCAAATCTGCACTCTCCGCTTCCTTGAAGGCCTCCGGAAGTCCATCAAGGCTTCGCCGGGGACTTCCTTGTCCAGGTTGGCCAAGAACCGTGAAGTGAGCAAGCAGCGGATCTCCAAGGCTGTGAATGAGGACCTCAGGTACACGGTCATACCGAATGGCCAAAGAAAACATCCTCACGGCATCCATGAACGCCACCAGGCTCACCAACGGTAAGTGTCTCCTTATTGACCTGAACAGCCATGGAGGAAGAATCATCTTCTTCTCCGATGAGAAGAACTGGATTGTCGACAGAACCTACAACGTCCAGAATGACAGGGGGTTTGCCAAGGAGAGAGAAGAGGTCCCTGCAGTCTTCACCACAAAATTCCCGGTCTCCGTGATGACCTGGGGTGTCATCTGCAGCACCGGTGAGGTGATGCCTCCTTTCTTCTTCAATGCCAAGGAAAGGGTTATTGCGATAAGGTACAGCGAAGTCATGGAGGAGTTTGTCATCCCCTGGATGAAGGATACGGCCGCTGGGAGGGAGTTCATATTCCAACAAGACTCAGCGGCCGCACACATCGCCATGAGGACCTCTTTAACTCCCACGACATCACTTTCTGGGATCGCAACACCTGGCCCTCCAACTCACCCGACCTCAATCCGTGTGATTAGTACTGGTAGGGGAAGTTGGAGAGGGGGTGTGCAAGGTCAGCCACAAGAGCATTGCGGCCCTGAATGGCTCCATTACGAGGGAGTGGAATGCTGTCGATTCTGCAGAAGTCATCAGGGCATGCAAATCCTTTAGCGACAGGATGGAGAAGATGGTGGCTGCTGAGGGAGGACAGGTTGAATAAATTTATTGTTTAATATCATGTCTAACTTTTTCATATTAACAAATACACTCCAAATTCCATTTTTATCGAGCAGGTTGAATTTTAAGATAGTTCAAATTTATCGTGGACACCCTGTATAGACATTGTAAATCTTCTGTCACATGGTCCAAGTCTACTCCCAGATGGCCTTCTGCGACATAACCGCACGGAAGACCGCTGCGACCTCAATCATCTTCTCGTACTATGTACACATGGCGATGACTACAACAATATTTTCTTAGCCAACGATTATATATCTACAACATTGCTCTCTGGAACATTGTGAAAAAAATACAAAAATACTCTTAGCATCTCAAAATTTGTTTAAAAGATTCTATTAAAAATCTACAGTTGGCCTGGTAGGCAAGGGAAACTAACCCTCAAAGCAGCCAAACATTATTTTGAGGCCAAACCGAGTATATCCATGTCTGAAGTCGTCAAATATAAGTCCATAGACCGGTTTAACGTTTCAAAAAGTGGTCAAGGCTGATGGGAAGGAAGTCAAAGAGGCTTTAGGAAAGGTTATTCTTGACTCAGACCCGTTAAAAGTTTCGTTTGGAGCGTTGTTGTATGAGTCTTTTTCGATGACTTCTTGATTTACTTCTGTCTATTGGTGGCTTTTATATCCACCAATGGCCGCTAAGTTCACAAATAACCTTCCTTTAAATATATTCAACTATCTTTGATGACTACCATTACTGAACTCAATGGACTTCCTTTAGATTAAAATGTAGTAATGAACCCGGTACAATAATAATTAATTAAGAAAAAATATTATCAAAACTCATTAGCTGAGCTTATATAACATGAAACATTTAATTTTTTCATAGTAAATTAGTAAAGCTGAGTGATTAAAAGGAATGATTATTTATTATAATATCATTTTATATTAAATTTAACATATGCAATCTCATATCGATATGTTGAATATCATTTTTCGCTCAAATGTCCTACATTATCATATTTTTACAGCGTTAGTTAAATGTTTACAAAGGATGAAACTTTAAGCACTTGAGCTTTCTAGGTTAGAAAGTTAAAGATGAATTTAGTCTTCACTTGCAATACATATCCTATAATTTCTATCATTGCATTATTTTCCAAATTTTAAAATGAAATCTGTTTGTAAGAATCTCAAAATGTAGGTAAATGTTTGTGCATAGACATACCCATAAAAACATTATTTTGGACACGGAAAGTTAAGTATTATAGTATTATATTTCAGTAATTGATCCTGCAACTTTCAAGAAATTTATTTTAACTACAGGATGTACTAGAAAAAATAGTCGGTCAAGCAATGACAGATTTAAACTTTAATAATTTTTTCAGGAATCAATATATTAGCCTGTTCAGAAAGGATTGAGAAAGATTCGTTTGAAGGGATTGGATAAGATTTACCTACAAAAATCCACCAGGATAGATTTTTTCATGAAATTTATGGTGGAAAATGATTCAATAATTATTCAAAGACAAAATAACTCATTCCTCCGTACCATATTCGCACATTTTTCTTCATTCGTCTGAGATCTACAATGACCCGACTATCATTTACCCCGATGCCTGCCCTATTCGTGCAACCATCTTTCGAAAGGCTGGTGAGATCTGCAATGGTCATTTTAAGCTAGAGAATGGTAAATCATCAGGACGGCCCAGGGAGACAAGGACACCCAACAACATCGCCCAAGTCAAGGACATGGTAAAGAACTAACCCCAATTGTCAATCAAGAGGTCTCAGGGTGTGAGTACCCCATTCTTACCCTCAGGCCAACAAGGATGAGCGAGTGAAGTGATGTAGGGCTCTAATTAAGCTCTTCCAGGACGACGGAAAGCAGTTTTTGGCGTCCTAGCTGTTTGTACATCACGAATCCTGTTTTTTGTCGAATGTGAGCGAGTGGAGGGATGTCTGGATGAACCCTTAGGGAAAAGTAGACCTCAGCCACTTCTCCAATAGTGAGAAAAAGAAGGCTGATGATCCAGATGGTTTGTATCTGAAAATCCAACCGAGTTTTGATACAAGCCTGCTGGCTGCAACCACTACCAGCCAAGAGAAAATGATAGAATACTTGTTCACGACAGGAAAACGGGTTTCCAGCCTAAAGAAGAACAAAACTCACCTGAAAGGAACCTCTGCTCATGTGGGACAACGCACATCCCCAGTTAGCAAGTAAGGCAAGGCAGTTCTTAGCGTGGAAAAAAGGGGGAACGCTCAAACAGGGTTCTTATAGCCAGTTTGTCAATCTCTGTGACTGATATCTCTTCCGTAAGCTGAAACATCTGCTCGAGGACTACGATTTTTCAATCATTTTGGAACAACCTAATATATTTCAACTAAATTTTTAAGAGGTGGAATAAACAGCTTGCAGACGCTTTACATATTTAGGAAACACTTAATTTTTTGTGGAATCATGAAAAGACAACTCATAACCAATTTGACGTTTGTTTAAATGCTTTAGTCAGATATACTTTTCATTCAATAACTCCTCTTTCAAAAGTAATTAGAGCCTCCTCATACCTGCATACAGATTGGCAGCTCTATAGAGACGATAAAGGCCATGTTCATGGTGTACCATGTTGTCATTCTTCTCCAAGATGCCTTTAATTGCAAAGTTCAGGGGTTGATGTAAGGTCTGAAGTTTTTCCTTGCTTGTATAGGACTGTAATGGGCATCTTGTTGTTGTAGGTAGTTCAAAGTGAAATGCCGACGGTCACTGCTGTCTCCTTGTTAATGATACCGAGGCAGAAGATATTGCATAAGCGTGAACCTCTTTTGTTTTTGCTCCGACTTTTTTACGAATAGAGACGTGTCATAGAAACAAAACATGTTTATTTTTGTTTTAGCTGTCGTTTGTTACGTAATGAGTCCTTATAATTAAAAACAAAGGATATTAAATCGAACTAAAAGTTTTAGTTCCCGTTTCATTTATTCAAATGAAACATTGCAACATTTGGCATAGAATACTAATTGATTTCAAAATCCAATAAAAGAGTATTGGAAACCTTGACCGGTCTGGACAATTTTGTTTTCTAGCACAATTTGAGTTTTACTCGTTTTATGTGTATTTATTAAGCGAGTTGTGGTTGGAGGTCCATTTTTCTCAAGGACATCATACCAAAAATAGTCAAAAACATTTAAATGTTTATTTAATTCCAATAACTTATTTCGTCTGTCCATTCATTTTACCCTCTTGCTTCCTGTAATTAACCGGGAGCGGAGCGTTTTTCTAATGCTATTCATTGATCTTTTAATCGTTCATCTCAAGGAAGTACTGTTGAATGGAAATATTGTGATTATTGTTCAATCTTGTCAATAAATCTTCCTTAAAAACCTTGGTTCACACAAAATATATTTTGCCAAATATACTTGATGTCCATGTCAGCAAAATTTATCGATGACATAAGTTCCAAGGTACAAATTTTAACTCCAACAGATCCTGCAACTTCCTTTAGAGGAATATGGACGTCAGGAATAGCCTCAACCATATTCGTTTCTCTTTTTGTGGTGCAATTTTTGAATATTTTTTCTTCTAAACAAAAATAAAATCTATACACAAGACTTGACTTCATTTTATTACCTCAAACACTGATCAGATTAATTAAGATACATAAAATAATTATTACAAGCCACCATCGTACACCCTCCCTGTATACCGAGGTGTCCGGTAAGATCTGATCAGTTTGAAGTTAATACTTAAACAAGATATACTTTATTAATTAACAATAGAATTTCCAGAGAATTAATACAAAATAGAGTTTTGATTTCCATGCTGCTGAATGTAGTCTTATGTCATGGAGCTCAGTGCTGGCTGACAGTGGATTGAAGGCCTCGATATTTGGATTACGCCGAGATATCTTGCATGATGCCTTATGGACTTAAAGGGATTGACCTGATGTCTTTTCTTTAACTCCCCCAGGTGCAGTTTGGCCTTTTCGACAGAGCCCTTCATCCTCTCCAATGTTTCGGACTTGCTGCTGGCGTAGACAGTGGTCCTTGAGACTCCCTACTGCTTGGAGTGTGCGAATGGACATTCGTGGATCACGCTGAAGTGTCATTTCTCAACTTGTAGGTAGGCGATAGGGCTCTTTTTTTTCTTCTTGTAACTAATTGTTAATGCCTTAATACATCAAAATATGAATTAATTCACTCAACCTTCATTAATTATTGAATTAATAAGTATTCATAATTCATTGACTAACCGGCATCATGTTACTAACCTATGTTATTTGTGTGTAGACTGGACAATTCCTTAGACGACAATTATCACCTTATAGTTATGAATATTTACGAGTATAGATTACAAACAAGTTCAGTGACCTCTCTTACTTCTTAGATTATTTGTTTAACGCGAACAAACTATAATGCAAATAAAAGATTCCATTGAATAATATTTGCAATATATATATATATATCATTTGTTTACATATTATAATATTGTTGACAGGTGAGATAAGGATACAGGATTTTCTATCACTTTAATGTTAGGCAGTATTTGATTGTTGTTCATTCATGAAATAGGGTACAGGTCATGACTATTAATTACAAATACCAAAGGAAGCATGAACAAGCCCCACAATCACTTTGTTTTATAGTTTTGCTTCAAAAATTTAGTAGATAAGAGCCCCACAGATCTTTAGTGTTACGAGCCCAATTGTGACCTTTGAATAAATGTATATTTTCTCATCACCAAGGAAAGGTTTGTTGATTATTGTTTGAAATTATTTTTCCCCTGTCTTCTATACATAATCAAACTCCAGTAATTATTTAGTCATTTCATCATCATGAGCGAATAGACAGAAAAAAGTGACGCCATAGACTATGAGAGTTTGTGTGGTTTGTCACAAATCTCCCTATCTTTCCCAGCAGTCGGTACAGTACATCAGATTAAAAATTCTAGCAAGCCTGATTACATGATGGTCTATCCTTGTATTCCTTATAACCTAGATACTAACTTATAAAAACTATTATCAAGTTTCTTAATAAATCGATCCTCCGAATCAAAAAGTAAAAATAATAAGAAAAATTTGGATCTTTCATTTATCAAATTTGGATTATCAAATCGTCCTTTACTTTTTTCTCCGTTTTGTTCCATAGAAGAATTTTAGATAAAAACTTGTTAAATACGGCTTATAGGTTAAAGAAGTTTCTATCCACATTATTTCTTGCAAAACAGCTAAAAATGTATTTTTAGTATCTATTTTCACTATGTAAAGAGTTATTATCTTCTTTTTTTTTCCTAATTTGATCGAGATGTGCAACCTCAAAGATGACCTCGAAGAACAATTAAATTTTGCATTGGTCATTTTCCTATCATATCAGAATTTTTCAGACATAGTGGTAATCGTAATTAGTAGAAAAGTTGAAAAACAACCCGACCTACATAACAAGTCACATAATTCACCGTCTAATTTATTCCGGATTTACCTCGTCCACCCTTTATACCAAGCTTTATATTAAATCTGACGTCTACCTCCTAATGCCAAACTACCATCAAAAATAACTTGTCATTTCTATATACGAGGATCGTTTAAAAAGTCCTTGCAAAGCCCAAGAGACTACTGGCGAGTATCGAGGTTATGTTTAGTTAGTAGCATCTCTTGGAAGAACACACACCTACGTTCATTCAGATCAGTCTATTTCTGTCTGTTTGGCGTTTGTTTGAATATGAGGAATCTGCCAGAAAGATTAAGGCTACTTTTTTTTTATTCACAGGGAATAATCCTGATCGACTATCTGTAAAAGTTAAAAAACTATTGCAGGTTCATATTTATCAACGTTATTGGACCGTTTGAAAACCAAGATGCAAGAAAAACGTCCACGATTGGTCAATCACAACAATGTACCAGCTCAGACCTCCCTCAGCAGTTGTGGTTTCAAAAATTAATGGAAATAGGGTTTCAACTCTAGATATTCTCAGCAATTGCAATATCCTACACCTTCACTCTTCTGTCATTCATTACCATATCATGGATTACATAAATTATTTCTGGAGTAGTAAGCTCAACTAGGTGTTGTTATTTTGCCCATATTTTCACTCTGAAAATATTGAAACTATTCTATGGAGGGTGGGGAGTTCCTATAATATTTATCAAGCTTATTTTTAGTTTCTTGAGGCGGTTTTTTTTTTTTATAAATCTATAAGTGGGTAACACGTTAAAACCTCTTAAATTAAGTCATGTCAAATAGGTATGTAATTGGGCGTTGTTAATAGGGGCGAAAATATAAAAGAAAAAAAAAATTATGAAGGTGCCTTGCGGATCATGTCTTTTAATATTTTCTTTTATATATATTTTTTTTTTTTGTGGTCAAGGTTGAGTGATTCCCGATTTTCACGAACCTTGTCCTTTTCACATTTGTTATTTATTAAATTACGAATTATAACACTGTTATTTTACATATAGACTTAAAATACTCAGCAAATGCAAGGGATTTTTTTTTGAAGCCGAAAGTTAGTTGACCAAAACAAGGAAAAATATAGTTATTTTTACATCCTTCACTCGAAATTCTGTTTGACATTATATTTCACTTCTATAAAAACTAAAGAGGTCAATGAATAAAAATATATTCAAATATAAAAGTACAGTAAGGACTGAGGGCCTGACATGAAAATATTTGAATTAATTAACAGTTGCCTATTTATTACAACTAAAATTAGAATGTTTGGGTCAACTTTGACTGTGTTAACTTCTTCTTAAGTACTCTTTGACTACACCATGTCGTTACATTTATTATACCCACCAACATTTCATAGATTCTCTTTTGTAATGCTAAATCTTATCTAGGAATATTCCTTCATAAATTTGCTAACAAGTAAATGAAATAGAGCATTGCGACTCAGTCATATTATAAGTATGATGGACATGGGAAAATATAGAATTTTAATTTTTTATAAAATTTTTAATTTAAATTTATATCAATTTTTTTTCTAAACAACTGTGGAATTTGGATGTTAATGGAAATGTTACTTTTAATGAATTTGAAATAGTGCACAAATTTGACTTTTTTACAAAAAAACCATATAACAAAATTGCCAGTTATATTTTTTTGGAAGCAGTTTGGCCAAAAAAAAGATATATATATATATAAATGACCAATAAGAAGTATGTAGAGCACGTCAGGTATTCGTTAATAAAGTCATTGATATATATCAGTGGTTCTCAAACTTTTTACAGAGTAATATTAGCTTAAGTCCTTTAAATTGTTGGTCTTATTTAGACATCCAATAGTTTGCTATTCCCTTAAATATTTTATTTTAAGCAAAGGGTTTCATTGTTATAAAGCTGTGCTGGGGTGTTTCTCAAAATGGCTGATATTATCAATGCTGACGTCACATAAAAACACTGTATATAGGAATATACTTGGAGCTCAAACATGAGTATATAGATGATTATTCGATGAAAAATCATTCTAGATGAGTGGGTCCCAGCTTTACAAATATAACGACCCTTTTTAGAGTAAGCAATCTTGAAACGATCCCAATTCTTAAAATACCTTATACAGGGCATGATAGAGGACGTTAATTAATGTTAATTTTGTCATTATTATGAAAGATTTATTGATTATTTTTTGACATTCTGTTTTCACTGTCCTTTTTACATCGTGAGCTAAAAAGTTTGCATCTCAGCTGTCCTATATGCTGGAGTTGATGTGATGAATATTACGGACATTGTTAAGTTTTCTAGGAGCCTGGTTTTTAAGTTGACCAAGATGAAAAAAAAGAAACAATGTAGAAGACCTCTGTAGGATGTCAGGAAGTGGAGGGCATAATTTAAAGAGGGAAACAAAGTTCTTGTTAAGTTTGGAGAAGATTATAAATGAGGATCTAACTAAGTCGATGAATCCCCTCGCTCCTAGGACCATCAGGAGGGCTATAAAGCACAGATTTAAACTAGTTTATTTTACAAGGATCCCACATCACCTTCTCACAGAGGTTGTGAAAGCCAGGAGGCTCGAGAGGTGACAGAAACTCCTCATATGGATCAAGGTAAACGGGTCAATTGTGAAAATTTTTGTGTATATGAAGATTTTCACAGTTGATTAATTCCACAGCCTCCTGAACGACTGCTGGCTTGTGAAAACAAAAGAACAGGTGCAAAGGATTGATCACACCAAATATCCAGGCCAAAGAATGATCGTCTGCATATTAGCCTTTGATAGAAAGAAGATACCTCCGTTCTTTTTCAAGGATTAGCAGGAAATCAGCCTACAGGAGTCCTACTATAAGGTGCTTAGGTACACCATCTTGCCATGGCTGAAGACCAGCTATCCGGATGGTAATTATAAGGGGACTCAGGGCGACGATCCCTCTCAAACGTCTGCCAAGTGCCAAAAATTCTGCGCAGATAACATGGCTCGATTCTGGTTCAAAGATATATGGTCCCTTCTTATATACCACACCCAAATGTAGAATCAATGAATACTCCATAGTGGCTGCAAGCCACAATTAGTGAGAAGAGTAGTTTGTCATCAACTCCTGCATGACCTTCAGGCGACGTCTAAAGACTGTGATTGATAATGAAGATGATGCCCATATTGAGTAGAAAAAGTTTTACAAAAACTTTTTCTTTATGTTTTGTAAACATTATTTATTTATTTTTGTTTTATTTTTTAATATATCAAATTATTGATGTATTTCTAAATCCATCACTAAAGTCCAGGTTTTGCCACCCTACCCTGTATATAAAATAAAAAAGATAGCCATGTCCCTGGGTGGTGATGGGCACATACACTACTCACTCAACACTTAGAAATTCTTTCCTCAGGAATAAAAAAAAGAATAAAATATTTGAAAAAAAAAAAAAATTATTTGATGAGTATTTTTGCTCGTTGCTTAACCTCATCTCAAATCACCTTTCTTTTTGTCAAATTTAAAAATACTATATTTTTCACCGTAGACACTAACAGTAACAGGAGGAACGATAAGGGGATCGCCAAGAGCAAGGCAAAAGTCGTTTGGAAGTAGAGGATTAAGTACATGCCTCCACCGCCTCCACGGCCTCCACCATGGTCTTCGGTATCATCCCCAATGATAGCAGCTTCGCACTGTTTTTCTTCTCAGAGGAGTACGCAGGGGTAGGGGGGAGGGTAGTGGCTGTAGCACCACCACCAAATTAAGGAATTTTCCTTATCATTAGAAAACTTTATACTATATTTTTTTTTTTTTCAAAAAATTTTGCATTTCACATTTGAAATTTTGTATAAACAGCTATGGATTTCTTTTCCTAAAATTTCATATTTGGAATTATTTTCAAAAATTTTAATTTTTTTGTGAATAACTGTGGATTATCGACAACATTTTCCCAAAAATGTATTACATGAAATTTAATTTATGAATTGTTTTTCCTAAAAATTTAATTTTTGACCGAATTTTTCCAAAAAACTTAATTTTTCATATTATTTTTAAAACAAAAAATTGAAAACCCAATCCCCTCTCCCCCAAAAAAGTATATATCATATATAATCATGCGGATACCCATGCTTCTTTCTGCCGAAGCAAAGGCTCACCTATTCATCAACAATAGCTCAAGATTGGCAAATGCAACCTTCCTCTGTCAAATTTGTTCAAAAAATAAATTTCAAAGCACTTCATGAGCAATGATGAAATTCCTATTAAATTGGAAATCCCTCCCCATTAGGTTATCCATTTTGAGATCCTTATGAGCTAATTGGTCAGACTATTAAGTTAAACATATTTGCTGTGTGAATAAAAACACTAAATTTAACTTGAATCATATTTACCCATTCAGTCGAGTCAACTTTGTAAAAGAGAGATAGAAAATCTTGTTTTTATTCTCTCGTTTTCACATCTTAACTAATATCAAAATGCAAAAAAAAACATTTAAAAAATATTTAGAGCATAATTTATGAAGTGCAATAATACTGCAAAGGGTTTGTCCAGGTTCAGACTAATAGAGTATTTATAAAAATAAAGACAATAATGACTATTAATACTTCTATACAGACAAACCTTCGATTACAATCAATATCGAGATGAGGTAGGAAGTGTTTTACAGCATAGTATCTTCATAAATCAAAGCCAAAGATTTCTACTTGCCTCTTTGCCTTAGTTAGGCAGATAATATATAAAACATTATGACGTTGAGAAGAGTACAACAGCTGTTCTGTTTGGTCCATGTTTGCAAGAGAAAGTATTTTGTGCATGGTGCCCAGTAATTATGCCTGAGGGCAGTTGACATTTTGAAAATAACCATTTAATTTATTTATTCCATTAAATATGACAGATTTTGATTTAAAAAATTCAAAAGGAAAATCAATTTCAAAGAAAAATAAATAATAAGGACGCATAAGCCTTATATATTAAATTTTGTGTGAACTCTTTTTCTCCTCAGTCTTCCCAATGAAGGTCCAGGAGCTGCCACGCAAAGTGATCTACGCTTTGTTTTGTCCGGAAACAGCGCAAAGGATATTCTCCGCGTCGTAGGAGACACTTCATGACGGTTTAATACGTTGTGAAATGGCTGCAAGGTGGTGGGGTATGAAGCGTGCTCCATGCAGTTCCCACAAGGACAAAAACCGCATTTTCCTTCGTTACTTGGACTTGTTATTAAAGCTAGTTGCTAATATCACGTAGAAAGTGTTCAAAAGATGTCCCAGTAAATTTTTTTGTTAAAAAGCTCTGTCCAATTATGAAAAAAAAAATATGTAACATTAAATTTTTGAATAAACACCTACTTCGGCCTAGCTATCTAACCATCCTGAGATTTAGCTACAAACGTATGTTGCTACATTGTATTTTTTAAATCCATCAGTTCTAAAATGTTAAGCACATTCCCAAAAATGAGTCCTGAAAGACCAACAGACTTTCAAACATGGCTTCCTCAACTGTTATTGAGGATTTAAGATACTTATATATTCCCGGATACGTCATTACCCTCAATTGAACTTTTTTGGCGGTCAGGAATGTTATGGTCCTTTTTTGTCATTTGATATCTTTTGGAGCCTCTTGGTGACGTCATCCACCTCATTTAGGTGGGTTAAAATGTCATAGACGGTCGTTTTAACCCTCCATTAGTGAACATCCTTTTTTTGATGTAGTTAATGAACTTGGATTAAATGTTAACCCAAATAGTACGGAAATTTGGTTTGCACATTTGACAAAATATAAAATTACACTAATTAATCACAACACCATTAGATTTGGGCATCAATAAGATATAATTTCATTTATAACTACTACGCGTATACCTTAAATTACAAAAAATAAATAAACACTGGAAAAAAAAACTTGAAATGAACCAATTATGTACTCAAATTCACCAATTCTTGATTCAAATTACAAAAATTGCGAATAGTTCCAGGAAAATATAAGTTGCATTTATTCTTAAAGATATTTCAGTTGCATACTAATGCTATTTCTAGTATTAAAATCTATTTTAGACAAATGTATAACTATTTTATCAAACTGGGGTGTAGAAAATCCCAGTTCACTCAGGAAGGGTTAAGAATCTGCAAAAAAAAAAAATCCTTCTCTTAATTAAACATACTAAAGGAAGAAAATTGAGAACAAGGGACACATTAAAGAATATGCCCATTATTTCATTTTTGTTTTTCGTTCGATTTAATGAAACACAGTACAACTTAGATAGTTTTGATTTTTTTAGTTTGTTTGAGTGAATTTTACTATCGGAATCCGACACAAAGTTTTTGACAAGCATATTGAAAAAACGGATTCATATATTTTTAAAATTTGAGCTCAAAAAATGGCCTTGATCACATGAATCACTAAACCAAGTCAACTCAAAAGAAAAAAAAAACAACGTTGAAATTCTTCATTGAAGGTATTCACTACTCAAAACGTCAATTCTTCAATTAACATTGACGGCCTTTGAAAGTTTCTTTAAATAATTGAACGAAGGCAAAATTATTACTCTTGACTCACAGATATGTGTTGCCACAAAAAAGCTATAGCCTGAAGTCTTGACAAATTTATTTGTTCCTTTATTGGGTGTAAGTGTGTTCAGTGTTGTTCGATAATTAAGCCTATGTGGTCGTTATACTCGGATCCATCATCTTCAGTGATAAACTCCAATAGTTCCTTTGCCATTAATATGTTTGACTGGTCGGATAAGATGAAATTTTTTTTTCAGGAAAGTAAGGATATTGCTGACGACAACCACAAATAGGACACATTTCACTCTGTAAAACTCACTTCCCGTCGAAAAACATAATAAACCTTCCTTTTGGTCTCCATAAAGCTGTTATTTTTTTCAAAAAACAAACCCAACACAAGTTCATGCTCATTTGCTTCCTCATAGGAACGTACTTACTTAGGATGTACTGTTTTAAACCATTTACCTCTTCTAACTAACAAAAGTAGAAATATTCCTTGCGTATTCATACTGTTTGAAACCCTATCTTTATATATCTTTTCCGTAATTATTTAAGAAGAAAAAGACAAGGGGGAAAAAATCCATTCAACTCTTTCGAATCTCCTTCATATGCATGTTGTAGGGCTCCTAATGGGCATACAGACCTACTACGGGTATGATGAAATCTACATATCTGTAATAACGAGATGTATGTAGGTACATAATAAATGAATAAGCATTGGATTTACAAATGATAATTCGAGGCATTTCCCCGAATTCCTTTTAAGCATGAATAACGACATGAGTTTGGAACATGAATGTAAAAGATGCACAGTTATTGAAATAAGATTTGGGCTTGACACCAATTTTGCGAGGTTGGAATCTCAATTCATCAAATGATTTCATTCTCAAGAAAAGGAGCAAATCAATTATATTAAAGTGTATTTACTTTATCTAAATAAACACCAGAGCAAAAATTTATATTCCGATAAAAGGAGCAGATCATTTTCTTTTTTTTTTTTGCTCTTAAATCCCTAGTTGTCTTATTCTTTTCTTGGTCTCAGTCTTACAAAGCCTTACTATAGATCCCTGAAATTCTTTGTATATTCCCTTTAAAGTACTGGCCTCGGTCTTCAGACCAAATCTAAAGGAATTACAGGAAAAGGCTAATTAATTATTTTCTTTTCGATCCTCCAAAATTTTACACATTTACCTTTTCTTTAAAGTAGCTAATGAGGTTTGATCTCGGAGAAGCTGGTAACTTTGATTATTATGCCGCCGTTGGCTCATGGAATAGAGTTGCCAAGGCATTCACTTGGAGCCTTGGAATTCTAAAATATGTGCAATATTTTTTACTACATCGAAAAAATCAGTTTTCAATAATAAATTAATAATAATTGTCTTGAATCAATTTTCAGTTTTCAGAGAGTGGTTTTCTTGATTGTGTGAAAAGTTTTTGTTATTATTTATTTTTATTAGTCAACAAAAATAGTAACCCATTCGACAGAAAAAAATTATATTTTTATTCCTTTTGGAGTTCGATGTATACCTATAATGGAAACGGATTTCTTGTCAAGTAGTATCCCTTATTTTAAAGAACTGAGTAGCAGTATAGTGTGACCCTTGTTATCTATTCGGTCTAGTTCAGTTTTGGGGATTGATCATATCAGTGCTTTGGACCAGAATATTCGGAGGTCTGTACTAGAACCGATTTAATCAGGAAGGACCAAACTTTATAAGTGTTATGATTGAAGTGGACCAGACAGATACGAAACGGGATGAGACTGTGGTATTCAGTCAAAAATAAGCAGCAACGCAATAATAAAGTCAATAATAGCTTTCTTGCCGGTTCCTGCTCGAGATAACACAGCATTCTAGCCAGTGCAAGGCCTAAGTCAATTGCCCCTTCTAAACATGGCACTGCCTATGAAGTAAAACAAATGGACATTAAAGGCAATATTTAACAATTCGGAATATATTTCTCAAACGAAAAAGCTTTCATATTTTACCCCTCAGCTAAAAGTGTCTGAATATGGATCAAAGGCGGCCAGAGATTTTTTCGGAAAGGGATCAGGGCCTTTACTAGGATGGTAGTGGGGGGGGTTGACAATTTTGACATATATATATACAAATGACAAATTTGTCAAATAACTAAATTTGTAGAAGAGCTTATAATAATTAAAAATTAACATTTTTAGATTCCCAATTTTTTTATGACAATACAAAAGTTAAATATCGGGCCGTCGATTTTTTATATATATAGAATTCTGCCATTTTTTCAACTTTTCTTTTTATTTTCCTTTATTTTTTCTACAATCAAATGGCATCATGGCTCAAGTGTTTTTGATGAAACTCTACCAGTCCCCCCTATGTACATAAAATAATTGATAAATATGATATTTTTGGGGGTATATTGGAACCAAATGGTTGTTAGACTCTTAGCCTTTCATATATGGTCGCTAACTTGACTACAATGCCCTCATTATTCATCCTAATAAAGTCAAACTTTGTCAAGATTTATGTGTGTATAAGCCTTAAAATAATGCAGCAATGTTTATTATTTTTCCTTCATTTTCCTTATTTTTTTCCTACTATCACTGGCGTTTGTGATTTTCAAAGCTAACGAAATGTTGAAACAGTCCCCGTCCCCCCTATATTTATATTCCTATTTGTGAATGAAATTTCAAATTCCTTAATCCAGAAAGAAAACGTTTGAATAAAAAAAGAAATACTTAAAAGACTCTACAATCCATGAGTCATCCAAGCAGTAGTTTCATATCTATCTATAAAGTGAATGATGTCAGAGGACTCATTTATATTACTATTGTGTGTTTTTTGCCTTTTTTTTTCTAGACTTATTTTCGAGATACATTATACAGATAACGCAAATATTACGAATGTTTATTTGTGCATAAAAAAATACATAGTACATTTTATGTTCATCTTTTTTCCTATTGTTTCTCTCAAGAGCATATATTACAATTTAAGTTCATATTTAGATATGTTAATCCTTTCTCATAGTTTTGCACAATGACTGAGCATGATGTCATTCCTAGGATTGAAAGTATGTTCTAGAGGAAAAGATTTTTGGGGTCATGACGTGTTATTAGATCAGCTTCAAGCAGCTTTGAGAGATAGACAAATAGCTCAAATTCCACTCCCTATAAAGCTGTTGTGTTCCAAAAGTAAAGCCACTTTCAAATTTTGTATTTCATATGATGGATTTTTAAAGCTATACAAATGTATAATATATTTATTTTGTTTGTAAGAGGCATGATAGTTCGATGTATTTTGTCTGTTGAGCATTTTTTTGGGTGAGCAGAGGCATTATCATGATTCAAAAGCCATGAATTGTTTTGTGTACAATTCCAGACGTTTTTTCCCTATTGCTAATCGCAAGTGGCGCAAACTTGCCGTGTTTTTCTGGGTATTGGCTCATTTTTATGGGGACGATTGGGATTTGGGTTCGTTATCATAATCATATATACGTGATTTATCACAATTTATGACCCTCTTGGGCAAATTAAGATCATCATTGACATCTATTTATAGCTCATGAACAATGTTCATGCAATGATACTTTTGGTCAAAATTAAGTAGTTTCCGAACAAACTTCCTGACTCTCCTCTCATTCCAAAAACATTCGTAAAAATTTCATGGCATGAACACGCAACTCCTGTGATAGTCATTCGACTCTTTTTAAAAACAGTTTTCTTCACTGATTCAACGTGCTTGGCCATCCAGAGCGAGATTCGTTATTGGCATCTCTTTCTTAATACAGGTTTACCATTTATCTTGCTCCTGCCTTTTCCTCGCGCTTTTTTTATTTCTACTCAGCTCTATTTATAACCTTTTGAATTTTTAACTCACTGTTTTTCGGAATTACTAACCTGAAGATTGAACATTTAGGTAAATAAATATATTTCTAATAATCATCAAAGTTTCAAAAATTAATAACAGAAATGTCATCTCAAGCTACTCAAACTCCGATGAAAAATGGATGTCAATCCTAAATTCTACTCCTCCTCCAACGAGGAAGAGCTTTCACTTATAATTCCAACAACAAATCCCAGGCGTCATTCTTTGAACTTCATGCCCATTACCAAAGCATTAGTAAGTGCCGCTCTTTAGAGCACCCCTCAAAATTCTTGGGCAAGAGCGGGAGCACGCTCATTGTTTTGAATAACAAGCAAGAGCGGTAGCGCGCTCGCCATTTTAGGAGAGCGAAAAAATCGCTAGAAATATTCGCTTATTTATATAAATTTGTATTACTTTTTCAATTTTTCTGCATCTTATGAGATAACATCGAAAAATTTGAAAGATAAAGAATAATTTTAAAGATTACATGAAAAGACGGTTAAAATTATGTCTTAAGAAAAGCTAGAATATTTTATACAGTACTGTATTCTGCAATTCAGGAAAGTTCATTCAATTCCCTTGATGTTTAGGAAAGTTGTGTTGCTTTATTGAAATATCATATTTTATTATATCACATATTTTGATGTAGGGTAAAACATTAACATATTTAACACTACGAAAAAATGGTATGAAGCTAGAGACATGATTTTAGCTATTTTTTACAATTACCTATTTGATAAAATAGTTTAAAAGGGAAAAAACGTAAGTGGATTTTTTTGTAACATGCATACATAGAGAGTTTAAAGTTAAAATACGAGCCAAAAAATGAGTGCCCCTCATTTTTCATTGAGCGGGAGCGCGCTCATTGCTTTACAAAACGAGCGCGCTCACAAAAATGAGTGACTGAGCGGTAGCGGGAGCGCAGTCAGGATTTCTTGAGTGGACTAATGCTTTTGCCCATTACTCTTGACTTTTAGTTTCTCTTTATTAATTATAAAACAACTGATGAGGTTGCAATTACATTTGAAGAATTTTTGGGAGGAGATTAGCGAAGCTGCCATTAGATTTAATTGGATGAGCTTCAAGCAGTCGTCAGATGAAATAAATAAATACAAATCCCCCTCTTTATATAGCAAGAACATATTGGCAGGAATTACTTTTATATTTATCCTCAATTCTGCTCAATGTCCAGTAAGAACTTACTATAATAACTCCTCCACAAATCCTTAGTGTTACTCTCTGTCATTCATGAGCACACGTTCTAGTATTTACTTTATACTTAGACGTTCACTCTTCTAGAGTTAAAGAATAATCAACGCAGCATTGGAAAATGAAATACTGTTTATTTTGGTACCAACAAAAAAAAAAGTGAGCACTCTTAGAATACTTTTTGCCCACCCAGTTTGTGTTAAAAAGTGAGGAATAATGAACACATAGCCAAGGACCCATCCCTTTGGTATTGGAAAATCCTCATGTGTGATCTAAGTAATTAGTCATGGAGCTCTTGAGTGTTTAGCTAAAATATTCTTTGGAAAATTTCATTTTATTTAACGTGAAACTTGCAAGAGTGCTACAAACGCCATTATCAATTATGATTCAATTTGGTTTGGTGAAAGAGAGAGCCAATTTATATATATTAGGTTGATTTCAAATCTAACTTATAGTAGCATAGATTCCTTATTTAGAGTTGTATATGAGATCCAAATAGCTAAGGGCTTCTTATGGATCTGGAAAAGCTTTTTTATGTGCCAAACGGAGTAAATAATTGAGGGAAGGGATGGGGTTGGGTATAGGTTTTTAGCTGAGGGTCCCTTTTTACGAAACATGTGGACTATGTATGTGTAGACTGTATTATCAACCCTCCATCTCCATACGGTTTAGATAACAATTTATTTGGACTTCAAGGTCATGGGGGTCTTAAAATAGCATTTTTTTTTACCACTTCATCTATACAACCTTAAGGTTAGGGGGTATTTTGGATATACGAAGGGTTCTTTGTTGCGCAAGGAAGTGAAGCTGAAATAATTTAACCTACCTCAGGGACCAGCAGTTCAACTGCACAACCTTTGGGCTTGGGGTTATTATAGAATATGGTAAGGGTTTCCTGGGGCCTAGAAACACGGCGGAGGTAGAGTTGAAATAGTATTCTTGGGCTAGCATTTCACCACCTATACAATCTTAGGGTCAGGGTGTATTTTGGATATTGGAAGGGTTTCTTGGTTCCTAGAAATTATATTTAATATTGAATTTAGTATTATAGAATGATAGAAAGGTTCTTTGGTGAATAGAAACACAGTTTAAACTGTATTTTGGAACCGTACTTTACTTGTACGTACAACCTGAGAACCGGAGTGTATTTTTGAATATTTGGAGGGTTCCATGATGCTCAGGAAAGCGACTTTGAGTTTGAATTTAGACCAAATTAAGCAACTACTTCCTCATCGCGTACCAAAAGAGTGCCTTTATATTGACCTAGTAGAGAAAATTCTTAAAATTTTACGGTCATTATTTTTTTTGTTTTATATCAGGCAAAAGAGTTATGAATTAATTATGATGTCCCGGGCAACGGCGGGAAAACTTACTCTAGTACACATTATAAAATGAATTTGAATCATCTTCAATTGCAATATTTTTTGATCTAAAACATGGATATCTGCCACATCAATTTAACAATAATTCCTCCAAGAATACATATATAATCCACACTCAATTTTGAGAAAAATCATTCTAGCTTGCTTTTGTGTAGACAAAACGCTTATATTCCCTTCTCCATGGTTAATTCATTAGTTTAAAAATCATTATGTGTGATGATTCATGCAGATTTTTTATTTATTTATTTAACAATGAGTGACGTCATTTTGAATGAAGAATGGGAGCTTTTACTTTCCATCTTCCCTTTATCTCACTACTTATATATACAAGTTGTATACACTGACCGATTATATAAGCAGAGTGTAATATAAATATTTAAACTCCCATAAGGTAAAAAAACAAAACATCTACAAAAATGAGACGTAAAATATGCAGAAATCTTATATAGTTGTATATATAATTCAATTTGTGTGTGTTTCTTTCATAGGTGCCCACACATATGGGTTTAGGAGGCTGAAGGTTTGCATGAGTGCCGCTTTTAGATGGGGTTCTATTGTTTTTTTAGCGGGGGTCTAGGGGCCCTTATTCTATACGCAATAAACACAAAAATTGTTGCTTCTAAGTCAAACAGACTAACGAGGGAGTAGAGTCATAATCAAAAATGACTCAGGTCTAAAAAAAACAAATATTTTGCACATGAAATTATATACGTCAACTTTAAAATATAGTATTTTCAATTTTAACAACATTTTATTAAATAACTTTTTGCCATATTTGCAAGAATGAACCAGGTATCGAGCTTTATTTTTGAGTCGACATTATTCTAAATGACTTCCTAGTATTTGCAAGTAAGAAAAAAATCTGTTTTAATTTGTGTTCCTTTTTCAATGCCGATAAACAATTTTTTTTTTTTTTGCTAAATATTTGCAGAACATTTTTTTTCCAAATTTTCTACGTTAAGTTTGATTGGGCTATTTGAAGGGTATTACACAATAAGCAAAGTTTGTTTGGATATTTCTATGTTTGGTGTAAAATGACACCCACACAACTATTGATTATTAACGTCGGAAAAATTTGGATTGTTTTTTTTTTAATTTCTAAATGTCAATCCATTTATATAAGTATTTGAATTGTAATAAATTGAGAATGTTTGTAGCTTCAAAATCGTAGTTCGGTCTATATTAATAATGAAAACTTTATTGACAAAGACTGAGAAAGGGACACACGTTTTGAACATAAGCAAAATGACTAAAGTGTCAAAACCAAAATGGATTTCGTTAAAGAAATATATAACATACACTAAAGAGTATTTTTTCTCATGATTGTGAAGTCAGAGTTGGAAGAACTAAAGAAAGGTACTATCTACTAATTTAATTTGAACAAATTTTGACCTAATCCAGATCCTGAACAAAAGCATTGTCACGATTTATTCAGTTTTACTCTAAGTAGAAATGGTAATAGCAGTTTTATGGATCGCAATCTCTGTCTTAATTATCCATCGAATGCTTGGCATGCCTTTTCCATATCCGCAAAGGGTAGCATTGAACAAAGTGTTTAAAGATAGCCTTGAATTACTTCACGCTGTTGTGTGAGATAGTGCAGGCGTGAGTCTGCAACTCCCCCTAACATAGAAGGCCAAAGGGAGTCACTGGAGTTGCAGAGCTACGTCTGGTGTCCGAAACGGCTGACATATTGTCCTTCCAAAGCTTGCAATTTCTTGGCCTTGTGATCGGGTGTAAAATCCTGCTGGAAGAGGTAGGACTTTAACAAGGGCCCCACTCCACCTTCTGTCGGAGGCCATGTTAGCCAGGAGGCTCGAAAGTTACAAGAAAATCTTTACATGGATCAAGGCAAAGGGGTCAATTGTGAAAAATTTCTCGGATATGAAGATTTTCACGTTTGATTAATTCTACAGCCCACAAAACGACCGCTGGCTTGCAGAAACAAAATAAGAGGTCCGAGGAGGTTACCACACCTAATATACCAAGATACATTGGATGGCAATCTATCCATTACCATCAAAGCCTTGTCAGTATAGTAGACGTTTCAGTTGCAGAAGAGACAACCACTGCCTCTTCGAGTGCTGATTCAAAAACAGCACATGTACAGAATGTTACGGAACGAACCATATTACTTCGTATTTTGTGGATGGTCATAATTATGATTCAGGGTCTAAATCCTACTCAAGGACAACGACAAAATTGTAGGCTTGTAAAAACGGCCTCAACCACCATTGTTAATAGTTAATACTCTATTAATCACTCCACCCCCATCTTACAACACAAGTCAAATCCTTCTATATAAGAGCACTCCCGAAAACAATGACCCTTCTGTCGATCCTCCCTTTTACTCTAACATCAACAAGTCCTTAAACTTATAACTCCTGAGCTTTACTCATTGGGATTCATCAGCAACCATATTTGTGGTTAGTGTTGAGTCAGTTCTTATTTATTTAGTCCAGTCTAGTCTTAGGGCTGGATCCTTGAGACTGATTAAAAAAAGAAGGAATACATTTGAGTGACATCATCAAGGACCAAACCTTTAAAGACTTAGGACTGGACTGGACCAGCCCGAGGTTAAAGTGTACGGGACTGCAGTCTCCTGTCCTAAATAAGGACTAACACAACACTATTTGTGCGTGCACTTAATAGTTTATACATATATAATTGTTCTTTCCTTAAGAATAATGAGAAGAGATTAAAGCCGGCCCTCTTGATTATAGTATTATTTTCATTAATGGTTATTTTCTATATTTTATTTAGCAAGATTTGTCTGTTCTTGTACACCCAATAACTCATAGAATTGCCGGTTTTTCATCATAATATGTTATTATATTAATAAATGAATCGTAACATGTGTTTAAATAAATATGTTCATAGTCCTATGAATGAAATATTTGTGTAGTATAATGAGGAAATTTAAAGACAGCAGTTTTAATCACCTGAAAAATATTATCAGACATGAGCTGGAGAAGAAAACATGAATGAATAAAAATGGCCTTGAAAAAATCAATTATCAAATAGAAAGATTTTTTTTTTTTTTTTTGCAAAACACAATTTAGGATGTGATAATAATGAAACTAAACTTAAACAACAAACATAGAAGGGAGTTGAAGGAAAAATAATATACTGGGTGTGCAAGCTATCTAAGCAGCCACTTTGGCGTGTACTCTTGGGCAAACACAGGCACTTAGAGAGCGGATTTCTTATTGTTAGACAGCTTGTTCAAGCCTGCACTAGTTGGTGAAAAATTGAATCAAGGACAAATGCGCTTTCCCAATTATTTGGAAATTGCACAAACCCCTACCTTGGAATCTACTTAGCTTAGTGCGACGTTCGTCCAATACCAATGGGAGACCTTACCTGTGGCAGCGGGACTACTCGGTTCCCTACCCATTGATAAAAAATTTCAATATTAAGTTTTCTTGTAAAAAATTTCAAATATTAAATTTTCCAATAAAAAGCAAACATTCCTTAATTTGGAGGGGCCACAGTTCTGCTAGCCTAACCCCTACTACCACACCTCAAAAAAAAAAGATCAAATGGTTCCATGAATATTTTGACGACTTCATCTTGTTGCATCTAACTCCGATTGATTTTTTTGTGTTGAGCAAATAGAAAGCAAAATACCCTACAACCGAACCCCTAATACACCAAATATGAACTTATTAGTGAGATCAAGAAAGAATTCCAGGATTTGCATGAGAACCAAGTTGCAAAGGCCTGTTCACTTTTGGTCTCGTATAGTAACTTTAATTGCGGCTGAAGATGATTTGATTAAATAAAGTAAGCACAATCTATTCAGCTTTCAGGATGTGGTTCCATGCACATAATTTGATAATGATGTGCTGAGAAAATGGTGTATTAAAAAAATATCATTTTTGTGGCACACCCTGTATGTACAAACTTAATAAATATATATGTTACGCTCTAGTTTCTGAGTATTTGCTATTTACTTCATTTTTTGGCAAATGTGAAAGTAAAATTAAATAAAAAATGTGGGAATAGCAATTAGACAAGTAGAGAAGAAGGAAAAAATATTTAGCTCTTGCTGTAGGGGAGACCATTTTGCAATAGTTGCAATATGGGACAGTTGCAAAATGCTCTTTTTCTCTGATAAAAGTTAACGTCACAAAATTATCATAACAACAATCAAACTGAATGCAGAGTATTATGGCAAAAAAATTAAAGTTGTGTTTTATCCTTTCTTTGAGATATTGGATATAAACAGGTTTCGAGAAAAATACCCATAAGGAGCCCAAAACTTGCAGTAGCATTTAGTTACTAGATTTTAATAGGAATTAAGACGACGGATAGGTCAAGTTTTGTTTTAACCCCATGTCTCGATCCGGTGAGACCAAAAATTTATATTTATACTTCGTTTTTGCTACATTGTTCAAGGTTTGGTGAATGCAATAAAATTAATCTGGTCAAATACTAAAAATAAACAACAACAAAAAAGGAACTTTGTAAGTGTCTTAGAAGCCGAGAAAATGTCATCTGAACATAACCAACGAATCTCGCTCTGTGCACTTTTGGACGTTGAAACGTGGAAACCCGTCGTCAGAACGGCAGGTAACCATTGGGGAGGTTGATAAATCTATCTGAACTCTCACTACCAGAAAGCACCCTGCATCTGTCATGTCCCAAGGCTTTGTGACCTCAGATGACAAGGTCATTCCCATCATCTGGTTCCCGGTAGAGGTACAGGCTCACAGGGGCGAATACAGGCCTTGTTATTACAGGCCTTGGTGTTCCAGCAGGATGGTGCACCTATATACATGTCCAGAAAGGGTCAAAAGGGGTCGGAGAACAACTTGCTTCTCTGGCCAAAGAAAATGTGACCCCCTTACCTGCCAGATACTAACGCATTGGACTTCACTTTTTAAGTGCATGTTGAGTCCAAGGCCTGCATTGTACGAGCCCCAAATATCAACAATCTCATGGACAGTGCAACCAACACAGTAAAGTTTTATCGCCGCACGCAGTATGTGTAGAAATTTGTGAGTACCAAGAAATTTGCTGAGATAGTTTGTATCTCCATCCAGACTGCCTAAGACATCCAGAATTACATTTAGGAGAGAATGATGTTGAAAGGGCTTTTGACTATGGTGCTCACAACTTAAAACGTTCCATGGGCTTCATAGATAATGTGGAGGGCAAGAAAATAGAAGACCCCCCGACTTAAATACGCCAGATGTCCAAGAAATTGGAAGTGGACCAAACGACTTTCGATACCAACACGGGGCTGAAATGATATGTACAGACCGACTGCATAAAACAGTGGAGGTTTTGACAGGTGCAAAATGGCAACAAATCCAAAACAAAGACGACAGAGTCAAGATTTATTCTGACAGGAAGATTTTACGCTGGATGTTATTGCAAATACGCAAAATGATCGGTTCTTTTTTAAAACAATAGAAGAGGTTCAAGTCACTTTCTGTATATAGCACCCACACCAAGTGATGGAAAATCCCAGATACCGGAAGAAGCTGTACTTTTTTAAAGAGGGAGTTACAGATTAGTAGAAGACTGTGCTGAAGTACACAGTCTTCCAGGACTTGAAAAATGCCTACTGGACACAAGACGGCATTCCTCTGATACAGTCAAGAAGAACCAAAAATTATCCAGCAAAAATATGGCTAACTTCTGGCTTGTCACCATTTGGGCCACCTCGAGCCCTACCTTCCATCTCCAGAATATCACTGTTTGATTAGTCTAATAGACAAATGGTTCCCACACCTCTCATGCAATTTTGGATTCGCTCCGAACTGCATTAATTACATCGTGGTACATCATTTACACGGCCTTCAGCATCAAGAGCTATCAATCTTTTTACTGGCGTATAAAGCTGTTGTTGCTTGTGAAAGTTAAACATAAAAAATATAGCTGTTGTATAGTCTTATTTGCATAAAAATCTTGTTTTTCGTAATTTATTAATGTTACTGAAATTTTTGGGTATCCAGTGAGTAATTTTTGTGAGCAGTAATTGTATTTTTTTCTTATGGTTTTGCAGTAACTTATATCAGTCAAAGTATAGTAGACTTATTTATGTAAATAAAGCAAAGTTTGTCTGTCTGTTCGTAATATGCCATTTATGATCTAAATAATAACAATGTTGTCATATTAATGAAATTGCACAGACGTTTTGCATATAGCATCGAGCGTACGCTTCATATTAAAGAAGAAACGACAAGTATTCAAGTTCATAATTCTATCAGGGATTCAATAAGTCTTGAAATGGTATTATAATGAAAACTTCAGAGGTTTCGTTCGAAGTTTTTTAAAGCACCTGGTTTAAATTTAAGGCCAAATAGTTGTACAAGTGAGGTCAGTTGTTTATAGAAGGATTAAATAATCTGATTGGGAAATTGGAAACTATAAAAAAAGAGGTTGCCGTTCTGGTCCACACCAGTCACATCAATACTAATATCATAAAAATACTGTCAGTCAGCAACTAGACGGTCTGAAGGGTCAGGAAACAATTTTCACTCTCAGTATTCCTTTTTCTTGACATTTATTACGATTCTAATATCTATAATTTGGCCTGTTAATACCAGGATAAACAGGGAAGGTTTTTTCATCACTAAAGAATATAATATGTAAGTGTTGAATACGGATAAAGTAGTTGTGAGGAAGATGGTTATTTAATTAATACACTCTTATTTGTAGACACACGTTTTTATATAGAGAAACATTATAGGATTTATAAATATTTATATATTACTGTAGAGAAGTTTGTCTGTTTATCGACGCCTAATAACTCCAGCCTATGACGGATACTCCAAATAGTAAGATGATAAGTTTGAGATATTACAATCTTACTAAAAAGTGCTGCAATTTTCCTCTTAGTTTTCTTCTTTTTTTTCAAATTTAAGCTTCACTTCAATCATGTTTGTCTGAAACGGCTTGTGAAAGTGAGTTTATTGGATATATAATGCTTATCAGTGATCAATAATGACGGTTGATCTTATCTATTGCTACAAAATTAAGTAATTTCATTTTTCCAAGGGTCAAATTTCAAAAGGGATTTGCAAGAGGTTCGGTGAGGACATTTATATGAAGAAGTCATTAAAAATAGTTTATGGCACAACTTTTATTCAATAGTTAAGCCCTCAGCTCTAATAATTGCTTCAATACGGGGCCTACATCTCTAGCAGAGCTTTACTATGTAGTCAGATTAGAGATGGTGCACTCCTTGGGGATGAAAGCATCTAGAGACTGAGCCTTCCTATGAGGAGTAGCATACGCCTACTTCTCCAGACGTACCTAAATAGAGTAGTCCAAAGGATTAGCATCTGAAGAGGAGGACGATCAAATATTGAGATCCCAAAAGTCCAGAGAATTGTCCTTTAGGATGGTTTGGGTTTTAGTTTTGCGATAACACGGAGCTCTGTCTTGAGTGAAAAGAAAGTTGTCCACGAACTTTTCTCTTGCCCAACGTAGTATTTTCTTATTCAGAAGTTTGATGGAAGCATCTGCATTGAACTGCACCTTTCTCTCCATAAAAATGGGATGGAAGACTCCACATCGCCCTAGACTATGGTGCTGGGAGGATTATTTGTCCTGAAGAAATTTCTCATTGAAGCTGAAAAACAATGTCTGGATGTTTGGCTGAGATGTAGCGAGTGTTTGGCTTATTCATAGTGGCATCAACGGTAAAAAAAATTTCAATCGAAAAAGAGCAAAACTTTGCTCAAATTTTTGTTGACCTTGAGAAAATCTAAGATCTTCCTTTTCTTTCTCAAACCTTCTCAACTTGCTCTCTTCAGAGATAAGATGTCCGTGATTTTACACCAATTGAAATCAATCATAATTTGAACCATTTCTGTCCAACTTCAGTCTGTACCAGTCATAAGTATAATTTAGTCGCATTTTTTTTTTCTGAAAAAAAAAAATCCGTGCTAAAAAAATTACGATCCATATGCCTTACACCCTGGGCCTCACCTCCAATTACGGAAGATATATTCCTTGTAGAGATGAAATATTGCATCAAGGTCTGTAACATAATGACTTCTAACTTTGTTGAGCATCGCTCAGTGCTCAAAAACAATTATAAATAACATCAGTTGGAGTCCATCCTCCACGCACAGTTCTTTAATTAAATCTCAGAGGGAAATCTCCTACAGTCAATTTCACTTCGTCTCCTACTATAAGGAATATCTTATTCAATTTTGTCACCTCCAGCACACTCAACTGATTGCAATTCCATTATTTTAACTCAGTAAAAAAAGAGCATTCCTTTATACGAAAATAAAAAGAAAAAAAGAGTACAAGGTACTATGATGAATAATTAATATCAGCTAAACAAGTCGAACTCCTACATGATCAATTCGTGCTGTACACTCCGTACGGACTATTAATTAGTAATGACTATACATCCGCGACTCTTCAAGCTTTAATGTCGAGTTCCTTACTACTAGTTAGTCATTTAGACCATTGGACAATATGAATGCCATTCAAATTTCAAAACTTATTGAGTCTGGATTAGTCAATTGTTTATCTGTTTATAAAAATGTTACTGTTCGTAAAACCATTGATCTTCACATACATAAATTGATTACAGACTTGAATAAATTGTCCTTATATTTTTTTCTTTAAATTTATTATTGTTCTAGTATTTCTTGACAAAAAAAATGATGAATTAAGAAAATTCAAGGTATTATGCCCTTTGAACATAAATTGTTTAGTTTTAATTTATTCCCCAGTTAATTTTTTAATTATATTTCCTTCCTTTAGTTGAATTTTGCTGGTGCATTCTTTTGATCATTATGCATACTATCCTTAACCTCTGGAACACAATTTTTGTTCATGCAATTCATTATTTTACTTCTAATAAGAGCCATGTATTAGTGAAAGCGATGATCATTATCACATTTCGATTCCAAAATGTCAAAAACATTAGGGGCATGTGATAACATTTCCCTAAAAAAATTTATAATATTTCTGATTGAATTTCAATTTGATTAACATGAGTCTGCCAATCTTCATCATTTTCATTCGTAGACAAATTTACATACATATTATTTTTTCCTTTGATTTGTAAGGATATTATTATATGATCAATATTTTCAATTAAATTTGAATCATTCAATATAATACCTAAAATTAAGAAATATCAAATTTTTAAGGGGAAAAGTACTCTAAATTGTTCAATCTCTTACCCAATTTGAATCCACAGTTTCAAATCGACTTTGATACTCAATCCTACAGTTACAATCACAAATGTAAGATTGTGGAATATTCATTTATTTCTTTGGTTAAACGAGGTCGATCAAGTTTCCTGCGAAGTTATTTTAAGAAAGAGACTATGCTATTAAGAGGAAGATTTCGAAATTGGGATGGAATTAAGGATTCAAGTTTATAATCAGAGGAGATAAAATGAACTTCAAAAAGGGGAGGATAATTTGAAGGTTCCGAATTTTGGCCAGATACAGCTTGAGTCCAAAGTTGTCTTTGTGACTACTCCTCAGGAAACAAATACGAATGGGGTTTTATTATGTTTCCAGTTTCGATACTTTCGGACTTAATTACTCTGTATTTACTACGACAACTGGGTGCAATATATATCTTTCCCATGATTATATACTAAAATAAACCATACACTGTATTTTAAGTTAAAATATCACACGTCCTACTTAATTATGTTTTACTTATTACCGTTTAATATTTATATATTGTACCTTGTATTTTGAATCTCTTTGAGACATTGAGGGAGGAGAGGTAGCGAAAGCCTTTCTATTCTTAGTTTACACTTGTGGGTATCCTTCGGTAAACTTTTTCGTGTTTGAGTCTAACTAGCGACATATATTTGGTATAGAAACGAAAGTGTCACAACTTACCAAGTCTTCCCTACCATGTTATGTATTTATGTACATATGTAATTGTAAAAGCTATCTTTTTCTCTCTCTTTCTGTCCGTTCGTGACCTGAGTAAGAATAAGGGTCTAACGAAAGCTTGCAAAATACATTCCTTTATTTTTTTTATTTTTGCAATATGTTTCTTTAACTATATGATATGCATTCATGTATATATGTGCTGCGTAAACACTGACAAAATCTTGAATAGACATCAAAAAAGGAGAAAAGCCTAATTTATTGCTTCAGTTAATACTGGGTGGTCCATCGAAATCTGAAAAATTATAGATCAATACTTAATTAAGGTTGAGTAATTGCAATTAATTCATATTTTGATATATTTAAGCTTTTTTTTAAATGTTTAGGTTACGATCAAGAAGACCAAACTGGACTTGGAGGAGCTTAAGGAAACAGCCTATTCAAATCCCCTCAAGTCCTTGAGGTTCAATGCCAGAGAAGAGGCCAAAAGTGTTAAAAAAGAGTTTTAAAAAAAAAAACAACAACTAAAAGACTCATTCAAAAGAGTCTTGCAAAGCAAGAGATGGGTTTCTTTCATTACTGGTGTCAAAAGTGGCCTTTCTACCATTGTTTTGGACTATTTATATGTTAACTCACGATATAGGATAAATTTTCTGTTTTCTTTTGATGCACATACAAGGTTATATAGACGAGTAAAAGCTGCTCTATGAAAATAAATTTCGAGTCATTATATTCCTGTATTTTGTAACGAGTAAATCAATTCCTAGTCAAATTCCATCAGGAGACATTGTATTCACATTTTTAACTGTCGTTTGATTTTTTTCAAAAATCAATGTATATTTTAAAAGCACACACCAAATGATTTGACAACAAATTCCTCCTAAACATGATGCTGAAAATCGCTGGGAGTTCATTGTTTATAGGGAGATCCAATGTTCTGTGCTTAGGGGATTACCGAGAGGCAAATTGTTCAAAATTATAGTACATTCATAGTTATTCATCAACCAAACTATTTCGTATACAGATGGGGTTGACACATCCAACAATCTAGTGATAATTAAAAAAGTTAATAATAAATTTCCCATTCTCTTAAATTGCAACCCAGACATACATGATTTATGTAGGGGTACTGTGGGACCTGGAAACAAGTTATATACCACCAATCTCACATCAAAGAACCCCCTATGCCACGAAGCAGATTAAAAACCAACAGTCTGCTTCTAGAATCATAAATGACCCTTACTATCGATGTACCAATACTTTTTTACGTGGATGCCTGGATGGTTTCTGCTCTCTATTCTATACGGTTTTTCTGCAGATGTGGAAAACTATTTAACAATATGTCAGTGGGTCAGTATAATCTGTGAATGGGACAAATTGGTAGTTAGGTATATATTTTCGGAAAATGGCAATTTTCCAACTACAATATTCCTAAGGGGAATCAAAAATTAGGGAAAACTCTAATATTCATAAATAAAGCTGAGGGAAAAGTACCTTCGTTTTTTTCGCTTTATTACAATGTTTTATAAGAATTGTTACAATCATCCGATTTGAGCCAAATATGCCCCCTTCTGTGCCATCAGTTGTTGCCAACTATAGTAAACAGTATTATTCCTTTTTTTTATTTATCCCTTAATTGCATCAATGCAACAAAAGGAAAAATTATGACATTAGGTTACTCTGTGCACCAATGACGAAAATGATTTTCAACACTTTTTAAATGCACATTATTTATTCATTTTATCACTTTAATCAAGTAACATGCAAAAACAGCAGCGTATCTCAGATCTCCAAGATGATAGAATTGATGTGTTAAACATTACAAACATCGATAACTCTTGCCTGGTTTTTAAGTTTACCAAGAGGGGGAAAATGGAGAAGACATCTCCAGGATATCAAAATTTGGATGGGATAATTTATAGAGGAAAACAAAGTTCTTGATAAGTTTGAAGAAGATTATAAAGGAGGATCCCACTAAGTCGATAAATCGCCTCACCAAAGACCTCACTGTGGCTCCTAGGATCAACAGAAGGGATATAAAGCACAACTTGGTATTAGTTTCTTTCACAAGGAAAAGAACAAAGGAAGAGGTGCAAGGGGTTTACAATACCAAACATTCGGGTCAAACAATAGTCCTCGGCGTTGGGACCTCTGATGAAAAGAAGATGCTTCCGTTCTTTTTCAAGAGTGGACAGAAAATCGGGAAGGAGGCCTACTATAAGGTACTTAAGTAAAGGTGCTTAAGTATACCATCTTGCAATTCACCACAAAGAGGTGCCCAAATAGTTTAAAATCTATGGAGGTTAGATTGTATTCTTCCTATACAAAAAGTTTAAAAAAATTTGATGTGAGCCAATGCTGCATAATCTTGACAGTGTGTGATGACTCATCACTGATGAGGCAAGGACTCCTGTAAGCAGGAACGGTCACGCGCAAGCATGAATTTAAATATGCGTGCAACATGAGGTCTATTGAAAAAAAACAATGCAACGTGTTTGGTAAGACGTGAAGATGGTGGACGCCATCTTTATTGTGTTTTGTAATTCCAATCATGCCCAATAAGTGTTGTGCTCCAGGGGTAGAATGATAGCGAGCCACTGACCTGTTGATACCACCTGGCTGAAATCAATTCCAAGAGAAACAGATCTGAAGAAGACAGATTAGGGACCATCCTAAAGTACAAAGCTGTGTTCTCTGCATTTCAACGACTCTGATTTCATCTCTGAGTCTAAAAGAAGTCAGACCCTTAGCAAGGCTCTAAAGAAGAGGTAAGACAGCTGCTCACTTTTCATGCGCATGCTTATAACTGTCCTTCTTTTACAGGTACCTCAAAGCAAACGTAGTACCATCCCTATGGCCACACTGCCCCAACTACCTCTCAACTCCTATAGCGCCATCTAGGCCAACTCAAGCTGCGACCACGTCACGTAGGGATCAAACGTTCAATGTCCTTCAACAGCAACTGGAATTTTAACTCTTGATTGAGGAGTCAGTCCTCTTTGTGGAAGAAGTTACTGACAAATTGGCCAGGAGACACTCCCATCAGACTTCATACTCATAACAAAACCAAGCACTGCCCTTTTGAAGCTATCCCATGATGAGAAATTTGGCCCCAAAGTAGTAGCCAGCATCCAGTTTGAGACAGATATGACTTTCAAATATACCACTCTTGTGTGTTGATACACAAAAAGGCAGTGTCACACATCACCTCAGAAGGCAAGGACAACACTGTGATTCAAGCCATCAATTTGACTTCCTTTCTGGGAGGAAAAGAAGAATTGAATCAAACAGAGACCAAGGAAGACATTCTCAACGAGTTAGTGAAGTTTCTCAACTCCTCAGACACCTGGAGTTGGCTACGAAAAGAGAGATGAGCTTCGGGAACCAATCTCTGAGAAGAACAAACTTTGCCTCTCTTTCTTGAGAGATTTTGTCGACTTTCTCATCGAGTGGTAAGACAGTAAAGCACCTGGCCTCACAGCAGAAACCTTCCTATCAACAAAGCAGACGTGCCTTGCTGCAGCAGATCTGGCAAAGTATCTTCTCCTCGATGAAGACTTCTCCTATGTACTCCTCGGCATTTTCCAGTCTGATCCGATCGAAAAAAGGTTCGGCTGGTACAGACAACTAAGTAGAGATATCTACTACGTCAGCGTGAGATAGATCCTGGAAGCAGAGAAAAAGATTCGTATTCTGAGTCTTGTCAGATTCTCAGGTAAATAAGATATTTGTTAATAGTAAGCTTCGTTATTTAGGTATTATTTATTGTTACAATATGATAATATCATTACAATATTTTACTTTTTTAAATTTTCAGGTATGACTACTTCAGAAATTAAAGCTCTGCGGGATGAAGACTTGGTAAAAGCTGAGCTCATTTTGACTAACTGGCAACCAGATGACCTCCAGGAATTGGCTTCCAAAATTCCAAAATATATTTGTTTTTCTTTGAAGAAGAAGATCAGCTGTACATTATGCCAAGAGTTAACGGTCATCAGAGACACACCTCCGGACTCAATAACCTTCGACAGACCAACTAATCAGCATGTAGACCTGAAGGAGTTCATCAACATAATGAGCAGAACGGGCTTGTCCACTCCATCCGATCTTCTCTACCTGTCCTGTGTTTATGCTCACTCCATGTTCTCTTACATCACAGCTACTGCTGAAGAGAAAGACAGTCTATATGGCACCCCAAATCCTAGAGCTTCATTTGTTGGCACATTCATTGACAGGATGCAAGACAGTTTAAACTCTGACATTATCGCCGTTGTGGAAGTAAAGTGCGAGGAAGGACACTCCTGGTTAGCTTTTCTGCAAAGAATTTCATACGCTTTGTTTCATGTCATGAGAAAAAATTAAAGTGCTAAAATGAATGATGACATCCGATTTTAAACAAAAAATAGAAGGGCAGCTAAGAATTCAGAAGCTAATAGGAAAAAAGGCTAAATTTCAATCAAAATCTTCCGACTCATAGGCTTGGACCAACTTTGTACTTGTTCATAGTGTCTGATATTTCTTGTCACAGGATACAAAATGATGGTTTTTCCCCCTCCCACATTCCTGCAGAGATCATCAAAGACGTTAGTTTTCATGATCTTTACACACATCCAACATCACTGTTCCAGTCATTGTTCCATACACCTTCATTATGGACATTGAAGGGTATTTCCACTGCGAAATTCTTTCTTTGATTATTTTTCTAGTAAGAAAAAAAAGAATAGATTGGTAGTGTGCTCGCCTTATCTTTTTTTAACTACTTGCGAGCTCAATCTAACCTTTTTTTCATTGTGGCGTGAAAAAGCATTTGGTATGCTTGTAAGAAATCCCATCAGGTCAAAAGCTCCTGCATGGTGGTTTGTCATGCTATGGTCCTTGACTAAGGTTCAGAAGGACCTTTGCTATTCCTTCGGATCTTCTTCCTCACAGCCTTAATGACATTTGGTATCCGTTTTGATATCGACCGACCCTTTTTAAGGGACATTTTGAATCCTCTTGCTTTCTAAAACGTTGTTGAGATTCGATACATAGTGACTTTACTAATTTGAACAAGCTTAGAAATGGCACCATGGGATTTTTTTGCATATAATTAATAGATGGATCACATTCCACGGGGTACTCCGACAGATCCATATAGATGAAATGATGTTTTGATTACTTAAAGAGATCTATTGATGAACCTGATTTCACGAAACCTCGATTGGCAGCACTGGTACTTTAAAAACCATCAAGTTTTTTTTTCAAAATTACTTTATCCGTATTTTCATAGTGAGATTCAACGGGTGCTATCCATGTTCAACTGTTTTTCTGCAAATGGGTATATAGCTATCTACAGATCCTTAGGTGGGTCAGTCCCATCTGTAGGTGATACAAATTGGTAAACAGTGGCGACCGCAAGGTAAAAAACTGAAGGAGGTATTGCCCGTCCCCCCTCCCAAATCAAGGATTTTTAGCATTTTACCAGAAAATCTATTATTTCATGTAAAACAATGTAAATAATATTTTCTGTGAATAGCTATAGATTTTTGATTTTTTTCCCCAAAAAATTTTATATTTGAAATTAATTTTCTAATAAATTATTTTTAAATTTCATTTTTTGTGAAAAACTTAACTTTTTTGAAATTTTTTCGTAAAATTAATTTTTTTGAGAATAATTATTGATTTTTGACATTATTTTTCAAAAAAAATCCAAAAATTAAATTTTTAATTAATAACTGTGGATTTTGAAATTTTTTAATAAATTTAATATTAAAACTCATTTTTTGATTTTTTTTTTCCTAAAAGTTTAATTTTTGAGAACTAATTTGGATATTTGAAGTTTTTTCAAAAAATTAAATATTCAAAATATTTTTCAAAAACACTCTAAATATTAAATTTTTTATGAATCGTAGTAGATTTTGTAATTTTTTTGTAAAAATTCTGGATTTAGGATTATTTTCCAAAAAATGTAATACTTGAACTTTTGTTTTGAAATTTTGTTCCAGGAAATTTTATTTTGAAATTTCCTTTAAAAGAAATTTAAAAAAGCAACCCCCATAAATAAAATATAATCCTCTGGATACCCCTGATAAATGAAATATATTTTCTTTAGATGCAAATTTTGCTAAGGGCAGTATTTCCGAGGTGAATATCCCTGTCTGCAATCCTACTAAAACCCCAATATTCAAATTATATTATAAATATTATTAATCCTTCGTATGACTTAAAATGTAAATTATGCTGTATTTAATATAGCATGTAATTTTTGACATTCTCACTTAGCAAACTTACATAAATATTAAGTGCAGGTCATTGAAGGAATTTTCTAACTTTATAATTTACTGTCGCAAATAAAACATTCCTTTCTTTTGAGGCGGGTTCCTTTAGCCGTAGATACAACCTTTCACTGTTTTTCTTTTAAAGTATGATGATCTTCTTTTTTTTTTTTAGTTTTTGCATATCTCTAAGAAAAGAAACCCAAAAAAACAGTTCATTATCCTTTAAATATCATTTTCTAAATCTATTTTAAATATTATAAAGTTCTTATTCATTTTTTGTCTATATTGTAATGCCAAATTTTTGATTTAAGTCTTTTCCATAACATTGTTATTTTACTAGAAAGTTTTTCCAAGAGTCTCATAGAAGACTAGACCCCAAAAAAAAGTAAGTTCTAGAGCAACTCAGGAAAAAAAAGTGCATTATTTGAGACAATTTGAATTGCATTCAAGTCCGACTGTCATCACATTTTATATATCCATATAATAATTACTCAGTGTTTGTCATCAATAGACTCATGGGCGTCAAGAGAGACAAAGATAGGAACTCATACCCTAAGTCATGTTTAAGTATATTAATTTATTTATGTGCCTATATGGAGAACATTGTATCTAAAGATTTGAAAATTGGTCAAATCCACGCTAGCTGCACGAGTAAAACTGTTAAGGTGTGCTTTTAAAAATGCGACGTAAGAAGAGGTGTCGCACTGCGAAGCTTCATCAAGTGAAGTTTGAATACGCGTTCTGGATTGAGACACGTAAACAAAGTGAAGACATAACTCATTTTTTTTATTTCACATAAACTAACAAACAAGCCTTTCAGAGAAATAGATAGAAATATTCACATCTATTGAGTCCTATATATTGAATTAATGTATCTATGAGAGAAGAGAGTCAAAAATATTTTTTTTTTTACATCCTAAGATACTGAAAATGAAGCAAATATATCTTTGAAAGAATTCTCGTCAAGCTCTACGAATACATCAAAGTCCATAAATGATTTTTTTCGGGGACAAATAGCATGCCCACCCTATCTCAATCCGTGTTCCTTGAGAAGATAGTTGATATAAGCGTAAAACTATTTATTAATTAATAATTTTATAATTGATGTAAAAAAAAAACAAAGTAAAGTATTCAAATTTGAGAAAATGACTACCAATTTGTGATATTTGTACATAACATCGACTACAGTACCGCTGCACTCGCAAATATTGGCAGAGTAGATCATATTATGTACAAATGTAAGCTAACAAAAAATAAAACGAAAGAGCATTACTGCGGTGGTCACTTAGCTTCGAGAGTCAAGTTGACGTGAGTATGGGTTTTACGCAAAATAATGAGACTCTTGACGCCTGATGAAGCTACGTTATGCCAAACCTATTCTGGTGTCCTATTGCAAATCCACTCTTACCCTGCAAAAAGTATATGTAATCTGACAACCCAGATGTTTTAAGCAAAAACTTGTGTCGGGATTTCATGCAGAGACTCTCTAAACCTCTTAAAGCAATTTGTTGAAAATCAGAATGAAACAATAATGGAGGAGGCCAAAAGGCAAAGGATAGTGTATCTTGCCACGTCATGACTCCCATCTTGAAGCCTTAGATTGATGCCAATTATGCCCGGATATCTTATGTGTAGTAACCGGATGGTAGCCATAAGAGTAAGGAGGTCAAACTCTTGGGGAGGCAGAGAATCCCTAGGATTTTGGGTCATAATCAATGTGACCCCCATCCTCATCAGATTTATCATCAATTGACTATGGAATATGGGGCTTCGTGGATGGCAAGAAGGACTGTGCTACTCCACACAGGACGACCTCAAATATGATGTGGAGAGTCTGTGGACCAACATCCCAGAAGACTATGTTTTGAATGTCTGCAAGACTTTCAGGCCTCATGTGGATGCTATGGTTGTTTCTGGTAGATATCAGTTTGAATAGTTTGGTTAATAAACTTAAAATCCCACAAGAGTTGTGAGGCTTATTTTTCTCAAATTATGTGCTTGCATAGTTTACATGGGTCAAGTGTAACAGTTTTGTTACGGCACACTGTATGGTCATAAATAGAGTGTTCCATGCTCCTTATTACTTATTGTTGTAAGTCTTTGGTTTTTGTGTATAAAAAAGAAACAAAAACCCCTATCTGGATCAATCTAGGAAATACATAAGAACTATTCTGTTATCGATCCTCAAATTCTACTTTGAGTACAAATTGACCACTACACTTATAACTTCCTCACAAATCTTCAACCTAGCTCTCCATCCATCACTCATGAGCACACACACCGATGTGATGCCGAGTGCTCCATCAAAATTTGAACACTTAAACAAAATAATTATTAGCAATAAATGTGTATCTGAGCTCCCTTAATCATTAATATAGCCGCTCCTAGCCAGTGGAAGGCCTGGAACCCACTCAGGATGAATTCTTCTTTCTTAGAGTTGAGATCCTTAGTGTTTGGAATTCCCCACAACATGCAACCAAAATGTGCAGTTGAAGGGTTGGCATTCGGGATGTAGGGGCCCCATAAGTAGCAAAGAGTCTTACAACGGAGAAGATAGGTTTCTTTTATTGCTAGTGTTGAAAGAGGGTTAACCACCCACTTTTTGATAGCTCTCCGTACAGTCAGGTGTGAAACCCCGAGATCTCTGGCATGGGCTCTCATGGATTTAAGAGAATGACCTGGGCTGTTTTCTTTAACTCCTGCACGTCCAGTTAGTATTTTTGCCCGAGCCCTTCTTCCTCTCCAACATTAGGACCTGTATGTAGACGGTGAATGCAGTGGTCTTGGAGACGCCCAACTGCTTGGAGTGCTCAAAATGGAAATTCGTCGATCACGTTCAAAAGTAATTTCTGATATTGTACATAGTTTAGAGAGCTCAGGTTTGTTTTTGTTTTTTAGCTAACTGTTTATGATTGAATATATCGAAATATGAATTAATTTCAATCACTCAAACTTTATTAATTATTAAATTTTGAAGTCTTCAACTTTCCATATGGAACGCCCGGTATTTTATATGGAAATCAATCAACCCTAAAACATGCAATTAGAAGATTAAAAAATTACAATTTATTTGTAAAAATTTTTTTTTTTTAGACTTTATTTGTGTTTTTAATAGACCACCCTTGAAAATATAAGCATACATAAGATAAAAATTTTCAAAGACCCCACTAATGTTTATGTGGATTATTAATTTTTTTCACTCTCAAAAGTTGACTCAAACTTTGAAAAAGGGTAAAATACTCAAAGTATTATAATGTAATTTATCACAAAAAACCGAGTGTAATTATTATGTAATGACTTGATTTTTTTAAAGAAAAGGTAATAAGGAGAAAGCAGATACTTATGATTTTATTGAATTGGGACTTTTATTAATATCAACTGCCCGTTATATGATTTTGGGGGTGTAAATGAATTACTGCTATCAAGAAAAAAACCTTCTACATTTAAAATAACATTCATGCAGGAAAAATTGTAATTATGTTTTAACTCATAAATATTTATTTTATTATAAATTTCTAAGTCTAACAAAGGCGAGAATGCTTACTTCAGATAGAGAATTTACCATCGAAAGGATCTTTTACATTATGAAAAAAAAGAAAGAACAGTCTACACCGCAAAAGTTTTTCCTTTTCTAATTGATAAAATTAGCTATTTTCATACCAAATAAATATCCTCATTTTATTTTTAGATATATTTGAGTCAAATAGTCTTATTATTCAAATTTGTGGGTTGCATCATGATTTTCAATAATTTTAGTAATAGTTTAAAACCTATATTTGATTTCAGAAACTTATATTGGGGCCAATATGGCCCCTTTCAAATAAAATATTGATTTTTTTATAATTGAAAATTAAAGTGCAATTAGACGTACCCCCAAAGGGATTGATAAGAATAATTTGTAGATCGAAATTAACGATTATTCGTCCAAGAATTCAATTGTTGTCCAGACTCAATGAAAATCTTTCTAGGTTGATTATGTGTTGATGGTCCATATATACTTTATTAAATGTATGCTCAGGAGGATTTGAACAATTTTTGCATCTGTAGATAGGATAATGAAAATTACTCCCCCCCCCAGTGAATTTCCCCTCTGGTGAATTCCCACCTATATTTTTAGACCAATTTCAAATAAAATGACAAAAAGATCAAGTTTACTGATCTTTTTGCATATGTATTTTCTGTTAACTTTTCATCATTCTCATAATTATTTAAATAGTCACGATACGTTGGTTACAATCACGATATCGTCTTATTTGAACTGGCGGAGGATCACCTTTAACCTCTTGAATTATCTCTATGCGATGAATATCCTTATAATTCGAAGGATGGTAATGTATTTTTCCTTGCAAGTAGCAACACGTCATCCCCTTCTCTGGAAGTTTCTCAAACTTTTAAAGGATAAAAAAAACTTGATGCACATCGCTCAACAGATCGCAGGTCATCCTCCGCCTGTTCAAAGAACACGATATCGTGATTGTTATCAACATATCCTGACTATTTTAAATGATTATGAAAATCGCCAAAATTTTGATTATTTATGAGGTATTGCCAGTAAATATTGTATTTTGAATATTTATTTCTTTTAAAATTAATATATGCTTCTCTTTTTGATGATGTAATGTTTATATTTCCTGCTAATTTAGAAAATATATATAAATACAAAATTAAAGAAGAATAGATATGCAAAAAAAATCGACTTACTTTATTTTTTGTCTTTTAATTTGAAATTGGTTTATTAATATAGGTGTGAATTCACGAGGGGGGAATTTTTCAGGAATCACCTTCATTTGGTATTGCGACCATTTTCACCATTTGATTTTTGCTTAATGAAAATTGAGACTAGAATGGTATCCCTAGAGTATTTTTTTTCATTATTCTTGAAGAAAGAACATCTAAGTATAAAGTAAACACTTGTGCGTTTATTCAGGAAAACGAAGTTTAACAATAAGGGTTTACTCGGGATTTTTAATTGTTAATCCTTGTTGAACTTTGAGCGAATTGAGGATCATCGTTGTAGTAATTCCTACTTATGTCATGGCCAAAAGTGTATAAAATATGTCCTAAAGAGCGGGAGTGTCTTTTTCTAGTTTGCCATTTGAGCAGGCTTTTTTATTTTCTAAATATGTTTTCATTCTTGAAGACAAAGCATCTTCACTAATATGAATAACTAATACATGTACTCATAAAAGACGTAGAGTAACCCTGATAATTTGTTGGGAGTTATAATTATAAGTAGTTTTTGTTAGATATGGAGCTGTAATTGTGTTTATTACCTTCCTTCATTGATACTTCAAACTAATATTATAAAAACTTCATGGCATTGAAGATGTTAACCTCAAAAAAATATTCAAATCGTTGAGGTTACCAATTTAATTTTCGAGTTCTTTTATTTTTATATACTGGGTGGATATATTTTACGCATCACAAGGAATAGAAAAGATACAACTTTTCCTATGTCAACTCTGAAGAAGCGGGCGAGTCGTATAAATTATGGCATGCCCGCATGTCATATTACATACATATCATACTTTATTTTTTGACTCGTGTTATTGTCAAGAATGGGATTTGAGTAATTAAATACCATTTTTTTCTGTTTACATTCTACAAATACCTCCAATTTATAATCATTTTTTGATCGAGGGTGACTGAATTAGATCACATAATTGAGATAGATGTTTTTAAACATTATGTCACCCCTTGGGGGGGAGGGGTAGGGGCCCTTGTAAAGAGACTTTACAAGGGCGTCCACAGGATTATATTATGGGAGGATCCCAAAATAAAACTTTTTAGAAGAAAAAGTGAAAAATTAAATTAAAAATATTAAAAAAATCTACCGTTCTTCAAAAAATGTATAAATTTTTGGAAAAATTCCCAAAAAGTAAATTTCAAACATTAAATTTTTCGGAGAAAAATTTCAAAAATCCATGGCTGTTCATAAAAGATTACATTTTTTGGAAAAAACTTAAAAAATTAATTTTTTTTTTAATTTAATTGAATTTCTAATATCAAATTATTGGAAAAAAATTCAAATATTAAATTTTCTAGTAAAGAGGAAAAATTCCTTATTTTTTGAGGGGAGCACCCCTCCAGCCCTGCTTAAGGTCAAACCAGCTCCGAGTAATTGACCCCATAAACAAAAAATGTTCAATCTTTTCCCAGTTATTCCAAATATTGATTATTTTACATCAATATTTGATAATTTTATATTTGTATATGAATTATGTGCCTATCTTTCTCAAAATATTTACCAATGTCTTTTTGAGTTACCTCATTAGTTAAAACTTGATTGATCATATGTTACGCTGTCATAGACGCATGTATAGATGACGTAGCTTCATCCATGAAACAAGAGATATGCTATAGGGGAGACATGGAACACTTTCCCTCAATAACTCTAGGCTGATTTGATAAAGAGAGTTCGTCAAATTTGAACACACTATATCATATTTTTTTAAAGGTTAGGGCAGCAAAATGTGGACTTGAAAGGTGGATTTAGACATTCGTCCACAATTTTATAAATTCAATAATAGACCAAAAACTAATGTAGACAAATTTTTTGATACACTTTTTTCACTCAATAGGGCCACCGTCATTCTCAAGCAGAGCCTTTACACGTCGCCAGAAGGCCATGCCTGAGTTGAAGAATAAAACATCTTACAAGTTACCCCATGCAGCCACTATGGAGGGGTTTAGTGAGTCCATATTTGGATTCTGAGGTCTTGTTGGTTTCCTTATCCAAAGTGCCTCATTGTAAAAAGTCTACTTGGTTCAAATCCGGTGAGGAAAGGGGCCATATCTCTTTGGACCAGAATCGATGCAATGTTATCTGCGAAGAACAATTGGCACATGGCGAACGTGAGGTCCTGAGTCCACATCTAGTTACTGTCGAGATACTTGGTCTTCAGCCATGGCAAGCTGGTGTACATAAGCTCGTTATACTAACCCTCCTGGCCGATTTCATGTCAAGTAATGAAAAAGAACGAGGCATCTTCCAAAAAGCCAGTGGTCGTTCCAGCGGTTGTAGAATTTACCAATTAGGAAAATCTTCTTGTCTGAGAAAATTTTCACTATTAACCCATTTGCTTTGATCAATGTAAGGATTTTCTTGCACCTCTAGAGCCTACTGGCTTTCATGCCCTCTGTCAGAAGGTGGCGTGAGGTCCTTTTGAACGACGCTAATCCCATGTTGTGCTTTATGGCCCTGCCTATGGTCCTAGGAGCCATAAAGGATTGTTGGCGAGGCCAATCTTAAACTTAGTAGGACCCCCTTTATATTCTTCTCCAAACTTAACCAGAACTTCGCGTTCCTCTTTAACTGATGCCCTCCACTTCTTTACATACTGGAAAGGTCTTCTTTAATTATTTATTTTTTCAAATTGGCCAACTTAAAAAGCAGGGTCCTACCTTACTTAATAATATCCGTAATCTTTATCTCATCAACTCCAGATTCTAAGAGATCTCAGATGTGTTGCCTTTTTGTTTGTTGCTCGCTCATGATGATGAAATAAATGAATGATCAGTGGAGTTGGTTTTAATGAAAAAAGGACGGTGGAAACAGAATATCAAAAAGAACCACTAAACTTTTTCATGGTAATGTGGAAATTTAAATTTTGCTAGCCCACCCTGTATATTTTTATGAAGTAGACTGGTTCCTGGTAATTTTGTTGCCCACATTTTTGCCCTCATGAGATTTTGCCGCATAACCTTTTTATATTATCGGTTCGAACTTATTGTTGTATCTCCACCAGACATCATTTATCAACCATTGATTAATTAATTTTATAGTCAGTCCTGTTCTGTTGATCTAGAATTGTATACATTTGGTCGATCCAAATGCTGCACAGTCGGTGCCTGCTTTTGGTAGGGCCGACTCCGGCTACAAAAATTATTACAATTTATGTAAAAAAAAAACTTATTTAACTCAAAAGTAGTTTTACAACAAACATTCAGACAAACTTTGTTTTTTTCATAACGTGGTAGGGTTTTAAATCCGGAAATGTAAGGATAATGTCTATAGCAATTTTTTGACCAAAATGAATTGAGGCATTCACTAATCTTTGCTCTTATATGTCATAGTGAAGTCAACCACTCAAGCAAACCATCATCAGCTTAAATCACAGCCTCGAGCCTGAGACTGAACTTGCTACAGTCCTTGATGAGTAAATCCTTATACATATTACCCACTGTTTAGTGAATTGAAGACTAAAAGGAGACAGCAAAGTACATTTATTGGAATCTCTCTGTAAGACTTCCCAAACATAGAGTTAAGATCCTGGTAGCTAGGAGCCCACATTTCACAAAGCATAAAGGTATTAAAAAATTTGGTTTTTCGGGAATAAAACCAGTTCCAATTGCCAGATTTGGGCAAACTGCACTAATTTAATATTCTAACATAAACATCCTCCGATAACATCCGTTTAATTCCTCTAGCATAATTATCTATGGAGTAATTTGAGTCTTTTCCATTAGTTTTGTCCGCTGAATCTGATGAGCACATTTTCATAAACTTAAATCTAAGGTTACAAAAATATGGATGTCTAAACTTGTTCCGGATTTTAAATATCCCCCCTTGTATGTAGATAGGGATGTAAATTTTATGACATTTGCTTTATTTGATGTTCGACAGCTGCAAATCTTTCCTGTCTTCCCTACTTTGAGTACAGCTGGAGAGTAAATAGAAAAAGAAAGATTATTTGACATGTTGAGTGATGTTGGAAAAGTTGATTCAAATTATATTAATACGTTTTTGTGTGTTCTTATTTTTACTCCTTAAAAATATGTCACTCTCTCAAGGTACAAAATATACAAAGTCAGCTGTGTTATTAGCATACGATAATAATTGGCAGATCGAAAAACAAGAAAAATCAATGAAAATTCGTTTTAAAATATGTCAATTTTTTTAAACGTTTGTTTTTTAATGAAAAAAAAAAAAAAAGAACTATGTAAATAAAAGCAAAAATATGTTTCAAAGAAATAATCAGTTCGTTCAACTTTGCATCATGCAAAAAAAAAAATCATAGGTAAAAAATAAATGTTTGTTAAACAGGCATTGCTATGTTTCAGGTGTTTGTATATATATATTTTTAAAGTCACAGGTAACGAGAAATTATATATATATATATATTAGTGTTGGAGTACGGTCCGGAAATCATGGATCGGTCTTTTATAACTTTTGTTGGACCGAGCAAACTGAATAGTCTGATGTCATAGCGAGTGGTCCATTAAAATCTGACAACTTTGAATTGTAAACTTTAACAAGATATACTCTAATAATTAAGAATAGAATTTCAAACAAAATAAATATTATAAATAGATGTTTTTCTGAGCTCTTTTAATCATTAATATAGCTGCTCTTACGGGCAATGACAGCTTCCAGACGGTGACGGAAGATCTTGCATCCGCTGTGTATGTAGTCATCTGTCATGATGTCCCAGTGCTAGCTGACAGTGGCCTTGAGGGCCTCGATATTTGTATGACGGAGTCTACAGGCCTTTCCCTCTACATCCCTCTACTTTCCCTCGGCATCAGGCCCCTATGGTGGCCAAAAGAATTCAAAAGGTTCATCTTTTACTATGGGTGTCAAAAGGGGACTTCCCCCCTTCACAAGACTCTTTGATATCTGTATAGTCTTGTGTGAGCCCTCAAGATATCTTATATTTCATGGGTCCTCATGAACGGGAGAAGATTGGCATAGGCTGTTTTAGTTAACACCTCAAGGGGCCTTTTTAACAGGGCCCTTCTTCCTCTCCAACGTTTCAGACTTGCTATTAGTGTAAACGGTGGTCCTGAAGACGTCCAACTACTTGTATGATACTGAATATAAAAGGTTGCGCAATGCAATAAAGGTAACAATGTCCCGAATGTCGATGCCCTGAAGACCGTGATCAGGGAGATGTGCAACAACTTGTCCTCAGACTTCATCATGGCCAGCTGTGCTCCTGTTTGTCCACATATTGAAGCCATTATTGAGAATGACGGGGAGCATTTTGTATTAAAATTGTAGAAAATTGTTGAATTATAAACCTTTGCTTCAAAAGTTTTCTATAAAAATGTCACATGGTAAAAATATGGAGAATTAAAAACAGCTTTTAAAATTTTCTATTTTGAAATATGTATGAAGTGAAATGTGACACATTAATCATATTTATACAACTCATAAATCAGGAGGTGGGCAATCGAGCCACGGTTAATTTTCGGCCTACGGTCTGAGATCACAGTATGGAACAGAATATCGATAAAGTGTGGTTTAGAAAAAGAACTTGATACCGAACTGAGTCAAATAATGTTTTCCAACCGCGCCTCTCAACACTAATAATAAATACAAAGATACAATTGTTTTTGTTTTTTTTAAAGTCTAAATTTGCAAAATAATACTAATCATTTACGTATTTGTGTTCTAATCTAATACAACAAACAAGTCAAATTAAAGTTATTTCCCACCAAAAGAAAAGGGGAAAATAATTCAAAAATCCAACAATCTATTTATCTATGTTACATGGAGTAGTCATTCAATTTCAAGAGAGCCACATTCAAAAAAGAATGTTTCCTATATACGTACATTAATATGTCAAGGCGTGTGTGTAGATTCTTCATCGTAACTAGGTCATGGAAGCCAATGTTGACATACACATTCCATAGGTCATTGATATCTTACTACAAGTAATTTGGGATGTATTAGTAGGGGCGTCCACAGGAGGCGGGCGGGCTGGAGGGACGGTAGCCCCCAACCCCAAATTAAGGTTTTGTGCCTTTACTAGAATTTTTTTGTAAAGAAATTACTTTTTTGTGAGCAGCTGAGGATTTTTGATAATTTTTTGTGAGTAATTATGTATTTTTGAATTATTTTTTGATAATATTTAGTATTGGATATTTAATTTTTTTCGAAAAAATTTAATTTTTCGTTAATAACTATGATTTTTTTTTTTTTTTTTTTTTTTTTAAATCTCTAACAATTTTAATTTTTGGATTTTTTTTTCCAAAATAACCAAGCCCCCACCCCCAATATATATATAATTTGGTATAATCCTTCCGTCTGAACATCATATTGCCCGGTCCGAAAAACCCTTTGCCCGAACTTTCCAGCCTAACATTATGAAAAATAAAGAGCGGGTTATGTAGGTTATTGATTATTTGTAATTGTTACACTTACAAATGAGAAGAAATGATTGTTTTGGCTATTACAACCCTTCCAGATTGTTTAAAGATAGATAATTATTCAGAGAGGAAGTGAGCAAAGGTAGAGCAGGGGAAGAATTATTTCAGAATTAATCAAACTGTATGAAAATGATGATACAAGATTCCAAATTACATGTCAAATCCCCTGCTTCAAATACCTTATATAAATCTTCGATTTGGTGGGCTTTTTTTCATAAAGAAATTAACTCTCAAGATATTAAAAACTCATATATTTCGGCTTGTTTTCTGTTTCCTCAGAGAGGGTGTTAAACACCTTTAATGCCGAATCAACCAACCACCATTATTAGAAATTGGAAAGATAGGTGTGTTTGTAAGATTGAAAAGTCATACACACACTGAAATACGTTTATCAAGTTATAAAACTTTAAAATCAATGTAATTTTATTAAATCATTGTGTGATGTTTTACTTTATGAATGAGTTATTACCTCCTAATGTTTTAAATATATTTTACCATTAACCATTTCTTAAATCAAAATACGTAGTATTTATTAGTATAAAATTGAAACTTCTATATCCCTTTAAAAATAGAGAATGTCGTTATAAAAAGTCATTTTCAAATGTCCATAGGGTTCAAAATACCCCCTTGAAGACTGAAACTTTATAAACATAACTTTTCAATTAGAATACAAGAAAAGATGGAATTAACAGGTCACCCTAAAAATTGGACACCCTAGTACACACGAAACCGATAAAGCTGAACCTGTCACGGATCAGCTTTATTGGTCTCGGTTCTTTTTTATACAGGCACTTAAAACAAGAAGAAGAAGTTGACCTTTTATATGACCTCAAAACTGTACTCAATCAATTTAAAATATTACATAATTATTGTTTTAGTATGAAAAGGTTTTAATGATCACAACATAAGAATAGATCAAAAAATATGCATTAATGGGGGAAGAAGTAATTTTCGGGGTCTGAGGGGGGCTGGAGGTTGGCCAGAAATTAAACATTATTTTTTCAAGAGTGCTTAAAAGATGCTCTTAAACCTGAAACACGGTTCATATATATGTTAATATATAAAAATGAAGCAAATGCGTATATATAGAAACATGAATAAACATTATAGTTTAAATTGTTTGTTTGCTTTTGGAATAATGATGCAACTATGTCCTTGTCCTACATTATACATGTTTGTCAATACCTACGACATTTCTAACTTGAATAATCCATCATTTTTAATGATAATTAATAACAAAAAGTAATTTAGCACTCCTTCTATTCAAATCGTTGACTTGTCAGTTTATCTTAATATACTAATTGTATTACTTATTACATTTCTGGATCGAATTCATTTCGAAGATTTGGTCAGTAGATGTATTAAAATTAGATGTAATAATCAAAAGGAAAATTAATTTTAACCAATAATTATTATTAATAATAAAGGACCCTTTTTTGGATGATTGAAGGTATTTTATTTCCTTGTTTAAATTAACAAAATGCAAGTATAAAAAAGTATTTTGATAGAGTCTAATATATCTATACTAGCATAGTTTTACCCGCTCAGGATTTCTTCATGTTTAAATGTTTAAACCCCTTCGGTGTGGGCAACCATTATAATATACGTATGTTTGGTTCTTTTTTGTAAATAATTTTAATGAACCACTCGGTACTAGAATAATAACAAAAATGTGCCCTAATTTTGTAGAAATAAAAGATATTAAAAATTGAATTTTTGGAACTATAAAGAGGAACCCAAGCCAACTAAGATTTTTTTTTTTTTCCTACTTGGAAAAATAAAAAAGTCAAGGGTGATAATTTTGTCGAAAAAATAACTCTCGATAACTGGTTCTTTTTTGTAAATATTGTAAATAATTTTAATGAACCACTCGGTACTAGAATTTGATCTCCCAATTCCAAATTTAGTTTTTGTTTTATTATTATTATTATTTTCAAGGGTCTTCATAAAAAGGCCATAAAGTAGAATGATATATTTTTACATTCTCTGAAATTATTTTTAGCTATAATCTTCTGAATAATAAGTAGCCATATTCAACTTTAACCAAAGATAACTTGAGTTTTAAATATGATAAAGACGTTGTAAAAAAAGTTTGGGAATCTTGTTCCACATGGCCTTGAAATAAATCCAAATCATTTATCCTTATATTCAATCGTAAGTGCTTAAAAAGCTTGAAAACTTAATTATAACAAAAACAAGAAAAAATAAGCACATATTAGACATAAGGGGATCAAATCTTATTAAAATAAGTATACTTTCTATTTTTTTTCAATTTTACTGTTAAATAATTTAAAGTTTTTTGTGAAAAAAAGAATCAAGTTTTTAGGGTATAGCTACGATTCAATCCCATTTGTGGAATGAAATACCTATATTGCAATTTTCAGGGATTTATTTTCCTCTGCATGATTTTTTTTTGATTTTGCATAAATTTAGGAAATGTTTTTACTTATGTCCTTGTTTTTTGAGACCCCAGTCATTTTTTGATTTACAACTTAATCCTTTATCTATTCTCCTTGAGCTCAAAAAACAGTTTTTGTGTTTTAGGTAGGGAATGAGTCCCTTTAAATGATCAGCACCTTCGTCTAAGCCTAGGTTTAAGTCTCCTAAGCCCAACAGTGTGGGCACCCACAAACTCCATTTTATATATATATATATAGACTTAACCAACCAAAAATAAAATAAAACTTAACAGAAACGAAACTACAACATACACTTAAAAAACTACAATTTAGGATTCACGTTTAACATTTTAATTAATAATAAAAACAAACAAAAATAAAATAGAAAACAATACATCAATTCTAATCATCATTGATAAATAATTCATATTCCAGAACTCTAGCTATAAGTGTGCGTACCGGTAAAGATCGTCTATTTTATTTTCTTCCTCTTACCTTATATTCTTATGTCTCCGAGACCAACTTTATCCTGGTAAAATTCAGGTAAATCCCATCTTCAACTACATCCTGAATAATTAGGAAAGAATTTAACTCCATTATTTCTATTTTAAAGTGAGTGGTTAAGTGTTAGATTTAATTTAGCCCCATAACTTTTAATTCAAAACAAAGATATTCAATAGTGGATACCCGGAGGAACACCATCATCGAATTAGCATACACGGAACAAGGCTCAGCGTACCCGAAGATGATGTTCAGGTATCCAAAGAGCACAGTCTATGACAGGGATAGGCAACCTTTGAGACATGGAGTGCCAATTTCAACATTTCTTATCATTGAGTGGGCCACTATCAACCATAATTGTAAAAACCACACACATACTATGAGAGTATGTTATAATTAGCGCGGGCTATTGAATATGGCTCCACGTGTCAGCAGAAGCATGTGCGTCATAGGTTGCCGACCCCTAGTCTATGAGGTCTACAACCACTGGAAGGAGGAAGGTCATAAAAGAAAGAAGCCCACAGTGATACAAAAACGCACTCCCATATTCATCGTAAGCCTGGAACTGTCTATGAAAGCATTTCCTGGAACTTTGATTAACGTTCTTGCCAAAAAGAGACGAGTAAGCCGTGCACCAGTCTCCAGTGCCATAAACACTGACCTGAGGATGAACTCATACCGCCCCTCCAAAAACAATAGGGCTGCCCATGGCTGAACCATTTGAAGTCACATGGTAACCGAATCATATTTAATTCGGATGAGAAACAATGGACTCTTGACAGATCCCACAAAATCCAAAACGACATATGTTTGGCAACAGAGAGAACCTATATCCCACACGTCTTTAAAACCAAGTTTCCGGCTAGCATCATGATACCTTCTGGCATACCTTGGATGAGAGCTGAACCAAATTATATTTAGTTCATTTTTCAAAAAGTCACATGGGTTACTTTGAGAAACGGAGACCTCCACGTCTAACTCATCTGATATGAATCCCCTGCATAACTTATTTTATTTAAATATACTTTTAGTTGAATATTCTATAAGTTTGATATCTTTCATTTATTATGAATATTTAATTCCATATTCGAATAGTGTGTGAACTTTATGGCAATGAATTAAATGTTTTTTTATTGGCAGCATGTTTGGAACTAAAATACGTATGTCATGAGGCATGATAAATAAAAATAATTTTGTAAAATATATGTTGTATTTGTAATAATTAAAAAAATATAAATCCTATAACTTGAATATAATATATAATTTTAAAGAATCAACATCCAAATATCCTTTTTTCGACATATTATAGACTTTCAAACCAAAACACGTCCATTAAGGATCCTTTTTTTCTTTTCTTTTTTTGACGTTTGAGTGTTACTTTCTTGTTTAAACGAATTAAATGCGAAATAAAAAATATCCGGGCTACCAAATTCCCAACTTTTGTGATTATGGTATTTAAAGAAAATTAATTTTCTTTTAAATAAATTTCAAAAAGCCACAACTATTCATAAAAAAATTCAAATATACAATTCTTTTTTGGAAAATATAAAAGAAACAAAAACAAAAATTATACAATGTCCTTCCCAATTATCAGGGTTTTTAACGTTACTTGAATAAGAATTATCATTATAAAAAATGCAAAGTATGTGTGTGTGTGTTTGTCCGGGAATCTCGCCCAAATCAATTAATAAATTTTGCAAAAAAAAATAAATCATATAGGCTCTGAAGGATAAAAAAAGGGTTTATTATAAAAAAAATTGGCCTGCAAGGCCATAGTGCCCTTAAAATAGCATTTTTCTATTAACAAATTTTTTGACAAACAATTAGTTCGATCAAACATAAATCATAAAGGTCTCAGGCCGGTCAAGGATTTTAAGTACTATAACAACAATACTCTAAGTATTGTTTTTACTTATGTTTTTTTTTTAAATAATAAATGGAAGAACGATGATGAAAGGAATGACAATAATGTATGCATATGCCTGTTCCTTCACGGATCTGGCAAAGGTCCAAGTCGTCCTAAGAGTAATGAGAATTTTTCCTTCCTCACTACACTCAAATGAAATATCTCCAAAAACATTCATTACCAATAATAATTATATAATAAATTGGCGGAAATATAGTATACATCTTTCGATATGAGAGTAAACTGTATAAGGGTTGTGTCGGTGTTTACCGTGTGGTTCATTAAAATCGGAACACTTTGAATATTAAACTTTTACAAGATATAATTTATAAATTAACAAAATAATTTCAACAACATTAATACTATAAATATATGCATGTCTGAGATCTCTTAATCATTCATGAAGCTGTCCTTAGTGGCCACGATGGCTTCCAGGCGACGGTGGAAGGCCTGGCACTTGATGCAGATGTAGTCCTCTGTCAAGCTTTCCAAGTGCTGGATGACAGTGGCTTTGAGAGCCTCGGTATTTGGATGATTGGATAACGGACACTGAAGGCTTTTCTCCTCGACATGCACCCGAATGGTGTTGTTGAGGGGTGGGCATCAGAGCTTTAGGGGGGAAGAAAGAGTCAAACGGAGTATTGTAACCCAAAATTGAGTTTACATAATTGCTTGTATCAAAAATGGTTCATCAAAGCTCATTCCACCCACCCACTTTTTTGATATTTCTATGGACAGTTGTATGTGAAACCCCGTGACCTCATGGCCTCTCATGGACTTGAGAGGATTATCCTGGGCTGTTTTCTTTAACTCCTCCAGGTCCAGATTAGCTTTTTTGAAAGAGCCCATCTTCTTTTCCATCGTTTTGGGTCTGCTGACGCCGTAGACAGGGGTTTTGGAGACGCCCAACTGCCCAGAGTGTGATAATGGCAATTCATCAATCACTTTCAAGTGTCATTTTCTCAACTTGTATGTAATCTAGAGAGCTCAGACTTGTTCTGTATTGTAACCAATTGTGTATGCTTAATTATACAGAAATATTAATTAATTTAAGTCACTCAACCTTCATTAAATATTGAATTAGTAAGTGTTCAGATTTTTATGGGCAATCCCGTATTTATTCGGTACAGTCGAGTCTAAAAACCGGGTCGGTTTGTAATGCATTTGGTCCTTTGGACCGTCAGTACAAGAGCTGATCAAAAAAAAGAAATTAAGTTCAGTGACGTCATCCAGGACCAAACTTAATAAGTTTTAGGTCTGATATGGAGGACTCCACTGGACTGGACTAAATAAGGACCTATACAACACTACTAGTCATTATACCAAAAGACTGACGAAATATTGGCACTTGTATGTTCTACCGTCCATTTTAATGTTAGTAGGCCCCTGACTACATAATAAGTGCTATGAGTCTTGATTTGTTGATTTTGAATTAGATCAATTATTCCACATTTATTGAATGATAATTTCATAGATGGGAAGAATTGCTTCACTATTACCCCTGATTTCTCAAATGATTTTCGGTATGAAAGGTTGAGTGATACTGTTTTTGTTGTTGTTTGGCATACAATAAAGATAGTAAGGGAACGACAACGGAGTAAATCGGTCCGTCAATCGAGACTCAAAAATTTTATCGACAATTTGAAAATGATTTTATTTGGGGTTGCGGTCTGAAAGGACACTTTAGATAAAGATATCGATAATATCACAGTGTTCGAGCCAGTCTCAACACTAATCATTACATAGACATATTCTTGAGGGTGACACTTTTCTTCTGTGACTACGAATTACGAATATATTACATCGTTCAATAGGTCCAGAGGCTTTCTCACATATTGCACCACTAATTTTCTTGTCTTTCAAATGAAACATATCAAATTTTTATAACAATTGGCCGCTACTTCTCGTGTTTATAAAAATAATTGGATTCAAACCAATTTCGTGTGTTCATATATCACGGCTTCTTTATTGGAAAAAATACTGGAAAGGCAAAAGTTTTGCTTTTTTAGTATTATCCGAACTCTGCTCTATCAAAAATAACTGTGGAACGTTGGTTTGCTGAGTTTAAATGTGGCCGTACAGACATGGATGAAGCTGAACTCTCTGGTCTCCCAGGTTCTGGAGTTGTTCCTAACAACATACAAAAAATCCGATCGTAAAATAAAAGTATGCGATAGCTGACATCCTAAAGATGGGTGCCACGTTTGTTAATAGTCGACCAAAAACTGCAGTGGGGCGATGAATTGTTTGGAGCTGTTTCGCAGAAATAAGCCAGAGTTTATTAAGTAAATAATTGTTTTTTTATATATATAAAGTTGAATTTAGCTAAAATATTAGTTTTACTTAGCCCAGGACTTTTTGAAAAATGTGTTGAATTTACTCCTTAAACGACTCTAAAAAGAATTATCATCCGACTCATGACGTTTACAAATCCTCCAATGGATGTTTTATCATCTGCTTTCTACTGTTGTAGAAGTATTTTCCTACAAGTTTCTGATTCTACAACTTTTACTATTTATTTATTTCTTTCCAAATGATCAAAGATGTTCGAGTCATTTAGAAACAACATTTTTGAACTGCATTTATCTATTGATATAGCTTTTTCTACTGCAAAATCAATGTAGAAAAAATTGATACCTAACAATGTTTTTGTTTTTTTTCGTCATGCTTATATTTTGAGTGGAATTAACGGCACATCGGTAAAACCCAACACTTAATTCATAAAAATTGAGTCCTACATTCATAGCTAATATCAGGATTTAAATATTGGTAATACAATATTTAAACTGTTTTGAAAAGTAAAGAGTGTTGACTCGGGGCATTCGTCAGCAACATGATATTATTATTCCTTTTGTTTGTTTTTTAGCCATGTCTAAGCGAGATATAAATGAATGTATTACAAACAACAATTTTTAAAAAGATTGTCCTTAGTATATAAATTGCTAAGAAGTGTGGGAGCATACCTTCCTATGACCTCACCGTTGACGTGGACTCTGTAAAAGTCATATAATATACACATTTAATTTATCAACGACAATATATATATATTTTTGAAAAAAAGAAAATTATAGTAAAATTTAATAATAACTCCCTAATCATATTTTCTATAGTTTAAAGATTGTATTATAATATCAATTTTTATATATTTTCAAATATATTAGGACATGAACATTGTATGTACTAGAACTTTCAATATAAATATATAACTAGATTTCAAATACCAGTCCCTCATGATGCAAACCGACCATATCTTGACCCAGACCACCATGAACCCGAGGTTGTTGAAGTAATACAACCTCTCGAACAAGCTCAAGCACCCCAAGGAAAAGAAAACAATGAGCACTTCGATCCATCCCGAGAGACCACGTCATCAAGGCCTACTCCTTCTTCAGAGGCCGTATCGATGACGTGATCGTGGTTGATGACAATTATATCTAGTAAGCCAATAGACACATGACCTAAACTGACTTTGTTTAATATTTGAATTAAAAATATTACAAGTCATGGATTTTATTTTGTTTTTTTGTGAGAGTTATGATTTGTTTTTAGGTCAAAAGATTCTTTTAACCAATTAATGATTAATTAATCATAATCAATACAAAGGCGTGATCTCAGTCATTTAGGGATTTTATCATTGATGTAAATCCTGTGAATTATTTACCTGCCCCGTGTTTTTGTAATTGATAATTTGAGGAATGAATTTTCTTTTCCTTAGCAGTTATCATTATTATTTAATTCCGGAGTAATGAACTTCCTTTTACCTCCATTCAATTATATTCAAAACCTGATTAAACAATCGTGTGTACACATAAAAGACAGAGTGTAACCCTCAGGATTTCTTGTGGAGTTATAATTTTTTTATTGTTGGACTCAGAGTATAATTGGGGATCGACATCGGAGTGCTTCTAGCCAATGCCCTTGTTTACATATTTCCTCCTCCCTTGTAACAGCTGATTACAGCTGATCTCATCGAAAACATTCCTCAAATTGTCAGGGTTACCATGTTGATTTTCGATGTTTGTTTGTTTTTTTAACATGCCCAATGTACACAGTATTTCTATCACTAGTGATAATAAGTAACTCCGTTATTAATAATCAATAGAAAATTGCTTACAGGAATTTCACTTATTAATTAACTTTAATTTCATCATTATTTTGTTCAAGCTTTGTTGTTTTTTTTTGTTTCTCTCTCTCTCTCTTTCAATGTAGAAATAATTTATAAACATATTATTATTATTTTTTTCTCTCAAAATAAAAAAAAAAGTTGACCGCATTTTTGAGAAACAAATAATTCAACAAAAAAAAATTCCAAGTCTATAAGTAACCTATTTATCATTTTGATTTAAGAATCCAGCGCCACTATTTGTAGTATAGTAATAATAAAAAAACGATTGAGAGTGTGTTTGTGTAGATCCAGAAGAAATTGTCTAAAGCACATCAGTTGGAGTGTTTTTGTGATGTTTTAATAAATCAAAAAAATATCTATAATCTGCATATATTGTGTTAAGAAAAACAAGGTACATTACATACAAAATATTTCATAAAATAATTTGTCAAAAGAGAAGTGGGAAGAAAATATGGATAGTTATTATATACAGAGCATTCCACATTGAATCGCCCAACCTTTCCTTCAAAAAGAGAAAGAAATCTGTGTAATCGGAGGTTGGTATGGTTCGTGATTGGTAATTAAGTAGCAAATCCTTTCACCGCTGGTAATTTAGCCACATATTTTTTTGCTTCTGATAATTCCGCCTCTTGCAGATTTTTCTGCATTACCTATTTACATATCAGATATAATTGTCTGCGATATTATATTTTGTCCCAATATGTGGTTACTATACTTGAACGTAACTCTGAAAGTAAGCTTCATTAAATCTCCGGTACGGTGCGTTATCATATATTTTGTAAGGTTACACGTCTAAGTGTAAATGTATATTGGGGAGTCCATTGAAATCTAAACACTTACTACTTCAATAATGAATTAAGGTTGTGTGAGTGAAATTAATTCATATTTTGATTTATTAAATTTTAAGGATTTAAAAGAAATATCAAACAAATTTGAGCTTACGTACAAGTTAAGAAAATGACACTTGAACGTGATTGACAAATTTCCATTCGCGCATTCCAAGCATTTGGTCGTCTCCAGCAAGTCCGAAATGTTGGAGTGAAAGATGGGATCTGTCAAAAATCCCAAAAACTGAGCCCAAAGGAGTTCAAGAAAACAGGCCAGGCCAATCCCTTAAGTCATTGAGGACCCATGCCAGAGATCTTTGGCTTTCCCACCAGAAAGTCCAGAGAGTAGGTAGAAAGAGATTTGTGAGGTTGAAGAGACAACTTTTTTGAATTAACAGTGAAAAAAAAACCCATATCCTCCGTTGCAAAACTCTTTTGAATGAGTCTTTAGACTTCTTTTGGTCCCTCTACAACCCCGATGTCAACCCTCTTGACCACACCTTTTGTGTCCATGTCGAGGGGAAGGCCTGCAGTGACTGTCATCCAAACACTGAGGCCGTCAAAGCCACTGTCATCCAGCACTATGAAAGCATAACAGAGGTCCATATTTGCAGTTGGTTCAATCACTTCCACTTCCGTTTGAAAGCCATAGGTTAATGATTAAGAGAGCTGAGACAAACGCTATTTTAAAGTCTAAATTTAGTTGAGTTCTATTGTAATTTAATTTACTATATCTTGTTGAAGTTTAAAATTCAAAGTGTTCATATTTTAATTGAACAATTGCTACAAGCAAGGGTGGTCAGAAAAGTTTCTAACCTTAACGTGAATATGGAAGCACTCGTAATTAAAAGTTGTTTACACCTATCTAGCATCTGGTTAAAGTTATTCCATCAAGTTACAGACATTTTGGACGCGTAGTTGTTATGTGACAGTCGTCTTAGTTCAATCATTAAGCCAAGTAGCACATCGAGAACCGTTAGCCTGAGGAAATAGTGTGGTCAATATTTGTCATGATATTTTCGCAAGATGTCTCTTTTCTATGACGACACTCATTCATTTATTGTACGTAGTATTAATAAGTTTGAATAATTAATGGTACGTCTATAATTTATTCTAGTTTTAAATATTTTATATTTACATATTATTATAAAGCAAATTAGAAACAAATTACTCAAAAATAAAAAACTAGAACTGAGTCAAATTTCCAAAAGCTACAAGGAAACGTTTGCTTTTTTAAATTTCCCATTCTTAAAAATCCAAGAGAAGTCGAAAGAAGACAAAAATGGATATCAAATCTTAAATATCTTCCTGATTGGAAATCTGTGGCCCATTCTGTATGTGAAAATCCTTTTGAATCATAATTCCTTCCCCATAATTGTTCAATTAAAAAGTATACGAGTAGTGAAGTAAATAAAAGTGGAGAAAGTACAGTACTTGACTCATTCACGAGGAAACAGGAAATGATTCTGCAAAATGCTTGAAATTATATAATACTTCTAGCGGACAAAAAAAAAGTAAATTTTGACCAAGATATTTTTTTTTCACTAATAATGACGTATGCCTTCGATGCGCTACTTGGCCTAATGCTTTCGTTTGCGTTATTCAATATGAGTGTTTTTCTAAAAATGGGCAAAATTAAGGTTTGACCTGTCATTATACTTTTAATAGATTCAAACAGATGTAGACATATAAAGCCCTGTTGAGTTAAAATTTGACGTGCATAAGTCAATCCAACTCTGAGGTATTGAGCATAAAACAAAAAGTGTCTCGTGAACAATTATTTTCCAGAGAAAAACACTGAGAAGGAGAAAAAATTCAAAAGAAAAATGAAATAAATAATTGGGAAAAATGAATATTGTATTTGCGTTAGGTCGGAAACTTTTCAGACCACCCTTATAAAAATACATACATATATATATATATCTGGTGAGGATGTCATCCCACAAAAAAAAATCAGTTATAGATACAATTGTACGTGTATACCCACGATAGATGTGGTAATCCGCCTTTAGTGAACGTCCATTTTATGGACCGTTCTGATTTGATTATTATTATTTTTAGTTGAACGTACTAACTCGGTCCTTTGAAAAAGTTCGGTCATGTTACTTTTCAGACTACCCTCGTTTTTATATTAGGGTGTACCGTAATGACAAAAGTTGGGAATTTAGTATCGTCAGATACTAAATTCATCAAACGTCCAAAAAAATGGACATTCAAGGACGCATTTTGATTTGAAAATCCGTATAATGTCGACAAAGTGGAAATTTTGATGTTGTTTCTTTAAAATTATCGATTTGAATCCTATTTTATTAAGTACAATATATAGATCATAAGTTTTGCATAAATATTTGTTTAACTTGCCTCAAGGGTATGAGCACTGTATTTCCAAACAATAGGTCAATAAATAAATATTCTCTTTTGGTACTGCGTATACCGCGCATTCCTTTCGACGTTTCTCTTCATTTTTACTAATCAAACCTCAAATCCTTTTGATACCAAGTGTCTAATATATTATTGGGAAATATATTTTTGGTATTTATTTATGTCCCAATCGTCTATCTTCTTGCTTACGGCCTGATCCTAAAGATAATAGAACATGCTCATTTACAATGTAATATTATGATTTATGTAAGACATTTAACTTCATTTGATGCTACCTTTATTTTATGACGTCATCTTTCATCCAAAAATAAAGAGAAAAATAGTTTGTCAATTATTTCTCCCAAGGTTTTTATTTTTATAATTGTTGGAAAGTATTCACAGCTTACCAACCACTAATTTTTATTCAACTAATCAACGTTCAAGAAAGATCGAGAACTGACAAAAAAAATACAGTGTACATTTTTGTATAATGCTGTATCATATGACGTTATTGTTCCAATGGCCACAATTTTGGAACACAACTACTCACTTCATTAACAATTCATCAATAGAATCAGTCTAGATGGAATATTAAATGAGACCGATCCAGACTGATTTTTCTACAGAATCCATCCAGACAAAAATTTTCTTCTGGGACCGAGTCACATCAATTAATTCTTTGAGACCGGACGAGACCAAACTTATTTAGAGGACCAAATTAGACTGTTTCACTAAAGAGTGTCCGGTTAAAGGATTATTGTAAAAAGGTTGTGAACAAAATCGTTGCACGGTAAAATTGTGGTATACATTATCATTACAAACTCCAGCTGTACAGAGTGTCCACGATAAATTGAAACTACTTTAAACTTCATCCAGATCCATAATGTGGATATTCGGGGTTAAATCATACTAATATAAAAGGTTGCGTGAACAATACACTATAACTTCCACCACAATTGTTTTGACAACAAACAATAGTCATCATGGAACAAGCAAGGAGAGACGCCATCCTCGAATTGGCTCGCGCGGGAGACAAGCCCTCTGCTATCTACAAGCTTCTTAACTACCCCAAGACCACGGTGTACCGGGTCTTAAATGCCTGGGAAGTTGAGGGGAAGGTCTGCTGCAAGGCCCACAACATGAGAAGTGACCGAATCCGCACTCCCCGCTTCCTTGAAGGCCTCCGGAAGTCCATCAAGGCTTCGCCGGGGACTTCCTTGTCCAGGTTGGCCAAGAACCGTGGAGTGAGCAAGCAGCTGGTCTCCAAGGCTGTGAATGAGGACTTCGGGTACAGGTCATACCGAATGGCCAAACAACACATTCTCACGGCATCCATGAAGGCCACCAGGCTCACGAAAGTGTAAGCGTCTCCTCAATGACCTGAAGAGCCATGGAGGAAGAATCATCTTCTTCTCCGACGAGAAGAACTGGACTGTCGACAGAACCTATAACGTCCAGAATGATAGGGGGTTTGCCAAGGAGAGAGAAAAGGTCCCTGCAGTCTTCACCACAAAATTCCCGGCCTCCGTGATGACCTTGGGTGTCATCTGCAGCACCGATGAGGTGCTGCATCCTTTTTTCTTCAATCCCAAGGAAAGGGTTAACGCGATAAGGTATTGCAAAGCCATGGAGGAGTTCGTCATCTCCTGGATGAAGGATACAGCCGCTGGGAGGGAGTTCATATTCCAACAAGACTCAGCGCCCGCACACATCGCCATAAGGACCTCTTCAACTCCCACGACATCACTTTCTGGGATAGCAACACCCGGCCCTCCAACTCACCCGACCTCAATCTGTGTGATTACTAATGGTGGGGAAGTTAGAGAGGGAGGTGTGCCACAAGAGCATCGCGGCCCTGAAGGACTCCATTACGAGGGAGTGGAATGCTTTCGATTCTGCGGAAGTCGTCAGGGCAAGCAAATCCTTTAGGGGCAGGATGGAGAAGATGGTGGCTGCTGAGGGAGGACAGGTTGAATAAATTTATTGTTTAATATCATGTCTATCTTTTTCATATTAACAAATACACTCCAAATTCCATTTTTATCAAGCAGGTTGAATTTTAAGATAGTTCCAATTTATCGTGGACACCCTGTATTTGAGCTTTTAGCTATTAAAATATTGACACAATTATTTGTACTATTGCTATTAGTTGGTTATGGGTGGAGATGGTTTCAAACAGGACGTTAAGTTTGAAGATTTAAAATGTATTTGGCTTTAGAGTGTAGCGGCTCAGCTGTACATCACTTAGGATGAGGTGTATTATAGGACATTACAAGGGATCATTGGTACACAAATAAGCGGCAGCTATGCACAGCCGGTGGGCCGGGGTGTATTATGGGATATGAAATGGGGTCTTTCATTTGATGTTTCTTCATTATTCAATAGTCTGAATATATTATAACTGCAATTAAATAATTTTGTCTTCCACTGAAATTACTTGTAATAATATTAGATAATTGATGTTTTCTTTGCTCTGTCATTTTTTTTAAATGCATTGTCCCGGCTAGAGAGAGAAGAAGGGAGAGTAAAATATTTCAAACATTTTGACATCTTTAAAAAGTAATAGGGATTGAGTGTTTAACAATTTACAAACTTATATTTATTCTACAACTATTTTATTGGAAAATAAAAGGGAAAAAAAGCTATACTCCCTTAATAATGGACAACTGAATACATAATTACATATTTTTACAGATTGTCTAAAAATTGTGGATCGTGGAAAGGTAGGGAAATTTTTTTTAGCCAACTTTTCTTTACGAATCCGTCAAAGGAGGAAGAAGGGTGGCCTTCTATATAAAAATCTTTGGAGACATATTAAAAGAATGATTATGGTTTTTAAATAAAATGAATGGAAGCTCATAGATCAGTGATCCATGATGTTCGAAGTCATTAATAAGGCTTCATATGGAATTGCTTTTGAGTCGTCAAGAATGATCTCTCCTCAAATCTCTTTAACAACCCCCCCCCCCATTAGCCTTGGCCAGCATTGGCGCGGTATTCTTACTTTTTTTTTTTTTACAAATCTAAGTAAAATGCTGTATAATTTGGCTAATCTAGTCCGAAATTGGCTAATTCGGCAATACTGATGAGAGGCATAACAGAGATGGTGCGATCAAAACCAAATATGTTTAATACTGACTCAGACGTTGTGTTGAGTGTAAAGGTTACATTTAGTGCCATATCATGAATTTATATAACTGTCTATATCCTTTTCATATAGTTTTTTTAATATTTTAAACACAAACAGATGAAAATCAATTAATGACCCCTTTGCATTGGTGTCACGATATCATTTGGGTCTAGATCAAATGGTTGAAAACCACTGCCATAATGAGTTTATAACCCCTTTACTCTTCTTTTTTTAAAGTACAGTTGCATTGGATGAAATATGTACAAATAAGAAATAAAAAAATGATTTTGCTTCATGTTGATATTACCCACAATAATTTTGTCTGACAAGCATATCGTACCGGCCCAACCCGTATTCTTTACTCATTTTAACACAAAATAATAAAGTCCAGTGTAGAACCCTCGGTGAATTCGGAAACAATTTTATTAAACATTAATTGAAACCCGAAGAACATGTTTTGGTCAATATATCCGTTCTTAGAATTGATGGTGAGCTCCAGCGGGAGGCAGAAACTACTGCAGACACTCTGGATGTTCTCGGCGCTCATGGATGCCCAGGCCTTATTAACGGAGATCTTCAGAGAGTGGGTGCTATTTGACTCTACGTACCCTTAGATGGAATAGTCTAAGGAGTTGAGGTATGGGCTCTACGGTGGCCAGAAGTACATGCTTTTGAGGTGTGGGCAGGTGCTTCATCTTGTTAAAAAACCCAGATAGAATTGCCAACGATGGGTTTGATCCATTGAATAACTTCTCAACTAGCTCAACATTAAATGCCTTCTCATCAGAAAAGATCACAATGAGTCCAGACTGTGACTCCACAGGTTCCCTGTTTCCTCCTCCCTTTTTAGAGTCCTGTACTCTGCTGATGAAGACTTGTTCATCTGCCTTCCCAGATCAGCAATTGAAGAATTCAGGTGTTTCTTGAAGGCCAACTTCAGACGCTGGATGAACCTGAAGGCTTTCCTGTCTGCTCCGGGAGAGTGACTGAGGTCCTCCCTGACCTTCATTGAAAAATTGTCAATCGTCTTCCTCGAGGCCCAAGTCTACTCCCAGATGCTTTTTTGGGACAATCCCGCCTGGAAGAAGACTACAATCTCAATCATCTCCTTGTACTATGTGCTCATGGTGGCGATAAAGACAATGCCTATCTTAGTAATCGACAGCTAAGTATGTTTTCTACAACTTTGCTTGTCGGAACACTATAAAAAATGACTTTCAACCTCTCAAAATTTGCATAATTTAGATAAGTATATAATAACGGTTGCCCCGGTACATCCCGGTATTTTGTATGCAATCTTTTACTACAATCATTTTACAATGAACCTCTCAAGAGAAAGTTTAATTTGACCCAATTCCTGTCACCCTTTTTTCCAAGATCTGGCTCATTATATTTGAACAGAAATTTTACTAATGAACCAGTCACTCCCACAAAATACTCTGTATAAATAGATGATTGTTTATAATTATTGATATGAACACACGCATATTGTAATCTGTGTCAAGTATATGTGTGCCTCCTCATATTAGTGGCCATTTTTTTAAGCATCAGACACAAGCGACAGGAATAACACAATATGTAATCTAATTTCAAGGCTAAGAAGAGATTGAATATTCATTCAAATAACAAAAGTCATATTTGACTCTCGTCACTGATTTAATAGAAGCTTGAATAATAGCATACAAAAAAGATAAAATAATAATAAAGAACAGCCTTGGCGTCAGGTCTTCGATGATGCGTGTCAAATATTATCTTAAATATCTAACTATTTGTGTAATGGGGAAGTAGTTTATTCATTTTCTTTCAGAAATAAATAAATTTATGGAGTCATAAACGTTCTGAAAGTACGAGTATATTGTAGCTCTTTGAGTACGTAATTATTCAACTATCACATAGGCTGTTTGATGGATAAATGGATCAAGTAAAGTTCAACGTTGAAAAATTTCCGTGATTTAAATTTAAAAATGGCTATTAATTATATTATTTTATAATATGAATAATAAGCGTCGGTGGTATAATGGTCAGCATAGCTGCCTTCCAAGCAGTTGATCCGGGTTCGATTCCCGGCCGACGCAGAATATTTTCTTTTTCTTTACATACATTATTATTTTATCTCACTTAATATGTCTTTCACAAGTTGCAATTTGTATAAACTCATTGTAAGAGTTGCAATTTTTTCGTCTTAAATACCTAATTGAGCACTTTAATTACCAACTCTACATTGATACTACCATTTCATTTTGATCCATTCAAATTATATGGTTATAATATTTATGAGTAATGATGTAACTGTTACATTTATAATGTGCCTTATAAAAATTATATTTTAGTCATTTGTAATGATATATAGTCAAAAATACACCATTAATATATGGAAATTCCATAGAATAATATTGTGTTAATCCCATCCAAAGGATGGTACACCCTTCATTTAAAATAATTTATCTCATTTTTTGGTTATATATTATACAATTTGCTTGTGCAAGTTACAACTTGTACAATCAATATTTATAAATTATAAGACATCTCTTCAATTCACAGTTGGAAAGTTTTTCCCTTAAACCTTTACCGCCTGGATGTACTTCAAAGTCTCTTTTTAAATAAACAGGTGTAACATTAATTTCCAAGTCTATAGTTTCTACATAACTGTGAAAAAAGCTATTTTATGATCAATATCAAAAATATGTTTATATAAGGAATATGTTTTTGACGGATTTTTTATATATTTTCCTATGGTTAGAAATATTTTTATTATTTTTTATGAATTTCTAGTATTATCATTTATATTCATTTGCCCGAATGTACTTTCAAAGCCATGGTTCATGGATATAAATATTTACTGTTTCTAAATAATTTGAGACTAAGTGAATCTCAAAGTCTGGTTAACATATTTTCTTATTAAATAATATTTTAGTTATTATGCCCGAATTTTTCTTTTTAATTCATTAGATAAAATTCAAGCAGTAAGGAGTTAAATATTTATATTAATCAAGTTTTGTATAAATAACTCATAGCTTTTTAATGATGGAGTATACTTGCCTGTCATTGCTTTGGTTTGGAGTATATATTACTAGTTAAAATTTCATCCAAATGTTAGACTGAACTCCTAAGCCAACCATGAATCATAATATTTTCATAACATTATTTAAAAAAATAATAAACATAGAAAAATTTGGTGACATGAGAGCTCGCCTCGGGACATTTTGCCCTCGGATTACTCGCCTCGAGTAAAAATTGCATTTGGAAAATTTGTCATCTAAAAAGTTTGTCTTGATATTTATCTTTCTTTGACATATGGCATCATCAACTTCAAATTCAATTTCTGGCGTATAGAATATTCTGATCAGTCTAATTAGCATTCTCATAGGTAGATGGATTGCAATTGTGATATGTTGTATTAGGTTTGTTGTTAGGAGTGTCCTATGCTTCTGTTAATGCTGATCAGTTATACATGTCAACACTGCTCTGCTTAAAACAGCAGCTAACAAGGTGTACAGAATATTGATATATTTATTTATTATAACTGAATATCATATAGATGATACTAGAATTTCAGATAAGCTCAGAATATCAATATACTGTGGTCCAGATTTTTGTAAAGTAGCATGACTCCATATGGTATCAATTGGATTTTATAGTGATTTTTAGTAAAGTGCTATTTATACATTGGTTATTTGATTTTTTTAAACTAGTTATAAATCTGCTTTCATCACTGATTCCTTGTATTTTTTCCCCCACGTAATCGATTTCAAAAACTGAGATGATATCATCGTCTAAACATTATAAACCCCAGAGAAGATTACTAGTATGATAAACTTATCGTTGTTAATTTTTTTTAACGCACAAATAAATTCGGGAAAGAAAGGGTTAAAATACTTACAAAGCTTTACTCGGTGTTGCTCGGGCCAAGGAGAGAGCGGGAAATCACATTGACAATGGTCAATATAATTTTTTTATAATGCTTAGACACCTTCGTTGTGGGGGGGCATTATAATTAAAGATGAAAATCCAATGAAGAATGGGTATGTTAAATAAAGAAATCGAAAATCAACATTGGTAACCCTGACAATTTTAAGAATGTTTTGGAGGAGAAAAGGAATAATGTTTATGACGTTTCATTAGTTCAGTTACAATCAGCTGTGACAAGTGAGGAAGGAGAAAAGTGTATAAATAATGACATTTGCTAGAATTACTCTAATGTCTATCCCCAATTATACTCTGAGTCCAACAAGGACTTGCAATTATATTTAATTCTGCAAAAATCCTCAAGTGTAAGCTCCGTCTTTTATGAGCCCTCACGAATGTTCAATTAGGTTAAATAAAAAGGCTAAATTAAGAATACTATGCTATATTCTTTGAAGTTAAAATTTTTGTTCAAAATGCAACGTTTTGGTGGATTCCTTCTAAAAAACAAAAAAATGATGTTTGATGAATTAAACTATTCACAAAATGAGAGATATTTCAGTGAATCATCAATTTTTATGTATTATATTTATATTCAAACGAATTTCCAGACAAATTCCAACAAACTTTATTTTATCTACAAATCCAATTTTCGATTGCAAATACATTTTTATCCACATTAAAAAAACGAAATTGCAATTTATACCGATTTCTTTTATTGTACAGAACTTTTTTTATTTGGAGTGAATTTAGAAAACATCCTTATTCGTATAGTTGTCTTTTGAGACGCTGATCCTTTTTAGATTTATAACTCAACCCTCTATCTGGTCTCCTTGAGCTCCTAAATATAGCTTTTGTGTTTTCAAAGAATTGATTTTCTAATCCATTCCTTATTTTAATATTATTCTCATAATACTCATCATTATTTGAGACCTTGAGAAAGTGATTTTATTAAGTGATAATTAAATCAAAAGTTTTCCTTGACTTAAAGTAGTTCTTCCAAAGATGAGTTGGAGAACCCAAGAAGTTAATTCCAAGGATCAAAATTATCAATGTTACAGACAAAATATTGATTATTCAAATTATCTCAGATATATTCATAAGATATAAGTTATTTTAAAGGTCTTATTTGTTTGACATAAATATAAATTTCCTTAGCATAAATCACTGAGAGCCTTGTTCCGATATTTTTGTAATAAATAAACCCTACAGATCCGGTTGATATTTAAAAGAATCTAAATAAATATTGCGGGGTGGAATATGTAACAATTTTTATATTCCATATTTATCTATATTCATAAATTAAAGATTGTCTGTAAGTATGAATAGATGTTTTGAAAAGTAGTCACTCAATATAGTGCCCCCTGATGTATATTATGAACGTTTTTGGATCCTAGAAACAACAATGTAGTCGTAGTGATGAGATATTGCAGGCGTGTGCATTTATTATCGAATATCATACACTCTTTATATATTTTTTTGTTATTGTTCTTCGCTGATGTTTATCTAAAGAAGGGATCCTTGTAAAGAAAAAACTAAGTATGGAAATTAGAAATGGAAAACAGTTAGTGCATGTGCTTTTTTTCCCCCCTTAGTTCTTTATTTAATAAATTATATCTCTAAAAAAAATTATCTACTATCTTTTGTGTAAATTAATTTAAAAATGGAGGATAAAATAAATGTATATAAGTATAGACAAAATTATAATATTTCCCCTGTACTAATGCTATTTTATATGTAGAAGGTTAAAAAGGGGTTATCGACGTCATTGTGATAATTGTAGCTACAAAAGCGAAAAGAAGACACTTTCAAGTCTCAAAAAAGAATCTACAATCTTTTTAAAAGTTATGATGTCCAACTTTATAATCAATGGGTATACTATAAACCCCTCTTTTTGTTTTTTTGTTTTTTTTGAATTGATCAACTTCTAATCAAAATTATGAACTACTCTAGCGCATTTTTTTCTTTTTTAAGCCTTAATAAAATATAGAATCAGTTAAAGGTAACAAAACGTAAGTAAAATTGACCAAATTTCCGGAGAAAAATAACCTAACTTTGGGATCCCACACTGGAAGCGGCGATAAAAAAAGCCAACACGATTTTCAGAACAGTGATACCCCTATTTATGTAAAACATGTCGACCAAGTTTTATATTCATATGAGTCGAGTAATCATTTTTATTGTTGATCAAGTACTTGCTAGTGTATTTCAGATATTTTTTTAAAAATCAAAATTAAGGTCATAAGAAATTGAAATATTCTACTTTGGACTTCATACATAAAATCCTCATACTTCAAAATAGTTAAGTACCAAATTTCAAGAGGTTAGTAGCTCTTTTGGATCAAAATATATACAAGAATGAAGGATAATAAAAAAAAGCTTTAGAAAATAAAAATAAATGCTCTTTAGGTTCACAGCAACTAAAAAATGCACACAATTTATTACCATACTGATAGTTATAGGTCAGAGTGCAAATCAAATCATGTAGTTATATTTCAAAAAATGAATAATAGAATGGAAAAGTTGTAAAAGAATAGTCATTTGATAATTATTGTGTTTGGAATTATGTGTTATTTATGAGTCATTAAATGAAAAATATTTATGTATGCTACACTCTATTGTACATAAAAAGTGATTCTCCTGTGTATACAAACATAAAACCCTGAATAAGCTCACAGACTTATGTGCTTATTGTATCACCTATTAAATAATATGTATGTATTTTTTAAACATTCTGAGAGTAGAATGTGTAACTTAATATTTAACATTTAAAAAAATAAATAATAATAATAGTTTTTCTTGTATCCGTTCGCAGTCCGTCCCATCCCCCTATAGATCAGGACATACTCCTTTTCCCTCTTGAGCACCATGGTGTTATTTTCCTAACACAAAAACATACCGAGCCAACCTTTATTATTTACAAATTTTAAAACACCAGGATTGAAGCCAATGGTAGAATCATGGGTGAATTAAGAAACAAGATTATTCATCATTAATTGAAACCCAAGGAACATGTTTAAAAACTGTAACCGTCCTAGAATTGATGGTGAGCACTAAACGGTAACAGAATCTACTGCTCATAGAGGCCCAGCCCTTGTTGACGGAGGTATTCAGTAAGACTGTGCAGTTGTGGGTCTCCTGCAGTCCCCAAACTCCAGGAATAGAGTCTGGAATAATAAAAAAAAGGAATAGTTTAGGGGATTGATGCCTGGGGCATCTGCTGTGGACATATGCTGCATGTTCAAGAGCATAGTGAAGAAACAATTTATCCTCCACTACAAAATCTTGACATTCATAAAAAAGATATGGAAGAAGAGAAGATTTCAGGTGTTGATGGATCGCAATTAGACATTATTAGAAAGTAAAGAATGACTTTAGCGTTAAATTCAGTTAAAAGTGACGAAAATCTAATTATATCTCTGTGTTGGTTATAAGTATTGTCATGACGTTTTATTAGATCCGCTACAAACAGTTGTGACAAGGAGGAGATGGTTATAAACGAGGACAATTCCTGTAATTACTTCTATGTCGATCCCCAATTCTACCCTGAGTCCATCAAGGGCTTACAATTATAACTCGGTTACAGGTCCTCATTGTTACCCTCCATCTTTTATAAGCTATCAAGGATAGCCTGTATTGAGAAGAAAAGTAATTTCCTAGCAGCGTAGGAAAAATAAATTCACTCTTTAGGTGGTCAAACTCAACAAACTCAAAAAAACAAGTGAGCTAAAAAATGTAATCGATCAGCACCACTGATCGATTACATCCCTCTGATATCTACATCTCTGTGGAAGAAGCTAACTACTACTTTTTCTGAATTTTCTTGAAAAATTAATGCAAACAACTAACTGTATCTCCTAACATAAATGACTAATCAACACTTAAATAAATAGACCAAACATCTTAGGAATTTGACTTGATTAAAGAATTTAAACTTATAAACAAGAGTGTATGACTCTTTATTTTTTTTCATATATAGGGGGTGAAGAGGTGGGGGGGGTATCAAAAATGAGCTTAAGTTATTTTCGTCCAGTGATGCCGGAATGAACCTGCAAATTTTTTCATTTAGAATTAAGAATGATGATGGCATGGTCATGCAACATTAAAACTTTATATATAGAAATACCACAATTAGTCTAAAAAGTGGGGTCAATGGCGTTTTGGCCCCTATAGCACCAGCCCTCTGCTTCTGTCAGATATATGTAAATAATTTTAATGCTCTATGCTTGTGTTGTTTGGATGCCGGTTAACATCATCTACGCATTTAAAATGATAGTATATTAAATAAGTGTATTTACAAGACCCGTCGTACATCATAATAAAATAACGCAAACTCTCAAATTTCTGTGTTAGCAAGTAGCAACTTTCCCGCAAAAATCCTGGGAAACACCCCTGTAAATTATATCTTTATTGTGATTTTTGTTACTTATTTAACAAAATTGAAGAGAGGTTATATTTTTGCGGGCAAAGAAGTTGAATTTATGCACTTTATGCTCTCCCCACTGTTTGTAAGCTTATCAAGAAGATTACGAAGCAAAAGTTACCAATTGATTTTGATCTAATTGAGTATACAGATTATACATGGACACAGTGAAAGGTAACTAAATTTTAAGAGGTCAAGGTAAGAAAAAACAACGTACAAAATCCATAATCAACCTTAACTTTGGAAACAATTGAGATAGATAACTCAATTTGATTTAAGGGGAAGTTTTGCACTCTACCAAGTGACCCTTCTAATTTGTTTGTTAGTCAACAAGATTAAGGGCAGAGTTAACGGATCAATTTCGATCAAACTTGGTGTTAAAAAATTGTATATGGTTAGAGTAAGAGGCCGTTACATTTTGAGAGGTCATATTAATACAGAATGTAAAAAAATGCATAATCGACCATAACCATTGAGACACATAACTTTATTTGATTTGTGCCGGAGGTTTTGCGCCCTACTGAGTGCCCAATGCCCATTCTACTTTTATATTTTATTAGCTGGAAATATATCAAAAAGTATTGAGATATCAATTGCAATTCTGGCACCAAAATCGGGATATGACTCAATGAGTTTAAGATATTAGTATTATTAATAGTTCATTAAGACATTGTTTCTCAAAATGGGATACGCGTACCACACAAACTCCCTCTAGTAATACGTGTAAAAACGCCATAAATAGATTAAACCAACATTATTATATATTCAATTGGCCATAGTTGAGCTACGACGAAGAGATCTGGATATATTCTCACTCAAAAAAGTTTTAGAATCCCTCGCGAAAAAATATAAATATGTTTAATATCCAGTGTATTTGATAAGTATTTATTGCAGATTAAGTCATCTATTCAACTTACTTATATTTAGTTTTTAAACTTTTTAAGCATCCTTTCTATTGGGGCGGATAGAGGATTCCAATTTTCATATTCAAAAGCAAGGATCTGTAATTTGATTACTATTTTCTATGACCCAAAGTTGAAAGTATATTTGAGAAGAAGAAATTACTTTTAAAATGACTTTTTTTTTTTTTTTTTATCATCATAATTATTTCTAAAAACACTGCCAAACATTTTCCATTAATCTAATATCAACTTTTATAATAATTTGTTATGAGTTAAGATAAAAACAATCTTGAACACAAAATCAAGAAAATGACAGGGTAGGGCATCAAAAAGTGGACTGTTAATTAATGCTTATTTTTTCATTACTTTGAAGAAGTTTAGTGTTTTTAATTTGATATAATGTTTCCACCCTCTTTCTTACATAAGCAAACTATAGTAATCGTTTATTAATTTTATCATCATGAGCCAGCAACACTCAGATTTCCTAATGCTGAAGTTGATGTGATGAAGATTACAGACATTGTTCAGTCTTCTAGGAGCCTGGTTTTTAAGTTGACCAAGATGGAAAAAAAAAAAAAATGTAGGAGACCTCTACAAAATGTCAGGAAGTGGAGGGTATAATTCAAAGAGGGATACGAATTTCTTCTTAAGTTTGAAGAAGAATATAAAGGAGAATCCCACTAAGTCGATGAATACCAATCAATGGCTAACGACTTCTCTGAAGTTCCTAGGACAATCAAGAGAGCAATAAAGCACAACTTGTGATTATTTTCTTTCACAGGGTCCCCCACTCCACCTTCTGACTGAGGGCATGAAAGCCAGGCGACATGTGAAAGATAATCCTCACATGGATACAGGAAAATGGGTCAATTTTGAAGAATTTCTTGGACTTGAAGATTTTCACAGTTGATCAATTCCACAACTGCCAAAACGATCCCTGGCTTGCAGAAACAAAAGAAGATGTTCAAAGAGTTTACTATACGAAATATTCGTCCCAAAAAAATGGTCCTCGGGGTCGTAGACTCTGATGAAAAGAAGTCCCTCCGTTCTTTTTCATAGGCAGAAAATCGGTATGGAGGCCTAGTATAAGGTGCTTAGGTACACCATCTTGCCATGGCTGAAGACCAATTAACCGGAGTGTAACTATGTGTGGACTCAAGACGGTGCCCCCTCTCAAACGTGTGCCAAGTGCCCAAAATTCTGCGCAGGTAACATGGCATGATATGACCCCTTCCTCACCAGATTTGAATCCACTAGACTTTACTATATGGGACACTTTGGAGAGGTAAACCAAAATATATCTCACCGAAATGTTGACTCAATGAAGTTCTCCTTAGTGGTTATATGGGACAACTTGTCATAGGAATTTGTCATCAACTCCTGCATGGCCTTCAGGCGACGTGTAAAGGCTCTTATTGATAATAAAGGTACCGATTTTGAGTGAAAAAAGTTTTACAAAAACCTTGAATGTATGTTTAGTTAACATTATTTTTTTGCCTGTTATTGAAATTAGAAACTTATTGATGTATTTCTAAATCCATCTCTCGAGTCCTCACTCCCAAAGGGTTAACATGAATAATTTGTAGATAGAAATTGACAAATATCCTTCAATGAATACAAATGTAAGATATGAAGGATTCGGGTTTTGAATAAATCCGTGGCCTTTGTCTCCAAAATATGATACAGTTAATATATTCCAATACATACTCAAGATAGCTAAATATATATTTAAAACATCAACATACAAAAACTAATTCATGAAGTCAAATATTACAAGTTCATTTTAATAATAAGGCATTCATTTTGAAGTTTTACACCTTGATAAACGTATTTCAATGTGTTGATGACTTTTCGATCTCATAAACACGCCAGTCCTTTCAATTTCTAATATTGGAGGTTGGTTGAATAGGCATTTAAGGTGTTTAACACCCTCTCTGAGGGAACAAACGTTGCTCGTATTTGACAAGTAATTTCTAGCAAGCCGAAAAATAACAACACATTTTGTTCGTCCTTTGTCGATCCGCCACTGCAGAGGATTTGAAGTTCTAGGCTGTAGTGATATCGATTGAGATAAGAGGGGTTTGAAATTTACTAGTTATCTTGGAGGTTAATTTCTTCGTGAAAAGAAGCCTACAAAATCGAAGATTCATATGAAGTATTTGAAGCAGGTGATTATATATGTCATTTAGAATCTTGTATCTTCATTTTCATACACTTTGATTAATTCTGAACTAATTCTTCCACTCCTCTTCCTTTGCTCACTTCCTCCCGGAATAATTATCTATCTTTAAACAATCAAGAAGAGTTTTAAATAGCCAAAGCAATCATCTCTTCCAATTTGTCAGTTTAACAATTAAAAATAATCAATAACATACATAATCTGCTGTATATTTTTCATAAGATGTCACATGAAAGATGATCGCATTGATTAGTTTCAAATGAATTATTTTAAATTAGAAATACGTATCGGGATGGAAGGTGTAGGGCACGGGTCTGACGTTTATTTGGACGACAAAAGTAAGTTTTTAAATTTAACTTTTTTTTTTAATTCCCTAATCTTGTTCTAGTAACATTGGTTTGGACAGTGAGCTTTCAGGCTCGGACCTAGACCGAATCCACCTCTAGTACTTACATAAGTACCTATAAACACATAACACACATGATGAGCAAAGTTGTAGAAAAATGTATGTATGTCAATACTTCATGGGTGCAAGAAATAACAAGCAGCCCTCCTGTAATTAGGTCATTCGGACACACTCTTAGTTAGAGAGTAGTTTGATTTAATAGTTTTTTCATCTACGGAGTGGTCCATTAAAATATTATTTTTGAGGGAATTTCAACAAAAGTAATTCTGAAAGTAGATGTGAGTCTGGGCTCTCTTAATTATTAATATAGCTGCCCTTAGTGGCAATGATGGCCTCCAGATGGTGGTGCAAGGCCGTTCAACTGCTGCAGATGTAGTCATCTCCCATGGTGTGTCAGTGGCGGCTGATTGGGGTTTTGAGAGCATCAGTGTTTGGGTAACGGACACTATAGGCCTTTCTCTCGACCTCCACTCAAAAGGTGTAGTCGAAAAGGTTTGCATCAGGGCTACAGGGTGGCCAAAAGGGGAAAAAAGAACTCAAAAGAATCTTGCAACAGAGAAGATGGGTTTTTTTCATTGTTGGTGGCAAAAGGGGTCTCTCCACCCTCACAAGGCTCTTAACACCCACTTTTTTGATAGCTCTCTGAACAGTCTAATGTGCAACTCGGAGATATCTTGCATGAGCCTTCATTAACTCGAGGAGATTGGCCTGGCCTGTTTTCTTTAACTCTTTCGGCTCCAGTTTGACCTTTTTGACAGAGCAAGTTGCTAACAGCGTTGACGGTGGTCCGGCAGAACCCCAACTTCTTGGACTTTTTTGCGAATGCAAATTCGTCGTTCACATTCAAGTTTTTCTCGACACATGCGAAAGCTAGATAGCTCAGGTTTGTTTTATTTTGTAACTAATTGCTTATGCTTTAATATTTCGAAATATAAATTAATTTCAATCACTCAACCTTTGTTAATTATTAAATTAGTAAGTATTCATATTTCAATGGACCACCCGGTATATAAGTACAGTAGAAAAAAAACACACGCATTTTTGTAACTATACTCATTAATGTGAAGATAATTGATCGTTCAGGACGAAGGGAGGTTAGCCAAATATGTATAAGATTAGCAAGAAGGATGTCAATCCATCACGTCGTTATCTTCATTGTATACCGCAAATGTATGAAGTACTCCCAGACTACCATTGTAATATTATCTGTCTATAATTTTAAAAATGAATTACATAATATTAAAATCCGACAGAGTATTAAATTCGACACTGTATCGAGGCATTCCAAGCCGAGCACAATAACAACACCATCACTGATTTTTTTTTTTTTTTCGAATTTGGCACATATTTTCAAACTCAAAAATCCAAAATTTCACCGTTTTTTGTCCGTATGTTCAAGATTTAGAGGCTTCTAAAGTTTTGGCCTCAACACCACTTATCCTATTTTTAAATCACTGTATTTTGAATGTCTTGGAGGAACCAAAGAACCATTTAATAGATAATTATTTTATCCTTTTGGTGTATTTCATTGTATTAGGCAACAAAATAAGTTTTTTCGCATTTAAGGTCAGGAGGTCAATATTTTGATATCAAAAAATGAAGCATGCCCATTTTCAATTTAACTCAAATTTTTATATGCTAATTTGTTATATGTCATAAACATATACAATATGTTTTGAGAGATGAATTCGATTCTACTCAATTACTTCACGCTCAAAACCAAGCAAATTATAATATTACTAACTAATATTTTATTAAAAGCATAGCCATTTATTTTGTTATTCTATGTAATAGGCAAAATTTTACAAAAAAAAATAATATGATGGTCGTCAACATATATGTTATAGACAATAGGGGAAAATCGGACATTTTATAAAATGCCCAGGCAGTACACAAAATCTCTGTTAAAGCGGGCAAACTGCAAAATGCCTGGTTCATTTATGGTTTAGGTTTCATTTTTGTTCATTTAAATTGTCAGGTAAAATAAGATAATTTTACTGTTATGCAATTCAACAATGACCCACTTTGGGAACAAGCAGTTCACTTGCATAACCCGAGGTCCAGGGCGTACTATAGTATGTTAGAAGGTGTCCTTGGTACTGGAAATAGTGAAGGCTATAGGATTTGATCCCCCTTAGGGACCAGCTTTCCACCTGCAAAACATGTTGGGCAAGGTATATTTTGTAAAATATATGGGGCGTCTCTTGACAATTTCTTATTATATAATAGTTTGAATGTCCGTATACAATATAAATTCGAATTAAAGAAAACACGATTATCAAATTGCTTGTAATGAATTATATTATTTTCAATCACGGAGGACGACAACAAGAGCAAGTTGAGACGGCTGGAAAGAGCAAGACGATTCTAAATTGCCTCAAGGAAAACAAAATTCAGGGGAAGGTTTGGCTCTTTTATGATGAAACCGGTGATTCCACTGTGAATAAGCAGAACAGCCACTACTTAACAACCCAACATCCAGACAATACCTCAGCTTCAGAACAAAAACTTTAGCTCTTGGGTGTTGTGGAGTCTGTCCTCTCATTTTGTGGCAAGGAAGGAACAGCTCAATGCAGATGCTTACATCGAACTTCTAGATAAGAGAGTCCTACCTTGGGCCTTAGAAAAGTTAAGCAAAAACTTTTTTTTAAATCAAGACAGAGCCCTGATTTATCACGCCTTCCTGAGAGACAATTTTCCTGACTTATGGGATATCATCATGTGATCACTCTCCTCTCCAGGCCCGAACCCCTCGGGCTACTCTATCTTAGTGGGTCTGGAGGAGAGTGCCTGTGCTACTCCTCACTGGAAGGTCCAGCCTCCAGTATTTTTCCCAAGAAGGAGTGGGCCAAGTTCGAGTCTGATTACACACACTAAAGGTCTACAAGGGATTTAGGCCTCGTAGTAAGACATTTATTTGAGATGAGTGCTCACATATTGGATAAAAGTTGTGCCAAGTACTATTTTCAGATGATTTTGTTAAATAAATGTCCTAACTAAACCTCTCGTTTAAATTTTACTATTAAAAAAATTGAAAAAAACAAAAGGTGTACATCTAGATAAGATCAACCCTTTATTGAGACACGAACGTCAGCCACGATCTGAAAGCAGTTAAATTTCCTTATATAGGACGAGATTGCGAAATATTGGTGCAAATCATTTTTGGACCGAGTCTCATCAGCAGACCCAATAATACAGTCTCTTTTATTTCTGTAATAATGTCTAGGTCATTATATGTAATTTAAAAAACTGATGTTTTTAAAACTCTTTTTTACTTCTTTAAGATTGATGATAATTACATCCACTTCAAATATATATTGTGCATGTATGAATTAAAACACTTTTATGAATGCATAAATGGGTCGAGTTAATACAAAAACAATTTCGAAGAAAAACTATGAAACGGAGAGAATCACAATTTATTTTATAGTTCATATTCTGGGGTGTTGATTGAAATCTGAATACTTAATAAATCAATCATTAGTTCATGTTGAGTAATTAAAATTAGTTCATATTTCTATATATTAAGGCATACACAATTAGTTTCAAAATGTAACAAAGATGAATTTCTAGCTTACGTAAAAGTGGAGAGAATTCAATAATTAATGAAGGTTGAGTGATTGAAATTAATTCATATTTCAAAATATTAAAATATTAGCAATTAGTTACAAAACAAAACAAAACAAAGCTCTCTAGCTTACATACAAGTCGAGAAAATGACGCTTGAACATGATCGATGAATTTACATTCGTAAACTCTAAGTAGTAGGCCGACCACGCTGTCAGTAAGTACGAAAAATTGTAGAGGAAGAAGGGATATCTCAAGAAGGTCAAACTAGACCTAGAGGAGTAAAAAAAAAACAGCCCAGACTAATACCTTCAAGTCCATAATGGTACATACAAGAGATCTCGGGGTTTCATACCAGATTGTCCAAAAGGCTATCAAAAAAGTGGGGGGGGAAAGAGCATTGTGAGGGTGGAGAGACCCCTTTTGACACCAGTAATGAAAAAAAAACATATCTCCTCCGTTGCAAGACTCTTTTAAATGAGTCTTTTTAGATCTTTGAGAGGTTTTAGACTTTTTTTTCAAAAAAAAAGATACTGTAGACTACCCTGTTTAATCTATCAATTTCGCATTCTTTTATCGTGACAATTAATTTTGGCTACTCTTAGTGCAATTCGTGGGACATCCAAAGGGTCAGTAACAACCATTTGCCTGTAGGAATAGGTGAATATTTGTATAAGAATAGAAATATAATCCACACTCAATTTAAATAAAAAAAATCCTTCTACCTTGTTTTTGTTTTGACAGACCACTTATATAGTAAGCTCCAATTCACCTCAGAGAGTACCTAATTATTTTGCACTTAAGATAAAGTAGGGACTGAATGTAGAACATAGTATGACTTGCATAATATCTAAAGATAAAATAGCTTGTTTGCCTTTGAGTATATCCCAAGAAACTTGCTACAATTGATAATTATATATATATATATATTTTTTTTATGAAGCATAGTTCAAATACCTTTACGATTTATATGCAAAATGTTTTGACTCTCGTTACTTGTAAGACTTTATTGTAGAAAGATGTAATAATGTCACAAAGATTGCTATAAATTTTTCTCAAATGTTGAATTTGAATCACGGGAGAGACTAGGGATATTATCTTGCTCAAAGATGGCTTAAAATTAAAAGGTGTCTAAAATTTAATATATGATTTTTTTTTTTTTTTAATATTTTGTGAAGAGCTGTGAAAGATTAAAAAAAGAAATGTTTTTTTAATAAAGCTAACGAAGTTTTTATATTTTTTTTTCCAAAAATTTAATATCCTACAAAATTTTGAAAAAATTTAATTTTTTTATGAATGGCCGTGGATTTTTGAAATTTTTTTCCAAAAAATTTAATATTTGAAATTAAATTTTTGAATTTGTTTTTTTTTATATTCTAAAAACCAAGTCTCCCTCCCCCAAAAAAAAAAAAATTAGAATAATTTTTTTTTCATTTTTGAAATTTTTTGTGAAGAGCTGTGTAAATATGTAAAAAAATGAATTTTTTTTATGAATGGCTGTGGATTTTTTAAATTTTTTCTAAAAAATTTAATATATCAAACGTAATTTTTGAATTTTTTTTTTTTTTAATTCCATAAACAAAGTCCCCCCTCACACAACAAAACAATAGCTGTGGATTTTTGAAAAAAATTTCCTACAAATTAAAATATTTGAATTTAATTTTTTGAATTTTTTATTGCAAACAGCTGTAGATTTTTATATTTTTTTCACAAAATAGCTATAGATTTTTGAAAAAAAAATTATTATTTCGAAAAAATTTAATCTTTTCTTAACGGCTGTAGATTATTAAAATTTTTTTACAAAAAATTAATATTTGTATTTTAATTTTTTTTTCTAGAAATTCCAAAAGAAAATTCCCCACCCCCCACCCCTAAAAATATATATTTATATATGTATATACTAGATTGTACCCGTATAATAGATTTTATACCGAATTATTTTATAATTAGATACTAAGACCAACTCGCTAATCGTTTCCCTAATTCCCCTTTTTAATTCTTATTTGATATATATACAAACATCTACTATAAATATATAATATAATATTATAAAACATAGGATGTACCCGTTTTATATATTTTACACTAAGACAAACTTACTAATCCACGTGACACACACGTACTATAATATATTATAGTAGTTATATATAACCCTGCGCACACCCCTGCAGTTGGCCATTTTGGAGGCATAAACTAACAATAACAACCCTATTTTCATCCATATTAAGGAAAACAGTGTAAACTATTGGATGTCTAAAAGAGACTCGAGATAGGAAAGATCTTGGAGACAAAGTGCTCAGACAGTGTACACTTGTGTCATCAGAAAAGATCCTATAGCGGAAACCGCTTTTACTTTTATGGATCAGTAAAAAGATCTGAAGTATTTTCAGGATCTTAAAAAGCTTATAGTATTTATTAATACTTAATCCTATTTCCAAATTAGAATTGACACTCGGTAGAGGGCAAATCCTCCACCTAAAATAAAATTGACTTATGTATCTCAATTTATTACAAAGTTAAAGTCAATTATGCATTTTTTTACGTTTTGTGTTCCCTTGACTATGACCTTTCGAAGGTTAATAGCCTCTAACTGTGAAGATATAAAGACTTTCTAGCAAGTTTGATCAAAATCAATCTGTAACTTATGCTGTGATACAATAAAGATGGTACCTGTTAATACTTTTTTAGTCTTAAAGCCACTCGATAGTGTTTAATCAAGATTGACTGGTAATTTGGCCATTTAATGTATTTAAAATAAGTAGGAGTTTCCATTAATTATGATGCAATTAAACACGTCAGTGATATCACTCTATAAAGGTGACGGACTATGTCATTAAATGAGAGGAATGAAGACTGAATTGTCTATGAACACTTCACCCAAACTGTCCATATCAATTCTCTAATATCACCGATGCAAATAATAAGAAAGTGAGGGAGAAAATTTTCTCCCTTCCCCCAGTACATAATTAGCATATATTTGACTACAACTCAAATATGATCAGAAGATGTTTCACATAGTTTCTAATTAAGTCTATTGGACAACTTTTTTCAATAAAAAAATGTCATAAATTTTCAATGTAGAGGTTGAGTGAGCGAATGTAAATTCTTCCGTTGATATTTTAATTTGTGATCCATAAGATTAATATTAATTAATTGTGTATATAATTATATACCAAGGACTGTGCTTGAAAAATTGAGGGCCTTAGAGTGCACTACACAAATATAGATTGTATAAAAATAACATAAATATTATAGTGCAATAAAATGGCATCATTGACGTCATGAATTTTAATATAATTGAGGAGATGCCATTTTCTGGCTCAATGTTGATTTTTTTTAACTACATAAAATGAACGAATTTCAAAACAATCTTGATAAAATTCCATCAAATGGCTTTATAAACAAAGAAAACCTAACACCTGCATTAAATACTACTTAATGTTAATGATAAACACTGATATTATAATTAAATCAAATTAATATGTTCTGAAAATCCCTACAAAATGCGCCTAAATTTGTACAAAAAAATGTTACCACGAAAATACATTGTGTTTCAAAAAGAGATAGGAAAAATCAATGTATCATGGATTGTTTTCTAAAAAGAAGATTGCTACAAGAACTGGACAAGATGGATTCTAAAATGGAACCTATGCCTACTTTATGCACTTATTTTGAATTATCTTGGTCTTATTGTTGGTTTTTTTATTGTTTGAGCGGTCAAGCCAATTTTAGAAGGAAAACTTGCATTTAGGCTACCTATTGTCATTTTTAATCATATATAACACTGGGGTGAGATTTTATGCATTTTTAAAAGATGCCTTCACTGAAAAAAAGTTTGAGAAACGCTGTTGTATGCCCCCAAAATAGACAACAAAAATGTGACGTTGCGTGCAAACACTCTATTGCATAATTTGTACAACTGCACATTTATTCCTCACTCTGGGAGCCAATTGATTGGCTTACTACTCTTTGTTGTGATTGACGTCACATATTATACCCCTACATTTTATAATAATATCTATGAAGTACATTTCAAAGTGTTCTGCTCTTTTTAAGGTTGAAGTTTAATATTTTATTAGTCAAGGTTGACATACAAAATCACTCGCTATGGATATACCAAGACAGCCTTTGCAGCAACAGCAATCCCTTCATCCCAATGATGCTCCTCCTACTACTCAACTCTCTGACGAAGAGCAGACGGTTCTTCGAGCATGCCAAAAGGAGTCAACGATGTACCGAGCATTTCCCTTATCGGCACTCGCAGGGGTTACGACGTACTTCAGCATTAATAATTTTGGATTAATGAAACCTCATCATACGTATGGAGCGTCTCCGAAGGTGTTTTTTCAATATAACATTACGACAAAACGGAATTCATCATTTAGGTCCTTTTTTTTTATTTAATTATATGTTTGAACATAGGTGGTTCTCGCGGTGGCTTTGGGCTACATAGTTGGAAAAATATCCTACTACGGTACATGCCAAGATAAAATCCTTAGTGATGCACCCAACTCCAACCTCGCTGCTGCTGTGCGTCGTGTTCGCCGAATGCCTCCTATTCCAAAACTTGATGAACAGGGGCAAGAGTCTCTTTACACTACATCCGAAGACACGTCCCCTTCTTCTGCTCCCACGGATCAACAGGAGAAAGATCAAGAGCTTCCACTATCCATTCGAACCTATCAAGATCGGCAAATTATGAATAGAAAAATGCATGAGGCGCATCAGTATATGGCCTCTCCTCAACAACCAGTGCGTCAACCACACCCTGTTTATCAACCGCCTCCACCCCCTATAACAAGTGGTGGCTCCAAACCCACCAATAAATACGGAGATGAAGGCTTTGAGTAAAGGCTATACTCTGAAATCATTCATACAGGATTAATTGTAGATTATTCAAAAGTTTGTGTAGGCCCATATTAGTTTGTACTAGGATGTTTCATTTTGTGAACCTATCTGTTCTTTTCCCAAACCTGACAATGCTAGTTAAAACACAATCTTTTTAAAAGTTATATTTCATCTCCTATACTATTTAGGAAATAAATTTATTATGATGAAGAGTTTCGAATAGCTGGAGTTATTATTTTGTTATTTGTAAGGATGCAATGTATTAGAGCCAAGATTGACTTATTCGTCTCCATACCACTTCTAATTCAACATGAGAATAGACAAGTTAAAAATGAGGATCGTCCAATTCAAAATAAAAATCTATCTATTCAAGGAAATAAGCTAGGAGGATTTGAGCTGCTTGTCGAAAATACAATACTCAAATTTGCTACAGTAACTTGTGCAAGATGCATTTCTAGTAGGACTAGATACAAAGTAAACTCAGCACTGCTTTGAACCTTGAGGATACTTCTTTTTAAAAGAATACACAAACAATATGGCATGTCTTCAACTCTTTGCTCCGATATAAATCAATACCTGATTACTTTCAAATTTCCGTATAAATACTTTTTGACTAAGTTTAAATATTCTCATTTTCAGTTTGAATCTGAGTTTTCGGATTTTGATTTGAAAATTATATAGGTATGACCCTTAATTTATTCGATTTTATAAATAGTAGACATTAACTAGTCAATTTTATTAAAAGCGTAGAGATATATTTATTGTAAAATTTCATTTGATATCTGTTTCTAAAATAGCCAAGATTGAAAGGAATTCCATTTTATAGCTACGGTGCGACAAAATACATATAATATTTCATTGATGATATAAAACATTTTCACTGACGTCATAAATAGCATCATAATTAAAGGAGACGTCATTCAAATTTGCAAAAAGTATTGATGAAATTTCATCCAATGAAATTAATAAAAAAGACCTAATATCTCAATCGAATAATACTAAGTGCAAATGATATAATTAAATCAATGTAATATGTACTTAAAATCCCTACAAATGGCTAGATTTGGACAATTATTACTATTTTTGTTGATTGATTAAGGACAAGAAAAGTAATATAATTAGAGAAAAATATCTTATTATTTCAATTATAATAGCTATTTTCGTATTTTATATAAAAATTAAAATTGTGTAACAATGTAGTAACATTTTCCGCTCTGTGTTCCGTTCAATTTATTTTTCGACGTTAAGCGTTCAGATATTTTTAGCGTTTTGTTCAGCGTTTAATTAATAAATTGGGGTTACAAGCTATAAGTAAGGCTGAATGGCTAGGTTGAGGTATACTCTCTTATAGAATCTTTGCTAAATAAAATTATACAGATAATTATAGTAGATACAAAGTTTCTACGATTTCTGTTTATTCTAATACTCGTTATCTGAAGTATTAATATATCTTGATATCTCTTCAAATAAGAATGATATGCGTCATTTTCATTATTTTGAAACAATCAATTATGAATATGCCGTTGATATTAATTCGAGGAGATTTGGGATGTTCCTGTTTAATATTTGATGTCGAAATAATACGTATACTAAAAATTAGACTTAATGAACTAATATTTAAGTATTTCCTTTTGATACTCAGGAGTTTATTTCAGTGTACTTAAGAAGTTTTTACTCCTTCAAAAATGTATTCCCAAATTCATGATATAAATGAATCTACTAAACGTCATTATCAAGCCAATTTTTATCGTGGGATTATGTATAAATGTAAAGCATAGTCGAAAACATGTCTAAGTATCTATTTGAATGAAAAAAATGTTCTTATTTCAGTATTAGAATGTTGATGATTTGGGGGAGATGCATATTGTGTCTTGATGAAACTATCCTATTCGGGTTTCTTTTTGTTTGCAGCCTTCTGCAAATGGCTCAAAACGGTTTTATGATCGATGTTCAGCTCTTCGGCGATACTACGACTGCTAATATGACGGTTTATCTCCTTATTTTTCAAAATTTTATCGGCATTTTCGACGACAGGCCTGCCAGTTCGTGGTGCATCATTCACTTCCACTACACCAGAACGAAATTTTTGGTACCACTGTTGTGCAACACGAACTGAAAGAGTATCTGGTCCGTATACATTGCAAATTTTCTTTGTCGCTTTTGAAGCGTTTTTCCCTTTTAGGTAGTAAAAATGTAAGATATGGCGAATTTCTTCTTTTGATACCTCCATACTCAAAGCACGGTAATTCTCGATTGAACCGGCCAAGTGCAATACTGTCAAAAATTGTTTGTAGTCTACAGTCACACCTTTACAACGCTTTATCTTTAGGGTCAGATCGGTCCGAGGACTTATTTCCTAGTCAGTCTTTTTTTTTTTTCCTTTTTTTTTTTTTTTTTTGTATCGGTCCGATCTTTTTTAACCCGCAACGCTCCTAAAGACCGATACATCGGTCTTTGATTTCTACGGCCCGTGCTATTTTTTTAAGTCCTAGCTAGGGGGAAAAAATATATGAACTGCAGTCTATTTAGTTTTTTTAGACCGATCCAACACTAATTATCGATCGTACGATCCGATGTAACCAATAATAAGCAAGAAATATAGTTACAAAGACCGGGAAATACGAAATTACTTTTTCCCCAAACTAATATATTGAATTATGATTTATGCTGTATTACTTTTAAACGATGAATGAAGAAAAGACAACGATGTATTGAAGAGTGAAATAAATGGAACATATTGACTATAAACCTTTATTTATTTTGCTTAATATGTCTTTAAAGCCAACGACGAGGTTGTAGAGTCCTCATACTGATAGAACTACTTAAGATTTTGATTTTTAGACTAATTTATATAAACCTTTCGTTTAGAATTGGTTTTATTTCATAGTCATTGATACTTATTTCGATAAAATTATCAATACTAACATAACTAAATAATAATTAACAGTTGGCAACGAGAAAAATACAGAAGGCTAGCTTCCATATGTTTTGTTTTTTTGTAAATTTTTCCTTTCTCTCTTTTGATCTACACTTGGGTTTAAGAGTGGATAAAAAAAGCTAGTAGTCGTGAATGTAAAAAAAAATTGAATAATTTAAATTTGTTTTTCTATAATGATTCCTTATTCATTAACGCTATATATTGATTTTTCAATTATTCACTAGCTATAGTGATATATCCAATGACGTCACATTTAGCTATAAATTTTTTCATTGAGACCACCCTTTTTATAATAACATTGATAGGATACAAAGATATGTTCTTTAATGACGTCATGTTATGAGAAATTATCTTAAGTTGTAGCTTAGAGAAAGTGTTGTGATTCCTTTAGGGCTTGTACAGCAAATACATGTATTTAATATTTTGGGTACCATCGAAACTCTACAATCAATATACATCGCAGGAACCTTATTTACAGCCCTTGATTCAGTTATTCTTTCCAACATATCTGGCTTCAATGATTGAGTGAGGAGATTGAAATTTAACGGATTCATTCTTCACATGATCTCTACCAGGATCTTTTATCATCATGTCAAACAAATGTATTCCTAAGTGCAATTCTGGATATTCTAGAGAATTGACCATTTCTCTCCATTCATGATTGTTTACGACAAAATGAATCCTCTCTCAAAAGGAGCCTGGCAAAGAGCAATTTAACGGACATCTGTAGGAGCCTAGGGACCTTCAAAGTATTCATAAGTGTGCGTACTCCACTCTCAGGAGGAGGACTTTGTCATCAAGAGTGTTGATAACGGATAGATTTTCGGAAATACAAAGTTATTAGACTATTAACTTGAAAAGTAATATTCAAACAAAGGAATTGCCGCCAAAGAATCCTTGTATATGAATTTATATTTTATCATTTGTTTCAGGAAAAAGTTCCGTGTTAGTACCATCTACATCCAAACTGTCAAAATGGTGCATCTAATCAAAAGCCAACGGGGCGGAATGAAATTAGTGGATAATTATAACTATATTTATAGAGTTGACCAAAAATCCGGGGAAAAAACATACTGGAAATGTGAATATAGCAAATGTAAAGCTCGACTCCACACTGTGATGGATGTTGACAAGGTCAATGTATGCATTTGCAAAACTGTAAGTGAGCACTCCCATCCGAGTAATCCGTCCAAAACAAAGATGTGTGATGTAAAAGCAAAATTGAAATCTGAAGCTCTGTCCTCACCATTATCTTCACGTATGTTAATTGAACAAATGGCATCCAGCATGGATGAAAGCACTTTATCCTTAATGTCAAATGCATCGAATTTGGCTCGAAGCGTTCGAAGCTGGAGACAACGAGTTAATCAATCTCACCCTATCCCTGTTGGAAGATGTGGATATTCTATTCCACAGGATTACAAATTCCTCAAAAACGGAGAACAATTTTTAATCTTTGATAGTGGTGAACAGGATACTGACAGAATATTGATTTTTGGAGCTCAGGATGCATTGGAGGACCTTGCTTCAAGTAAATACTGGGCCTGTGACAGTACATTCAAATGCTTTCCTGAAAACTATTTCCAACTTTGTACCCTACATATGATCGTCGGACATGTATCCGTACCAAGATTATTTATCCTACTCCCAAATAAGAATGAAGTTACATACATTAAACTGTTAACTATTTTGAAGTGTATAAATAAATCATTATGCCCTGAAACATTGATGATGGATTTTGAGAAGACAATTATTAATGCATTTCAAACTGTGTTTCCTCTAACAGGGATGACTGGATGTTTGTTTCATATGTCCAAAAATATCTACCGACACATTGTAAACTTGGGCTTAAATTTAAGATACTCTAAAGACGTTGACTTTAATTTAAAAATGAAGTGTTTCACTGCTTTAGCGTTTTTGCCGATTCCGGATGTAATTGATGGGTTTATTGAGCTGGCGGATGATGATGATTTGCCCCAGGAGTTTATTTCTTATTTTGAGACTCACTTCATCGGGGGTGAGCGAGGGCAAGGGGAAGGAAGAAGGAGAGTAAGGCCAACATTTCCAATAGAATTATGGAATGTATTTTCAATTACAATGAATCATAAAATAAGAACAAGCGACTGCATGGAAGCTGCCCACAATGGTCTTCAGAGCTCCATTACAACTGAACACCCAAATCTCTGGAAGCTAATAGATCATTTGAAAAGAGAAGAAGGATCGGCTAAAAAGAAAAAATGTGAGTTGGAGCGGGGAGATAACAAAATAATTAATAAAAGTCGTAACGCCACATTACAAAGCGTGATGTCCGAATATGATCCTACTCAAAAAGTCAGATATCTTAAATCAATATCGTGGAACCTACATTCTTTTTAATAATTTCTCATGTTACATAACATATTTGTTAAAATAAATTGTTAAATAATTGTAATTAAACGTTTGCCTGTTAAAACTGTGGTGTACATTATCATTGTGATACTTAATCATCGTGAGTAATTTCATTCCAAAACAATATTATCCTGTACTATCCTATTTCAATTATTTATATTCGGGTAATCAGACATTTGATTTTTTTTAAAATTCACCGCAGCCGCTTCATCAAAGAACCCTTCTAACATCCCATAATACAGCTCGGCCCACAGGTACTGTAGCTAAACTGCTGTGCCCCAAGCCAAATTAAATTATTCAACCACCACTTGTCTGTACATGAATGATATTATGAGATATTAAATGGGGTCTTTCATGGCATGTGTCTTCATCATTCATGAGTTTAATGGTTCGAATATAATATATATTTCAATGAAATTACCCACAATCATACTGCTCACCAATAGCAATTTTGTCTCAGAATGATAGGGCACACTACGATTTTACGAGTAAATAATTATATATGTAAATAATTAGACAATATAAGAGAATGCTCGTTCAAATATCTAATTTAAATGTGTTTACACGAAGTTATTTACAAAAGTGTTGAAGGTCCAGGCCTTCATTATTTATTCATCGGGATTTGTGCAAAGTATGCCAGATGTAATATCTGGTCAAGGCTCTCAGTAATTAAGAGGCTTGGATAACCTCTGGTATTTCAATTTTTTGTAGATTAATTATTACGTATACTTTTAAAAAAAAGAGACTTTTTAAATGATGAGAAAAACAATATTGAAAGGCTTTATTGAATCCACAAAGGGTATGGATCCGTGTCACATGACGTGATAATTGTTGAATTTGGCCATTTTGGAGGCTTAAACAACCAAGTTTTATTACAATGAAACCTTTTTGGAACTATTGGATGTCAAAATGGGACCAACAAATGAAATGACTAGAACTTTACTGTCTTTCAAATATTCATACCTCCATTCATTAGCTTTATTATATATCTGATACTAAAATGTATTAAAAATATGTTAGTACATTGTTAATTAATCTTATTTTTATTATGCCCTTAACTACATCAATGGAAGAAAATCCTTCTTTATTTGCTCCCAAATCAATCCAAAAAAAAATTATTTAATTGTACAAATTAAGCCATTTTTAGGGACCTTCAGTACATATTACTTTAATTATATTCAAATATGACTATTTATCATTGACATCAATTAGTATTCAATGGAGATGTTAAGTCTTTCTTTATTCTTAAAGGGATGTGATGGAGTTTCATCAAGATTTATAGAAAAATTTCTCCATTTTATGTTGTTAAAATATTAACATTAAGATCCTAAAATGGAGTAAAATAAAGAGTAAAATTATTATTTTTTATGTAACATTTGACAAATTATATTTACATAAGGGGTGAATTATTTAAGTCATTATTTATAAGAGGCTTTAGAACAGTCTCTGAGATCAATACATAATCATATTTCATGGTTTTAGGACGTCTTCCAATACACACTAAATAATCCCTTCAAATCAGCATTAACATACCAGAGTAAATATATTCAAATTAAATTACATTAAAATGACAAGATTTAAAAAAAGTTGTTGAGCCAATGCTCAATAAGTTTTTTAAAGACCACATTTTTTTATATTAAATAAATAAAGGCAAATTTTCTGCCTGGCGAGTAATCCCATTGCACACTTTCCTATATCCATATTAACAACCAATGAAATTATTAATCTCTACAATTGAATAAAATATTTATCTATGTAAAATAAAATAAAAAATTGCGTCGGCCGGGAATCGAACCCGGATCAACTGCTTGGAAGGCAGCTATGCTGACCATTATACCACCGACGCTTGATTACAGCTTTAGAAAAAAAGTAAGCTTAATATATATTAATCTAAACGTATAATGATTGTAACTAAAGATCAATTTTGCTTTTTTGAGTTTGAATAACAACTTAAAAAGTTTATTGCTTCATCGCATTAAATCATGGTCAATGACTTAATGAACATAGACAAATTGTTATGAACATAACGGGATTCATGTTTGACAGATCATAGAATAGATCATCCATCATTCACAGACATCTGCACCAGCGGGCTATTAATCACCATCTATCCAATGAGTCATTCATGCAGATAGCCCAAATCATTTTTTTTTTAAATCGGCATTCTCATAGACTGAGGCTATGAATCTACTAAAAATTATAATGCACCATTTAAATGAGATCTTATGAGTCTCAAAATTAAAACTTTCAATATAAATAATAAATGCAAATCCGTCTCGACGATTAACGATCCCGTGTGCATCAAGTTGTCACTGAATTTAAAGTTAGAAGAAAATCATTGTAAGAGCTCAAATGTGGTTTGTCAACACACTAACAATCTTAACAATAAATAACAAGAAAAGGAAAAAAAATCTCGATATATTTTGTCCTAATATTTTGATATTGACATAGTTATACATAGGCAATGGCGTCTTTAGCCCAAACGGGGTGGAGGTAAGTTTATGAAGACCCTCTAATTTTTTTAACCATATATATGTGCTCTACAAATTGCATCTCCTATAAGCAAATTGTATAAGTTACAACCAAAAAAATGAGATGAATAATTTTAAATGATGGATTTACAGTACTTGGGATGGGATTAATGCAATAATTGAATAATTTTCCATAGATGTATCATTTTGAACTATTTTAATAAAAAAAATACAAAACTCTAGTATTCTCTGGAACATTATAGAGTTCAATTTCCCAGAGTTATATTACTTGTCAGTATATTTATGTAGCAATTAGCATCACCGGTAAATATGACCCTTTCTCCTCCATAAAGACTTTAGCATTGAATAATAATTTTTAAAAATTTAACTAGAATAAAGGGAGTGTATGTTTTATGAGTTTAAGTGAATAAAACCTCTTATTAAAACAACCAAATTTATAATACAGTTTGTGTTTCCTTTATGGGTGCCTACAACGTTAGGACGCTTGGGGGCTGAAACTTTGCATGTAAGCCTCATTTGAACCTAAAACTTGAAGGCTAAGACAGAGTATATGGGGGGCGGGGTCTTATTTTATGTATACCCAAGCATTGAAAAAAAAAATTGGAGCTCAAGGAGACTAGATAGGGGGTTGAGTTAAAAATCAAAGTCACCAGAGTCTCACAAAATAATTATAAAAATAAGGACGTTTTCTAAATTTATTCAAAATCAACAAAGTGATGGACATGAAAAGAAATCAGTGAAAATTGTACTTTCGTTTTTTTCAGGTGCAAAAAAAAAAAAAAAAAAGATTTCCAATGAAATATTGGATTTGTTAATCTAATATGGTTTGTAGAAATTTGTCTGAATATTCCTTTGCATATAAATTTGACTCATAATGACTGACTCATTATTGTATCAATTGAACTAAGGAAATTAAATTTGTTTAAAAAAACCCTTAAAGAAAGGAAAAATATGCGTCGGCCGGGAATCGAACCCGGATCAACTGCTTGGAAGGCAGCTATGCTGACCATTATACCACCGACGCTTTTTATGTTTCATAAAAAGTAAGGACAAATATTAAAAATACATAAAACTTATTTCCGTAAATTTGGGTACAAATTTTACAACTGCACCAAAAAAGGCACCGATTCCAACTATGCACAACCTCCCCCACCCCAGTTTTATTCTTTATTGTTTCCGTCATCATGGCACCTAGAAAAATGGGAAGAAATATTAATATCAACAGAGGTAAAATATAATGAACAAGTGGATGGATCGGTCCTAGGTGGCTTCAGAACTATAGGGACCATTAGCTCTCCACTTTTGCCGAATTATGATGGTTAACATTGGAAAAATTTCGTCTTCCCTAAAAAATTCAATGTACCAATTTTTTGAAATTTATTTTATTTTCAATTTGTCTTTTATATCAATGGGTTTAAGAAAAGTTGGGATGACAAAGATTTGAAAGAGTTTTTGGGGAAAAGTCGTGGATTTTTCCTTTTCGTACCTGTCAAAGGAGGCAGAAGGCCCAAGTTTTAAAGCCAAATTATAGATTAATTGTGGTTATTAAAATGGATGAAGGAATAAAGCCCAAAGATCTACTGATGAGTCGTCTTGTGTTTGACCTACTGTCAATTAACTATTTTAACGAAAAACCTAAAATACTTTTAATGGACACTATGATTTTAGAAAGCTTTTTAATTTACCAGTAACACCTTTCATAAAAAGTTCCCAATGAGGAAGTGATCCTCTTTTGCTTAGAGTAGCCCTTAAATTTTGTGCTTGTTTTTTGGCCTGAAATTTTTTGTAACAGACACGTGAAACACGTTTTATAGAAGTAAAATAACGATTTTTTAATTATTTTTTTTAAATTAAGATTTTTAGTTAAATATGATATAAAAAGGTGTTTTTTTTTCTTTCTATGATGTATATGCGCTTTATAATTCATTTAAGGGTTAATTTATTTTCTTATTTTAAGTGCAAATACATTGGGATGAAATATGATGTTAGTCACAGGCTAGATATGGACCGCCACAAAGCTAGTCACACCCCTGCTTCCTCCCAGAAAAAAACCCACTGCAAGCGACCTTGACGTCACCACACTCGGAATGTATAATGTATTTCCACGTGGGGAGGTCAAATTATATCAAGATGACGATATAAAGGAGGTTCTCGTAGGATTAGCCTGACTAAGGTTTTTTTCTTTGAATTCAAAAAGGTAAGAGGGGCTTTGTTGACAATTATGACCGAATGTTATTGTAACAATGCCAAATTTGATAAAGAAATTTTCTTTACAAGAGAAAAAACTTTTACCCTTTAACTATTTGGAAGAGACTATCAATTATAATATTATTTTTTTTTGCCCAGGATGATTTTCTTATTGCAAAATCTATTAAAAAATCTTCAAAAGAGGGGAGGGGGAAGCTATGACTCCTATGGTTCATACTCGACTCAATTATATCAGTTACAGCCAATAATATTGGCATCAATGCAGCCCCTCTCATGCATAAAATATATTAAGTTCTCGTTCTTTCATTGTGACGATCAATTTTGGCTATTCGAAAGTAGTGCAATTTGCAGCACACCCAAAAGGCTAATAAGAATAGTTTGTTGATAGGAATGGACGATAATTTGTCGAAGAATACAAATATAATCAACAGTTATTTCTGTTTGTAGTCATCCACAAGGAACTTCAATTTTAACTGAATAAAAAACCCATTAAAATTATATAATTTATTGCATCAATTGAACTAACTAAATTTAATTTGTTTAAAAAATACCCTTAAAGAAAGGAAAAATATGCGTCGGCCGGGAATCGAACCCGGATCAACTGCTTGGAAGGCAGCTATGCTGACCATTATACCACCGACGCTTCATACCAGTAAAGACAATAGTCAGAAATTTATATAACTTATTTCAGACCATTATTCCTCTTACATTTAAAATTATCTCTCCATATTAAATGTGTTTTATTCTCAAAAGAAACATATTGAGATAGAGGACAGTAAGACATCTATCTCTGACGAAAACATTTTCAGAGTTGAGCCAATCTGAATAAGCAGAACAGCCACTACATCACAAACTAGCATCCATACAATATCTCAACTTCAGTGATACATGTATTCAGAACAAAAAAGTCCAGTGGCTAGTACAGGTGAAGTTTACCCTCACATCTTTGTAGAAAGCAAGGAGCGGCTTCATGCAGATGCTTACCTTGAACTTCTGGATCCGAAAGTGCTACCTTAGGGATAATAAAAGTTCAGGGACAACTTTCTGTACTTTAAGGACCTAAACTATGTCTTAATTAAGCAGTACCATATGTCTCACTCCCGCCTTATCCTCGCGCTAATTTTTTCTTTACAAAAATGACATCCTTATTTAAGGGTTGTATATAAAGGATGTATGCATCAAAATATAAATTCATACTAATTAAATTCAAAAGGTTATGCAGGTATAAAACTATATCATGCGAGAAAATATTAAAGAGAGAGAATTCAAGGGACCAAAGTTCGGACCATACTCACAAATCTTATTCAAAATAAGAATCAATCATTATTGAATTGATATTAGTCAGGAAAATCGCCGCCCAATCCATCATTAATATTTTAAAGGCTAAATAAAATTCTATTCAAATTTAAGAAATTGGAATACAATATTGATATTCTTCATAAAATAACATCCTATTGACATCTCTAAATTTATAATAATATGCTAATAAATTATAATTATTACAATAACAACTAAAAAATAAAGTTATTAGAAGCACCCTCTATGTTTTAAAATACTTAATTTGAATGTTTTGCTCAACACTTTTTTGTACGTCAGCTGTGTTTTAGAATTATGAACATAGACCATAGACATTAAAAAGGACATTCAAATTATAACTCCGCACCAAATCCCCAGGGGTAAGTTCCCTCTTTTAGGAGCACAGACGAATGTTCAATCATGTTTTGAACAAGGTATATAGAATAATCCATTACTCTGATTTAGAACATAATTTAATCTATTTAGAAAAGGATGTTTGCTACTCAGGAATTAAATAATAATGCCAACTGCTAAGAAGAAAAAAAAATCCTTCTTAAGATTACCAATCCCAAAAAACATCGATGAGCTAAAAAATTCACAAGATTTACATCACTGAATATAGATATCCCTCCTACATTCTCTTTGCTCTCTAACAGAGGAAGCAAAATAGCATATTTTCAGGCATTGATAGATAAATTTTGAGTCTATTTCTCTGGAAATCAAAGAGTTATTGAAACATTCTGACAAAATTCAACTCAAATACGTCTCTTAACTGAAAACAAAATAATAATAGTAATAATGATTAGTAAATGAGACATGTCAACCCCAAAATTGAGTCCACATTTGTATTCTACTACAAATATTTGTCAATATATATTAAGAAGCTATTATTGTAAGCCCATGGGTTCGTCACAAATTGCACCAATTAAAGTACCCAAAATTGATTGTTTCAACAAAATAATGATAAATTGATAGATTGCATTTGAATGGGGAGTCAATATAAGTCCCTTAAATCAAATAAAGGTCTTAAAATATAACCTAAGCTCTTGAGTGTTTTTACACATCCCAGATATTTGAATAATAAGCTTATAATTGACTCCGATATGTAATATTGAGCCGTATGTAGTATATATGAATTAAACGAATAAATTAGGAGTTTTTTCTTTCCATGATTTTTGTTCAAGATTGCTATAATGTTGAGCCACAGCATGTGTCTTAGTAAATGCATTTAATCTTTACAAAAACCTTAAATTATAAGATTACCAAGTTAAAATAGAATTACAAAGAGTTATTAAGTATACATATATAAATATTTTTCACTAATATATTATAAATTAAAATTTAATGTTTTCAAGTTTAATACAAACAGTCTTTGTTTTAACTTATGCTTTTAGAAACCATAAACAATTCCACAAAATTAATATATTGGGGAAATAATCTTCAAATATGAGACAATAAATAAAAGTAGCTGCGTCGGCCGGGAATCGAACCCGGATCAACTGCTTGGAAGGCAGCTATGCTGACCATTATACCACCGACGCCTTCTTATAATAAATTTTACAACACAAATATAAATACTTATTGAAATACTATTTAACATCCAATCGAAAACGTTACGCTAAAATTTTCAGTCTTTCAAAATGATTCAGGTATTTTGATAGATATACTTACACAAATAATTGGATTTCTACTTACCTTTTCTTTTAAAATCACTTCATTTAACGGCTTAATAGAGTATTTAAACGAGGGTAGATGATTTAATCGGATTGATTAAATACTTAGTCCAAACTCCTTACTGTCTATGATTACTCCGATGTTTCAAACGACTCCTACTACGTGTAACACCTCACTCCTATAGGAACATACTATTTTTTGTTATTAGTACTACAATACTAGAAATTCACTAAGCCTAAAAATAAAGCAAGTTGATCTACGGTATGATAGATCATCCCAGTTAGTGATGTGCCCCGAGGAAAACTCGTACATTATTAATCGAGTTTTATCAAGTAAATAAATAAAAAACTCGTCTCGTGGGCATAGAAAGCTGAGAAACCCTGGAACTTGCCAACTCCTTAAAACTCTTCAAAAACTCGGAACTCCCAAAACTAGGGATTCTCTATTTTTCTTTTTCAAGGCCATAATAGGATATAAATCTTTTAAATCCTTTCTATTTTAAATTCTGAATTTATATTTTCCCAGAGGCGACTTTTATTAAATGTGTACTCTAAATCCCAGTTCTTTTTAAAAGTAATCTTTGTTAGAATGTATTAAGTCTACGTAGTTTATTAAGCACACACTCAAAAGTCCTCCTCAGACCAATATGGATGCGACAATATTGTCTGTATTAATATAGATTAATGATTATTTCTATATATATGAGGGAGGGCCGCTATTAAACATAAATTCGAATGTTCAAATCTGCTATTCACTATACTCGCTAAACATTCGTTTGGCGTATACCTTAAAATTTATACTTAGAAATAGTGCAATTTAGAGTATTTGTAACAAAAATATAAAATATTCTGGTGTCAACAGCAAGACCTGAATCCCACACCAACGGGAATTCATTCATGAAGTTGCATTAAATTATTTTATCAATAATACTTCAGAACTATCAAGTTATAATTATCTCCCTTAAAAATAAGTTATCTGGGCCTCGAATAGAAAAGTTTGATTGCAAGGCAGCTATGATTCCGAGCAAGGATTTAAAAAATACATTGTTTCAATAATTATTTAAGAAATATGATTTTTCTGAGTGACGAGTTTTTTAGCCAACAAAAAGTGTTATAAGTAAGTAAAGGCGAATAAAGAGTATTTAGCAAGCTAGGAGTATAGCTAGTAATTCCTCGAGTGTTTTTTATTTTAAACTCGCAAGTACTCACGCAGCAAAATTCAGCTCGCAGCACATTGCTCAAAATAAACTATAATTAATAGAATCATTCCTAGTTCATAATAGGTATGTACTTCCTACCAGTTATCTCCACATTAATTACTTATAAATTGAATACAGAGTCAATCATTGGGTTTAGGAATCCTTATGTAGTCAATTATCAAGTTAGATCCACAATTATTATCAATTTTTAATACGTTAATTCTTGGCAAGGTACGCTCTAATTGATGCAGTTACTAAGAGATGGTTATATGTTTAATGCGATTTTGTACCAGTTCCAACCAAACGTGGGATAACTAATTTTAAATGAAGGATTTACAGTAGTACAATTTACTAAATATATGGATGAGCGGAAATTTAAAAAGTCAACGAAACCTCAGAGGCTCACCTTTTTCTATTAATAATAACCAAGGACAACTAAATGTAATTCTTTTGTTGTACTTCATAAAAACCTTGATGAATGATATAAATAAATAGATGTATTTGAATTTTTAAAGAGGGAGTAAGCTCCAAGTCTTACATTGGAATATTTTGGATTTAAAAAATAATGTAAATACTATTTCATTAACATAAATATAACCGACCATGTCGGAATGATAGATAGGGCATATAGAATAAATCCCCCATAAGACTGAAGTTTGGCGATGGATCTGACTTTAAACCGTTTTTATAAATATTCTAAACATATTATTATATATTGTTTCTATAATAATAGTATGAAAACAACTTGTTTGATATAAAAAAAACATCACAGATCTATTTGTTGTAATATTTTTCAAATAGAAGAGTAGGGAATTCTCAAAAGAAACTCATATGCTGCTCCCTTCATTTCAAAGACAAATATTTTTGGACTGAATATTGGTATATGCTCCGTCTTAAATTTCCCTGCTTTTTCGAAGTCAAAATATGGAAACAATATAAATGAAGATATCATTTTTAGTATTCAAAGTTATATTGATGTTATAAATACATGGATTGGCGGAAGAAATACAAGATTTTGTTTAGAGCAGAACTATTGAACTAGCAGTTCTGGATTCAAATCATCGTCGATACTCCTCAATTATGATATCAGAGTATTTTCTTTGGCAAACAATTACAACTCCTATATAAAATCAGTAAACCTACGCGTGCTTGGTATTTAAGATATACTATGTATGATACTTCATCTAGTATTAGAAGTTGTACTTAAAATCAATTCTTATTTCAGTCCTAAATAGAAGTAAGAAAATTAAACGCTGTCTAGGACCGTAGGACAGACTAATCGGACCTTAGGAATAATGAATGATAAAAAAGATTATACTAAAAAAAATGACTAATAGGGACACGGGGTGGGTGTGTAAAGACTGATTAAGAAATCTTTCAATGACCAATTCAACATTAATCATAACCAAATTCCAAACAAGTCTTATAAAATAGTTCATGTTTGGAGTTAATATATGTACCCTATCAAAATGTGTTTATATAGTTGTTAAATTGACATTGGGCAGTTGTTTCCTCTGTATCTTTTCTTATCTAATTCATCGACTCAATTGAACCTTCCACAACAAAACTCAAGTCTACAGAGTTGGAAATCAATACGAGGACTGTTAAGTAAGGTTTAGAAATTATTTTTTGACATTCCAGTTCAGTCATTTCATGTGCAAGAAGCCAAAAGGCAGTGCATCTCAGATCTCCTAGATGGTGGTTAGGATTATGGACATTGTGAAGTGCTGGTTTTCAAGGTGCTCAAAATGAAAAGTGATGTAGAAGATCTCTCCAAGAAAGCAGGAAGTGGAAGGGACATTTTAAAGAGGTATCTGGATTTCCTGTTCAGCTTAGAGAAGAAAATCAAGGAGGACACCACTAAATCGATTCGGTAACGACTTTTTCATAGCTGTTAGTACCATCCGGAGGTCCGTGAAGGGTACCTTGGAATTTTCTTCATACACGTGGACCCCACACCACCTTCTAACAGGAGGCTCGAGAGTCCACGTTTTGAAACCCACATCTGTACACCACACGAACTTAAACTAGGAATGTACCGATACTAAATATACAACTGGTTTCAACATTATCTTTATGGACGATTCCGATACCGATTACAATTCCTTAGTAATTATTTATAAAAGAATTTCATGAACAAATAACAAGATTGTTTACTTCTTTTTTTTTAATGTCTAACTTTTTATTAATTACGGATAGGAAAAATCATATATAAATTTATCAATCTTAATTAGTTGTTAATAAATTATAATTTTAAAAAGTTAATCACTCTCCGTGCTCAGGAGTCAATAAATTTCTGGTTGGCTTTTATGAAAATATGTATAAACAAGTGCTTTAGTCCTGACTTGTGTCTTTTTTAGTGGACCCGGCACGGATACTGAAGACTCGACATCACTCAGAAAATATGAATTCGACTTCTGTTCTCTTATAAACAATAGTAATCAACAAACATACTAATTAATATTTAGTGAAAAGGTTACTTAATGGTTTCAGAGTAAAACGCTCAACCCAACTCCTACTGTTACGGACTTTTTCAACAACTCACGATATAATCCAAATATATGGGACAATTCCGATACTTTGGTACACCCCTAGTTTAAGCATGATGTTAATTACGGAACTTACATATATGTTATAACGCAACCTTTCACCATTATTTATAGCATGCCCTTGTTTCAATTAGATACACATCTACTCGGAATATGAAATTACGATGATGTTATAATATGCATAATTATAGAATAGTGTTTCATTTAATAACTATAATTAACCTCTGCCCCCCTTAATAGATTAGAGTCCTTAGAGTTTACATTTTTATCCCTTTACTAATAGTTTAATGAGTCACGAATTCATCATAGCCACATAATATACAGACTAAATACCTCCATAAATTGATAAAATAATATTCTTCCATTCCCACAGTAGGAAGTATGTATCTTTAAAAGCCCCAGGTAAAAAAAAAACCAACACATTTATATATATTTTATCTATTCGGGGGGTCTTCAGTTGAATATTGTTAATTAATATTTTGTCTATTCAAATATTGATATTAGAGAAATTACATCTTTACATTCTCCACTGCCAAGAAATTATTAATATAATGATTTATATTTTATTTTTGAAATGACAGAAGCAAATTTGGAGGAGTTAAGAATCTTTTCTATTGCTACACATTTTATTATTTTCAATTTTTCAAGAGTAAAATTCGAACGAGAGGTTTTGTGAGGGCATTTACTTAACAAAATCATTTCAATTTTGTGCTTGGAACAACTTTTATTCAATATGTGAGTCCTAAATTCTAATAATTGTCTCAATACGAGGAATATATACCTTGCAGATCTTAGCTATGTAGTCTACAGTCAGACTCCAGCTTGGTCCACTCCTTCTTGATGGAAGCCTAAAGAGACTGAACACTCCTTTGAGGAGTAGCACACACCATCTCCTCCAGGTGCACCTAGATTGAGTAGCCCAAGGGATTCGTATCTGGAGAGAAGGACAGCCACATGTTGAGGTCTCAAAAATCCAGAAAGTTGTCTCTCATGAAGGCGTTGTTCCTAACAGTGTAATATGTCAATACACAGTCATAATGGACTTGGGGACTTGCGCTGTGTACTTTAATTCTAATTTGCCCTTTTTGACAGATCCCTTCTTCCTCCCCGACGTTTCCAAATTCCTGACGGCACTGACAGTGAATTTTTCCCCCGCTCAATTCTGCTCTCTACTGTGCACAACTCGACCGTTTGAAGCTGGCGATCGAACTGAAGCGCCCAGCATTGGTGAATAGGAGAAATCAAAATAACGCCAGGGGGCACACATCTTTAATGACTCGCCAGAAGCTCCGAGAGATCTCAAGGAGAGTTTTTATGTATCCATCCTATATTTCAGTCCTGGGACCAAGTGACTCACACCTGCTCCTGTAAAATGGTCAACACGTTTGGGGGTGAACATTTGGCCTAAATAGAGGCCTGTGAAAATTGGTTGTCCGAGTTTTTTGCTATTAGGGACAAGGACTTTTTAAGAGAAGGGCATTATGAAGTTGGATTTCCATTGGCAACAAGTTATCGAGTAGAAAGCGGTATACTTGATTTAAATCAAATGATTGCAACACTTTTTATAAAGCATTGAAATAAAACGAAAAATGCGAAATTACTTTTTCTGCAAACTATTATATGGTCACAGTGAGAGCTCAAGATAGTACATAACGTACAAATGCATAATCGAGCACAACTTTGAAACAACTTGAGGTACAACTTGATTTGATTTTAGGGGGAGTTTATACGCTCTACCGAGTGGTCATTTTAGTTCAGATTTGATTTTGTGCTGACGTACCACATGGACTATATTTGACCAAGGATATTTCTTGACAAGTGGATTGATTGGAGCATGGATTATTGTTACAAAAATATGAATATACTCATTTAGGATCATTTGTTGTTATATGGGAGTGATATCTATTTTTAATTCCCCTTGATAAATGATGGATATCAATGTCCTCTTTCTCTCTATCGAATGCAAAATATGAAAATATAATGAACTTACATGATGAATTAGATTATTTTGTAAACTCTCTCCTTCCAGTTCTATAAAGACTTAAGAGATAATACTCAAGGCTTCCTCGAAAATAGGTAGATATTGGTGTTGGGCTACTGCTATGATCTCTCGTGGACCAAACTAATTGCATGTATGTCAAGGAGGGTGTCTGCAGGATGGACTGGAAGGCTGTATCCCCCCCAGTAAGGATTTTTGCTTTTTACTATTTTTTTTAGTCCATATGAAAAAAAATTACGCCAAAATAGGGTTAACATTTTTTTCATTCGGGACAATTATGCACAGAGCAAAAAGTTTAATACTTGAAATTTCTTTCCAAAAAATTTAATATTTGAAACTAAGTTTTTAAAGTTAAAAAACAAAATAATAATTTGCAAGTGAACAGCTGCGGTTTTTTGAAGTTTTTCTCCAAAATACTTAAGTTTTCGTGAATAGCAGTGGATTTTTGAATTATTTTTTATATTTAAAATTTTATTTTGGAAATCTCTTTTCCAAAGAATTTAATTTTCTCAGAATACCAATTGATTTTTGATTTTTTTTGAATATTTGACATTTTTTTTCAAAGAATTTATTTTCTGTAAGATTTTTGAAATTTTTTTATTACTTGAAATTTTTTTAATATTTGAAATTCCATTTTTTCCCAAAAAAAATAATTTTCTTTGAATAACAATGAAATTTTTTTTTTTGATTTTTTTTCAAAAAAAAGCAATTGATTTTTTTTTTTTCTCTGAATAGCAATAGATTTTTGATATTTTTATAATATTTGAAATTTCATTCCTATTGTTTTTTTTCAAAAAATTTCATTTTCTGTAAAAAACAATTAATTTTTGAAATTTTTTTAATATCTGAAATTTCATTTTTGAATTTTTTTTCCAAAAATGCCATTCCTAAAACCAAGAGATGAATATATAACTTAGAGTGCATTTATCCAAATAGATTACTTAAAGGTCATATCGTCCCTATATAATTCAACTCTAAGGGGAATTTGACTATATTGATCAAAGTAAAGATTTTAATTATGCATAATTTGAAATATATTAGAAAAGAGTAAGAAATACAACGACGTTTTATAGTATCAATTCTCTTTTTTTTTAACGGTAAATTAATTCAAATTTGAGACTTAGAAAGAAAAAAAACATTACAAGCTGTTGGTGTGCAAATAGATTTATAAACAAATCAAAGTCTTAATGGGACGGATGTTCACTATGCATTGAGCAAAGAAGGTCTATTTTAGGTTTAATTTCTGAGAAAGTAAATCGAAGAGCATCCTCCACGTTCAGCCGCAATCTTTATTTATTTTAAATAAATAAATACGGGCAAGGTCTTCTCACGTTAAACCCAATTGTATAAGTAAATCTAAACCTCTTTTATGAGAACTCATTCATTATTTGAAATTCATCACAGAAATCCCGAATTCCTCAAGCGTTTTATAATCAAAATGTGATTTTTGATTTCGGTCATATGAAATTTCTATAAGCGCATCTTCCATATTAGTCGACAGTTGATTAGTTTTGGCGGTAAAAAGAGTGTATCCATTTATCTTTTTGTGGAGCACACTCATCAGGGGGAATACTTTTTAAAATGATTTAGGACAGACTTATAAGAAATATGTATATTCATAATTATTTAAGTTTTGATGCCACTCAATGTAAAGCCAATTTAATTTACATTCTTCTTTTTCGGAAATCATCGAACGACGACCCATCTGTTGTGTTACCCAACTCCCACTTTGGAAAGTACGACCTACAGCAAAACTTGTGATCTTTGTAATATGATCACTTTGAAATATATTTCCGGATATTACAATAAAACAGCACAACTTACTTAAACATCAAGATAATTGAATGAAATTTTCAGGAATGATAGAGTACAGTATTGTGCAAAAATGGATACTTTTAAATAATTGCAATTGAATTGTATAATAAGGTAATTATTTACGGCTAATTAAATAATTAATAGTCATAGGTAATTGAAGGTACCAATATCGTGTAGAAATTTATGTACTTGTCATATACAGATTGGTTGGAAACTTTAAAAGATACTTGATTAATAAATGATTTAACGTCCAGTTATCCTTTTGTTCCAGAATACTATATTTGTTATTTTGAAGGTTATCTTGATCTGACTTATTTTACAGGGAAGCAAGGTATAGAATTATTTTTTAGACTGGGTAAAAGATTAAGAACTTATCTACGTTATAAGTTCTAACGTCGAAGGGTACACCCCTCCCTCCACATTTAAATGGGGATCCTTAAAGCATTAAACCAAGTAGGGCATCGAAGGCCAACGTCATTATTAGCGAAAAAAAATATCTTGGTCAAAATTACTTTTTGTCCGCCAGAAGTATTATATAATTCCAAGCATTTTGGAGAATCATTTCCTGTTCTCCTGTGAATGAGTCAACCAATTTTATTTACTTCACTATTCATATACTTTTTAATTGAACAATTATGGGGAAGGAATTATGATTCTAAATGATTTTCACATACAGAATGGATGATTTCCAATTAGGAAGATATTTAAGATTTGATATCCATTTATGTCTTCTATCGACTTCTCTTAGATTTGTAGGAATGGTAAATTTAAAAAAGCAAACGTTTCCTTATAGCTTTTGGAAATTTGACTCAATTCTATTTTTGAATCCTCTGACACTACAATGACCCCACTATTTTTGATTAATTTGTTTCCAATTTGCTTTATAACAATATGTAAATATAAAATATTTAAGAATATAATAAATTATGGACGTATTATTACCTATTCAAACCTATCAATACTACGTAATACGTGCAATAAATAAATGAGTGTCGTCATTGAAAAGCGACATTTTGCGAAAATATTATGACATATATTGACCATACTATTTCCTCGGGCTAATGGTGGTCGATACGCTACTTGGTTTAATGCTTTAGGGATCTCCAAACACTCCTAAACTTCTGCGTACGTCCGGAGCAAGCTTTTTTGCCCCTTACGTTGGCATTTTGTGCCATACCTACTGATATGGCACAAGCCTTGTTTACTTTTATTAGTTTGTAATCCAGACTTCAGGGACCGGTGTCATTTTGCAAGGAAATAATAGAAGGATAATAGCAAAAGGAGCGTGACCAGATATTTCATCAGAGTAAATTAATCCCTGTCTTTGCATTCATAGTCATTTAATTCCTACTTTGAAGAGAGGATATTTAGTGACGTGTTACGTTTTATGTTTCTACAATAGTTAGTAGTTTTTGTGGAAGGCCTTAGATGAAGGCCTTGGTAGTGGCGATAACCACTAGAGATGAGTAATGACTAGTGAAAGATGGGAGTCGCAAATGAATAGTGCTTATGGATTAGAAATGACGTCATGATACATCTTAATAGTGAGTAAGAATGGAATCCAGATCCGTGTATAATATTTATACCCTGGGTAATAGAAGTAAATCCCAGCATTAAAAGTTCTTTTACCTCTTCAATTTCCCAGAAATACCATAAATCATTCATATCCGTCACACCTTATCGATGATTCATCACTCATCTCCAGTGCCGGCTCCACAGCCCTTTCTCTATAGCCCTACACAAAAACTACTCAGTAGTTTAGAAACATATGCCTTTAAAGTGGGAATGAAATGTCCGGGGATGAATCTGACGGGGAATGAAATTACTAGGATTGAAAAGATAGCGGATAAATTTACTGGGAATGAAATCACCTAGTACCGTGAAGAATTATATATTTAATACAAAATATACATAGCTAAATATATAATGTTTAAAAATAACCTTCAAATTGGTTTTGCGTTCTCATTTCTTGATTCCATAAAAACCCCTGTAAGTTTTGATTCCCCAATATTGACGTTAATTACTTAAGGAATACAAATGTAACCCCACTCAATTTTGAGACGAATCCTTGTAGATTGATTTCGTATATATAAGTAATATTGTCTCAGATCCAATGAACAGGTTTTATTTTACCTACTACTGAGGCCCTATTCCTTATGATGAGAGTTATAAATATAAATAAAATAACGATTATTAACAATAATAAGTGGTCAGACCTCCTCATCAAAATATGTCAGATGAAGAGGAATACAGAAGCGTTTCTGTTGAGTGTACATACCTAATATATACAAAAGCCTTATCAATATTAAGAATCTAATATAATCATGACGATAAATTTTCATTCTGTGACCTCCTATTCATTTTTTTTTAGTATTCTTCATCATATTGTAATACCTGGGGGTATATTTGATGATAATAAGTAATACCTATAAGTTAGCGTGAAATGATAGACCCTCTTGTCCAGAACAAAATACCTTCATGATCCGTCTAGGGAGAAAGAATCCTTTGAAAATGACATCACGAAAAATTATATCTATGTGACTTCAAATCTGCATTATCATCCCCCTCTCTCAAGTAAAATTTTCTATTTATTATCGTTATGGGAACAAGCCGTCTACTTTATTTGATCACGCACCCTTTCCTCTGAAAATAAAAATGAAAATAAGGTCCAAAATCAGTTGTTAGTGGGCCAACTCTCCCAAACTATGGAAGTATTACACCATAATTGTTGAGAATCGTTCGTAGCTTAACCCAATTATCATTATAATTCAACCAATTAACGATTAGACCACTGATTAGGGGAAAAAAGTAGAACCATAGACAGGTGACAACAAAATACAATGTACACTGGCCTCCGCAGTATTATACAGGGAGCGAGGATCAAATTGTTGCCTACTTTAAACCTTGATAACTTGAAGACGACATTATCAAATAAAAAACCGGTTACCAAATAGGAAAGCTATTCTCGTCAGCTGACGATACGTAGTTCAGTTAGCATCATGCCGTCATCATATGAGGAGATAAAGAGCTATAAGTGGAGCTTTCGAGGTCCGCCGTAGTCAGTGCATTGGTTAATAATAGAGGTGAAATCTCCAATTCAACGATTGCTTCAACCTTAGGAGTGAATTTACGGACTGTTCAGCGTATCCATAAGAAGCTAGAGGACACCTGGGATGTTGATCTTTATACGAAACATGTTTACTATGTATTTGTAGACTGAGAGCAGCAATCCCCCTCCCCTCACGGCCCACTTTGAAAACAATTGTCTTAAGCAACCTTAGTTTTCGGGTCGCCTGCTAGAACTTGGGCCACTATGCACTCTGTGTATTAGGTAGGTGCGGCCCTGTTTGTATCTAATATCATTTCCAGGGCCAAACTGAGACTGTTTAAAAAGAACCGAACCCGAAAACGTTGAAATGAGAGATTGGGGCACATAGAACTGTTGACCCTGAATCGGGCAGAACCTTGGTAACCATGAGTACCTGTGCTCATGGAAGAGGGAGTGCAATAAAGAAGAATTGTTGGGAAATGATAAGTTTAAGTCTTTGATGGACTTGGAGTAGTATTAAGGATTGATCTCGGAGTAATTCTACCTAGTTCTTTGATAGATAAATAGTTGGAAGTGCTTGTGTTTTTTGTCCCTGAAAATCCATACAATTTAAAATTAAAAAAAATGTTCTTATATTTCTGTGTTAGCGAAGGTACGCCGTGGAAAGGATTTAACAATAAAATTATAAGTAAATGAAAGTAAACTGTAAGCTCTACGAGGGGTAGATCGGGCAAGATAAATATGAGGCTTGCTGCTAAGTCGTGCTACGAGGTGTCAGATTTTGGCCAGCTAGCAGGCCCAAAAATATGAGTATCTATACAATAAAAGTATTTCAATATATAATCATGAAAACTCATTTGATGAGGTTAATTATCACAAAATCACATCCTGATCAATTTATATAGGCATTAATTTTGAAGCATTACATATTAATGAACTTATATACGTGTGTTAATGACAAACTTACAAATCTTACAAGGATGCTTATTTTTTCAATGTAAGACATTTTAGGTGTTTTTTTGAATGAATCACTTAGAAAAAATTCGAAACACAGAGCTATTTATAAAGAATTAAATTTTTTGTAGAAAAGTTTCAAAAATCTACAGTTGTTTACAAAAAATATAATTTTTTGGGAAAAAAATTTCAAATATATTCGAAAAATTTTAAAACAATTTAAAAAAAAAATGTTCAATATTTGATTTTTTGGAGAAAAATTTCCAAAATCTACAATTGTTTACAAGAAATATAATTTTTTGGGAAAAAAAATTTCAAATATATTCGAAAAAAATTCAAAACAATTAAAAAAAAAAATATTAAATGTTTAATTTTTTGGAGAAAAATTTCCAAAATCTACAGTTATTTACAAAAAACATAATTTTTTCCGAAACAAATTTCTAATATATTCGAAAAAATTCAAAACAATTTAAAAAAAAATGTTAAATATTTGATTTTTTGGAGAAAAATTTCCAAAATCTATAGTTGTTTACAAAAATATAATTTTTTGGAAAAAAATTTCAAGTATATACGAAAAAAATTCAAAACAGTTTTTAAAAAAAAATATTAAAAATTTAATTTTATGGGGAAAAAATTTCAAAAATACATAGTTTTTCAAAGAAAAATAAATTCATTCGAGAAAAATTTCAAATTTTTTTTTAATATAAATTTTTTTGAAAAAAGAGTCAAATTTTTGAAAAAAAATTACTAAATTTTTACAGAAAATTAAGTTTTTTTTTTAAATTTTATAAAATTTCAAATATTACATGTTTCAAGTAAAAAGCAGAAATTTCTTATTTTGCTATTTTTCACAACTTAGAAAAGTATGAAGTAGTTAAATACCAGTAATAAATATTACAGAATCGCAAATTAAACATTATTTTCGTGATGGGTATCCCAGAAAAAAAAATCCCCAATTCTCCTATTCCGATTAATCGTCCCATCACTACTATGTATAAAATTATGACATCATATCCCTTTCCTATACGTTTCATCTTTGGTCCCTTATACGTGAGTGTTATTTGAAATTAACCTATATTTGTAGAAAGTATTAATTTAAGAATTACATAATGTGTAATTGCTCTAAATACGTACACAACCCATGCCATTGTTCTTTATAGCATGAAGTGATAACTAACTAACTATGGTATATATGTATTGTACCACTACTTAAAAAAAAAGGTTATAATATTTTTTTCTGTTCTTATTGTTTCTCGAGCTATATAAGGGAATAATCTCCTTATTCGAAACCCAGCCCTAGATCTCTACCTACTCCTTTAAACAAACTACACATCATGATCTACATAATACGCCTAAATCAGCGTGTATTTACAATTATTAGAGCCATAGATTGACAGATTTGACCGGAGTTAGAATGTACAGGGCTTGATAGAAGTATCAGGATGTATTTTTAATTGATTTTTTTTAATCAAGTGCATTTTTCTTGCCGAGCTCTTTATTACCTAAAAGTACTATCTATAAACTACAAATTTTGTTGTAGTTTATAGAGATACTTAATCTGTTTAGCTTCACCATGAATCAACAAGAGGACAAACGGCGAGTCATTGCAGAATTGCTTAAGACCCGCAACGATCCAAAGGCAATCATAAAACTCACAAAATATGCAAGCAGTACCGTATACAAAGACTTCAAGCGACTGAATGCGGGTTAGGGGTTTTTCTATTCCTCATATGTCTCATATAATACCGAAAAGCGGACTGGTCACTTCCTGTCTGGGCTCAAGAGGTCCTTCAAAGCAAATCCTGGCATCTTATTGGCGTCTGATACTCGGAGGAGGCCTATCAGTAGGAGGACGGTGGCTGGGGCTATCAAGGACGACCTTAGTTTGAAGTCCTACATCAGGGGAAGGCATCACCTTATTACCACGAAGATGAAGGACATCAGGTAGAAAAGAGGAAAGTGACTCCCCTAATTTGTCAATCAAATCCAGGCATCATGAAACTACTCAGTGATGAGTTAAACTTCACATACGACGCTGCCTACAACCCAAAGAATGATCCCTGACTGGTAAATACCTGAGGATATGTTTTTCCCTTGATGAAGACCAAGTTTCCGTCCAAAATAATGGGGGTTCGCTTGATGAGTAGAGATGGAAATGTCATACTAGCTCACATTTTTGACAAGGGTCTCAAGAACTCCTCCACAGTGTACTTGGACCTTCTTAAGAATGTTGTGATGCCATTGCTGGAAGTTACATACCCCCAGATACAATCTTCATGAGGATTCAAAACTCAACGCCTTGTCATGTTGCCAGAACTGTCATGCATTATCTCGACAGCCAGTTCCACATCTTTATCAAAGCTGATGAGTGGCCTTTCAAAAGCCCAGACCTTAGACCGGGGGATTTCTAGTTGTGGTCAGAGCTGAGAAAGAAGGTAAACGGAGTTCCCTGAAGCTCTCTGTGAAGAGAAACATGTCCAGCTTCAACAAGAAAGATGTAATAAAAGCCTTCTCAGTCTTTATGTACCGTTTACAGTTGGAGCAACAGCTAATAGTTCATCTTAAATTTCATATGTTATAAATTTTGTGTTAAAATAACATCTGCTATTATTTAAGCTCAATTGAAAATATTTGCCTATTGAAGGGAGTATCAATTCGACAAATACAATTTGTACATAATAAACGTAGAACATGTGATCAATATTTGTACAAATATAGTGTGCTATGCTACAACTATAGGCCGTGCCGTATAAAAAATATACTGTTTGAATGAAAAAATAAAAGAATTCGAATATAAATGGTGTAAATTTGACAATTTGAAGAATTTATGGGACGAGAGGAGCTTAGCTTTGTTCATATTTTATTAAATTAGGGGCGAGGAGTTGGTATATAAATGAAATGACAACACTTTTTAGCAAGAAGATATGGGCTGGAATGATTCTGATGTCGATCCTCAATTCTATTCCGTGGTCAAGGAAGAATTAGACTTATAACTGCTGACTATATCCAAATTGTTGCTCTCTTTTCTAGCTCTAGGTATTCGAAAAAAAAGAAAGATTGTCTCATTATCAATCTAGTGGTTCCAGCGGTTCCAGTTTTTGAACTGCTAGAACTGAAAGGCAAACGGAGACCGTTATATATTGCTTATCAGTCTCAGATCTTGTCTTTATTTTCATTTGTTTATTCTTTGGTACATTTATATCCTTTTAATATTCACTTTGCATAACTTTACGTAAAGGAAACACTTCGTTACTTTGATTGTATCACACAACCTTTGATCCACAAAGAAACCGAAAAATACAGGTCCGCTATTAAGCTTGTCTAGGCCTTGTAGTATGATAATAAATATAATATTTCTTCAGCCAGGGTTTCCCAAAACCCCATCACTTATACATTTTTAGCACAGACCCCCTTTATACCAAACATTTGTTCTATGTATGTGCATACTGAAAGCAATCCTCAATTCTCCAATATCACCCTCCTCCTTATTCTCTCCTCGCGGTCCCCACTTTGAAAAACATTGTCTTATGCTGCCTTTATTTATTTCGCCCTGTTGGAATTTGGGGCACTATGCACTCTGTGTATAAGGTAGCTCTGTTTGTATCTATTATAATTTCCCGGTCCTGAATTTTCTAGCCACATCCCTTGTTCTAAGTCTCTGGTACCAGACTGAGCCTGTGTAAAAAAGAACTGTGCCCGAAGACTGGAACCGAGACCGATACCAAAACCGAGGAGATGAAAGAACCGGGACCGATGCAACCGCTAAACCTGAGTCAAACACACAACTTTAGGCATGATGTTTCATTAGATCAGCCATCGGGCTGTCCATTGAAATCTGAACAACCACAAATTTAATAAGTAATGAAGGTTGAGTGATTAAAATTAATTCATATTTCGATATATTAAAAATTGAGCTTTTAACTTACGTAATAGTTGTGAAAATGACACTTGAACGTGATTGACAAATTTCCATTGGCGCACTCCAAGCAATTGGGCGTATCTCGGTTACAACTACAGAAAGTTTTTCCACCTTCTATATCATATTTGATTCAACAGAATTAATACCAGTCATTTTATGGGGCTAAACAACCTAGTTTTATATTAATATTAACCCATCTTTCTATTAATATTAATTTTTACTTAGTTCCCCCTCCCCCCTCCCAAAATGGCCGATATAAACAATGCTGACGTCACATCAAAACCAATACCTATTATTCAAATTATGGGATCATACAATTAACTGTCTTTGGGGGTCAATGATTATTACATACAACCTATTCTTCTCCTCTTGACCTTCTTTCCCTTTAAAAAAAAATAAAATTAAAGATTCTACTTTTAAAAGTAGATAGGTAAATGCATTAACTTTAAAGCCATTAAAAATTTTCATGGAATTTATTATATTTTACGTTTATGCAGTACCTATAATATTCAATTCGTTTTTTTGCATCAAAGCTATAATTTTTCGTAATACTAATTGGATGAAAAGTTTAATAAAGTTTTGTAAATATAGTAAAGAATCTTATCTTCAACTACAATCTATGTAAATATCCTTAAATAGTTATTATCCTGGATAATTTATATATATATATATTAGTATCACGTCGTAGGCTTTATTGCATCACGGAACCTTTTATCCAAAAAGAAATAGGGAAAAAGGGTACGAAATCAGTGAGGAGTTAGTCAAAGTATTCAATCACACCAATTGCACTTTATATCTTAAATACACTTAGGCCATCATTCTCATATTACTTCCCAATGATTTTAAAATGAATTACACGTAAACTGTGGTTCATTTTTTCAAATTTAATCAACAAAACAACATACATTGGTCAATCAATGACCCTTCTCTAGTACCACACACTCATAATGTCCCTGAAAATGTCCCACTACCTTACTGAACGTCCCGTTGGTTAAAGTCCAGCATGTTCTCCTTATCAAAGCTCTCAGGGATTTTGTGGATCGTTATAATCCTGTTCATCATTTCCCCACCAAAATAGTCTAAAGCAAGGATATCCAACCTTTAAATATATTGGCTATAATGCCACTTGAAATATTTTAATGAGCCACGGAACCTATTCAATTTATATTACATCAAAAATGGCATTACAAGACTTAACTATCAAATACACATACATTTCAAATTCAGAGAAATCTGATTTTTCAAATCCAAACTGCTTACAAAAAGAGCAATGTGGCAACCCTGTTTTAAAAAAATTTTAATAAAATTCCTCCGCTGTTCAAATGACCTTATTTTTACAAAATTAATCCTAAATTTTTTTTTTTTTTTTTTTTTTCACACAGCAATAACTTTTCTAAGAAATACTACTTGAAGTGAATATGAGTAGTTGCCCGCACTTAAATATTGAGCGGGACGTAATGTGGCACGTATTGGACATTCTTGGTCTAAAGGGTTCCATTTTGGAGAGTTCGGATGTAAGAGTTCTTGGAACGGTCATCACATTTACATAATAAAGAAAAGTGAGTTTATTAAGAATCAAAAAAAGTTATGGGCAAAAAAATAAATAAATTTTTTCAATGCACAAAAATGGATTGGCAATGGAATATTGGATTCATAGATAAAATAAAGTTTGTATAAATTAGTCTTGAGATTTGTTAATATATAAATCTGATATATCAAGACTATATGTTTAACTGAAATATCTGGCCATTTCAGAATAAATTTTCATTTTGTGTCTTTTATTTTTATTCTTAATCAAGCGTCAATTTTCAAATTTTAAGAAGAAATGCCACAAAACGATACATTTTGGATATAAAATTCACATTAATTGAACAACAAAGTATTTTAAGCTTCAGGAAAATTTTATTTCTTCTTTTTTTTTATAGCATATTTGCGAAAATGAAGCAGTTTTCGAGGATTATATTTCGAGAACATTATTCTTCATAACTTTTTTGTTTTTCAACGTTAATTGTCGGCTTATTTTATTTTTACATAATGGTATGTCAAATTTTATGAATCTCTGGACATAAACCTGCTGACGTTACATGAAAGGACTCCATGTATCACTAACAGGAAAATATATATTGTATTCGTTGTCTACTGTCGATGTTTCTACATCTTTTCCCTTTATCAGAGATCGAAACGTGGATTGGAAGAATTAGAATGAGCTCTTTTTAAGCCTTGAATAATTACCAGCAATTATTGAATAATAATTAATAGTTTGGGAAATGAATTGCCTAACTATTATCAACTGATTTTGTGCCTTTTTCTACTTCTTTTTAGTGGAAAGGTTGCGTAGCACAATATAAATAACAATGTGATGATAAAGGAGAAAAACAGTCCAATGATTGAGACCTACAAAATTGATCCACAATTTGAAAATTTAAAGTCAGGACCAAGATATTGGCTCAAATTTTTAGAGCGAACCGAAAAAAATATATATTGGAAGATAAAATATAAAGTCACAAAAGGGCCCCCCAACTCAAGATTAATAGAAATACAATATTATACCATAACGCTTTTTCCAACTGATGTTTGACTTCCATCACGCTTTTTAATAGTAGCATCAAAGAGTAGAACGGTTACCAAGAGAAGCTATATTTCGCCTTCCTTGAGTATTACTATTAGAGTACCGCTATTATACTCTATAACGTCAAAATCTGTCTGTCTTGCCGCAGTCGGTAGTGTACATCAAATTAAAAATTCCAGCAAGCCCGATTGCATTATGGTCTAACTTTGTATTTCTATTAACTTTGCCAGCAGGTTATATGATATACAATCCTGGACATCAACAAGAATGACGCCAAATGAGCCAGCTATCGATTTATCTCCTTCTTTTTCCTATCTGAGTTGTCTGAACGCTGTTTGGTTGATTTTGAATTAACTCCAGGAATTGTACTATGAACAATATTTAACAATTATTGAATAATAATTTCATAGCTAAGAAGAATTGCCTAACTACTAACTGATTTGAATCTTTTGTCTCTCTTATTTTGGAGGGAAAGGCTGTGTGATGCAATATATGTAACGACGTCTTGAGGAATGCAATTTCATATTAAGTTATATATTATGCAAAATCAAATTATATGCTCTAAGGTAGTTATTGGGGGAAAAAAAGGAAAATGATGTGTTAAATAGAAAAATGATTCAAGCACGTCACGGCTATAAAAAGCTATGTTTTATAGCTGTGATAATAGATAATTATGACATGGGAAAATATTTGTCTGAACCTTCCCTTAGAGGGGCTATACTAAGTCAAGGACAAAGGGCCTTCTCATTGAAAGGTTTATTAAAGTAGGATATTTATGAACATATGTTACTACCGTATCAATATCATGCCTTGGTTTGCTTCCATCTCAAGAAGAAGGAGGAAAAACACAAAGAATATACAGAGATACACATCTTGTAACTTCACTTTTAAGGAAGTTATCATTGTTTGACTCTCAAATACTTAGTACTGGCAACAGATCAATACTTTTTGTTAGAAATGAATACAAGTAATGTGGCGTACTAGTAACCACAAGTAATCTAGGACAGTAGTTTTTTAATGGGATCGGGACACCAATGCTGAGGTTTTGTTAACTTATTTTGAACCGAATCTATATATTATATAAAAATGGTCGCTATAATATAAGGCCCACTTCTAGGATGATGTTTCATCGAATAATTATCTGTATACTCATGTTTGATCTCCAAGTATATTCCTACATATATACTGTGTTTTCATGTGACGTCAGCATTGATAATATCAGCCATTTTGACAGACTAAATAGCACAGCTTTATAACAATTTTAACCCTTTGCTTAAAATCAAATCTTTAAGAGAATAGCAAACTATTGGATGTCTAAATAAGACCAACAATTTAAAGGACTTAAACCTTATTCTCTATCACAAATATAAACTTTTATTACATAGTTTTATCATATATCTGTCCGTAAAATGTATTAAAATATGCTATTACATATTACTCTGTAAAGAGTTTGAGAACCACTGATATATAGCAATGACTTTATTAACGAATACCTGACGTGTTCTACATACTTCTTATTGGCCATTTATATATATATATTTTTCCAATAAATGATTTCAAGGTTTTTCAGGCTTGATTAATATTAATTGTAATCTTGTTATCATGATTCTTCCTCATCATCAATAGTAATTTTGCAGTCATCTAAAAGAGGCAATAACTATACATGAATTTTTTAAGTAGGTAAGATTTCATGAGGAATTTAATAATCGAATCAGATGATAAGGAGTAGGTAGATCCTATATATGTACAATAAGTATTTGATCCAATGCAGATTTGGAAAGTTTTGCCACTCACAACGAAAAGAACGGACTATTATTTCAGTGGTGGTTTTATTTTAATAGGAAGATACATGATATGATCAAACAAAAAAGGGGTTGGAGTAAGAAAAAATACATTAAGGACATCTAATAAAAATCTTTATCCGTGGGCAAATCTACAAAATCAACAGCGGATCAAAAACTTATTTTCATACATATATGAAATAAAGAAATTAATATGGATTTTCTCTCTGTCAGTAATTGGACTATGAGGATGTATGTGAAGGATTTGGGGAAGGCCTCTTATGTACAACGACATCAGCAACAGAAACAAAGTTTGCCCGGTCAAGAGAAGCCTGGAAAATAGAAAGATATTTTAATAAGTCGTTGATAAAGCCTCAATGTTCTACTCTTTTCATTCATGCAAAAGTTTAGCCTATTTATGCTTTATCAAAAACTCGACAATGTTACCTTGCACATTGCGACGGATAAGACGATAAATCGAGAAAAACAAGATTCACAACTCTATGGTACTCTTAGTCTCCAAGAGTCTCTGGAAGCTGAGGTGGTCTAACTCAGAAATGGAGTAATCGGGATGGAAATCAATCTTGAAAATCTTGTTCCCTAACTCCAGGGAGAAATGGATGAGCTATCGTCTTACAACCTCTCTAACCTTTTCACAAACAAATTTAGAGAAAATGAGGCTGATAAATCGTGTTTGTTCAGTATGGACCACATGTGTAGAATATGTTGAATGCTACAGAAACGAACCTGTACAGAATATTTTAGGGAAAGTAAAAGAAGTACACGGTATAGTAATTCAGGAAGAAGCTTGCCTTGTGGTTGGTCAGGCTCCCTGCAACTCTGGTCCACTAAAATGGCAGACTCTGTCATAATAAAAAAATTATGTAAAATATATCTCAAAAGAACAATAGGCTCAGTCATAGAACGTATGTCTTCGATAACTTTATAAATAGAGAATGTAAAATTTGCAGTCGGTTTGAAAAAAAGAAAAAAGAACTAGACCAATCTGTAGAGCGCAAAACTTCCCCCTAAAATCAAATAGAGATATTTGTTTGTGTGATTTTACTTTCTTTTGTTAGAATGACCTTGATCTTGAACTCTCAAAAGTTGTAGCCTCTTACTGTGATTATATATAATCCTCGTACTAAGTTTGATCAAAATCGATTATTAACTTTTGCCCTAATCCTGGAGACCAACAAACACAGACCCAAACATGACCTCCATTCAACTTTATTGTGGCAGTAGTTACCCGGGGGATTCAATAATCATATGGATGTTCTTTTTCGAATATTGGGAAGATTTTAAGAAGACTCTCAATGTCTTTCCAAAGATGACACACGACCAAAGGCACTGACTATTTGGTGAGAAAAAAAAGGTAAAATAAAAGATTGTCATTACGTTGGATATGGATGACATAATTATGACGAGTCTTTGCATAATATTATATGTATTTATTGAAAGAACTTTCCCTCTTATGCATGTTATATTAATATCTTATCCTTGGGCACTTTGGATAGATTGAGCATTTTTTGTCCGTAAGAAAATTCCCAATAAATTCCATGGATAACCTATTATTGTACGATATACATATTCCTATTTGGACAAACATGTCTATCATACTTATATTATGCCTGAGTCGCAATGATCTATTTCATTTACTTGTTAGCAAATTTATGAAGGAATATTCCTAGATAAGATTTAGCATTACAAAAGAGAAGCTATGAAATGTTGGTGGGTATAATAAATGTAACGACGTGGTGTAGTCAAAGAGTACTTAAGAAGAAGTTAACACAGTCAAAGTTGACCCAAACATTCTAATTTTAGTTGTAATAAATAGGCAACTGTTAATTAATTCAAATATTTTCATGTCCGGCCCTCAGTCCTCACTGTACTTTTATATTTGAGTATATTTTTATTTATTGACCTTTTTAGTTTTTATAGAAGTGAAGGATAATGTCAAACAAAATTCAGAGTGAAGGATGTAAAAATAACTATATTTTTCCATGTTTTGGTCAACTAATTGTCGGCTTCAAAAAAAAAAAAAATCCCTTGCATTTGCTCAATATATTAAAAGTCTATATGTAAAACACACGACAGTACAATAATAGTGTTATAATTCGTGCATTAATAAATATCAAATGTAAAAAGGACAAGTTATGAGAAATTCGTGAATCACTCAACCTTGACCACCCAAAAAAATTACAATAAAATAATACAAAAGAAAATATTAAAAGACATGATCCGCAAAGCACCTCCATAATTTTTTTTTTTTTATATTTTCGCCCCTATTAACAACGCCCAATTACATACCACGTTGACATGACTTTATTTAAGAGGTTTTAACGTGTGACCCACTTAAAGAATTAGGTATTTCGTTATAAAAATAGAAAAATAAAGGGCCGCAGAAGGGTAATGTGACTGCAAAGGATATTCTTCATAGATAAAGAAACACGAGGGTCCTTTGAAATGTCCAAGAGGTGAGGCGTTACTAGCGTGTATCGAGGCTGTGCTTCGTTAGTAGCATCTCTTGGAAGAATACACACAAACTTTCAGCTAAATCAGTCTATTTCTTTTGATTTTGGCATTCGTTTGAATCGTGCTAGTGGATTGATTTTCAAAAATTGGACGAAACATAATTTCCTAAGTTGATTAAACATTACTTTGTGAAAGGAAAAACTCTCAGGAGACTAAAAATAAGCTTGCTTAACATTATAGGGTTCCTCTTTCGCAAAAAAAAAAAGAATAAAATTTGACATTTTGAATGATTTTAATTCAAATAAAAAACAAAGTCATTCACGGTCATGTTTCTTGAGACCTATTCGTTATAATTGCCCTCAGTCTCAATACGGCATCTGGAGTGGGCCTTGATGAGATGGGGCATGGATGCAAAGTGCTCCTTGATGGTGGCCACCAGACTTTCCTAAGTTGTGTGGGGGACCTATTTTTGTGTGTTTCAAGTTAGTCCTAGACAAAATATACGATTAAGATTGAGGTTGATCAGGAGCCACTGGTCCTTGGTCATAATGTCGTAGCAGTTCTTCTCAAGCCAGAAAAGATACAAAAGGTCATATGGCAGGGTGCAGAGCCTTGCTGCATCACCCTTTGTCATTGAGACGAAGGTTTCCGTCGGAAACTGGTGAATGATGGTGCTCACATTCTCAATGACCTCCGGGTACCTGACCTTTCTGAAGTCCTATTTTAATCTCTAAGACCTCATTCTCCCAGGGGATCTTCAAATCTTCCAGTTTCTTCCTGGTTTCATGGATGTAACGCATTGTGAGCCCAATGGTGTTACAGATGTCGAAGTTTATCATTTGCCCTTGACTATTAATCAGACACATTGATGTCCGGGGTGTTGGCCGGTTAATAGGATGGGGGTCATAAATCCAACACATTTTGCTCCAAGATGACCTTTCTGGAGTCCTATTTTAACCTCTACGACGTCAAAATAGTCCTCCAGGGGATCTTCGAATCTTCCAGTTTCTTCTTGGTTTCATGGATGTAACGCATTGTGAGCCCAATGGTGTTACAGATGTCGAAGTTTCTGATTTGTTTGTGGAGTGTAGGCTGGTTAATAGGATGGGGCTCATAAATCCAACACATTTTGTCCAACAACTCTTGAACAATCTTGGCCCTATGAGCAGTTAGTAAGTCTTGCTGGGATATGTATGGCTTCCCATTAGTGACTTCATTCATCCATGGGATGATAATATGGTTGTAGACTTCCTTGATCTCTGTCCGTCCCTTTTATGCCCCTCCGTCCTGATGACCACCAGGACCATAACCCGAGCCGTATACTTGGTTTTCATGACTGGTTGAACCTCATCAGGGTACAAAAAGATACATCAATCATTTGTACGGTTATGCTTGGCGTCACAGGGGATGATTTTCTCGTCCGAGCAAAGCTCATGTGACTAACTTTACACTATATTTAATGATTTTTTAGAATTTTATTTTTACTGATTCTATTTGCCTTAAACTGCTCTGTTACGTTATGATTTGAGGCTTTGATCCTTTATAAGTAACCCAAGTGAGTCCTGGTGAAATTCTTTATTGTCCTCTGTTCACGGTGCGGTCATTGGCCAGTTTGGCGATGGGTGTTTCCAGATGAGTGTTAACCGATCTTTTCAACCCTATTATGAATCGTTTAGTCCGGATTTTAACAGATCTTGTTTAATGAGCTGTGTTCCTAGTCTTTTCCTCTTCATCAGAGGCCTTAATCACATGTTAAACTGTGAATTTTGGATATTTGAATAAGGAAGTTATCTCCTGAGTGGAGTATAAAGTACGGCGAGCTTCGATAATGAAAATTGAGCTGCTATAAAAAGTTTAGATTGAGTCAGGGCATCCTTGGTTTTTGGTATTGCTAGGATGACCTGTTTTACATACTGGAGCAATATAACGATCTGGCATTCTCATAAAAATTAAATTCTAATGTAAAATGAATGTTAAGATTGTAATAGTTATTAAAAATTAAATTTGACGACTAATGTATAGCTCGTAGATAAATATTTTCATGGATTTATTCATGCATATTTAAAAAGATTGTCTATAGAAACTTAACGATAATCAAATTTATAAATCTTTATTTGAAGCTATTTGTTAGGCCAAAAATAATTACTTTTTGGGCAACATAGCCCCGGACTACGACCTCTCAATTTAAAAATCTTGCAGTCATAACTATAATTAATACTCTATTATTCTACTCTTTTTTATTGACAATACCTGGAAAGAAGACCTATAATTTCCAAAGCTGACAAAGCAGTTTCTTATAGGGCGCTCAAGGATCCATTGTGAAAATGAATTTAATTTTCATTTTCTTGGCACTCTATGTATAGTACTTACCTACTAGTGTTGAGCCTCCGTCCAAGATCGATCTTTTATCGGTCCGATCTTACGTTATTTTTTTCTAAAGCCGATTTGGAACGAACTTTAGTCGGTTTTCAAACCCTGGACCAATATTAATAGTACCAAATTAGTTCAGCCCACTAAAAATCATAAAGATCTCAGACTAATGTAATATTTTCAGACCGATATTCTACATTCATTAGTATATTTTGTCATTAAAAAGGCCTTCCACAGGATGAGGGCAGGAGAACTGTAGCCCCTCCAACCCAAAATTCTAAAAAAAAATATTCTTCCTCTAAACTACGATCTAAGACTGTGGAACTAAATTTAATCGTTTTCAAATCTTAGACCGATGTTCAAATGTAACAAATTAGTTCATTCACTAAAAATCATATAGGGGGGTAACACCAATTCGTATTATTTGTCATTAAATATTAAGATCTTTAATTTAGAGTTGAGAATCGGTCCAAGACCGATCTGAAGTAATTTTTTTTCTAGATTCGAACTAATTATGTGTTGTAGAAAATTGATATATCAACACATTTAACTTCATATGACGTAACTGTAGATAGAGATTCACAATTTTGAAACACAGTAGGGCAGGAGTCCAAAATTTTGACAAAGTTGATTTTTATAGAATCAAACAAAAGACAACTCCAAACCAACTTGTGATATATTTAAAAATTATATTCAGCTTGTTTTTGTATTCAATACGTACTCCCTCACAAGCAGTAACTGGCTGTAAAAGCTGGAAACAGATTGACAGCTCTATACAATGAAGACCCTGGCGTACCACACTTTCATAACGCCAGATCGGGCATAATAAAAGGTGCGAGAGACATACTCTTTTTCTCCATACATCTAAAACTGCTAAGTCCAAGGTCAGGGGTGAAAGAGGGTCACATAGAGGCAGGCCAGAAGTGGGCCATATTAGTTCTGCAAAAGTATTGGTTCTCCTCTAAGACTAGGGAAGTCAAAATTTCTACCAATGGAATGAAGCCAAAAATATATATTTAAACTGATCTCAGCCTTTATCGAGGTCGTTCGTTTTAAGTCATTCTGGACTTGCATCGTTCAGAGTCATTTTTGATCATTAAGACAATCCCCCAATTGAAGTATGATGAATAAAACGGATTTTTTATGAATATACAAATGCTTTTATTGATTCTGGGTCTAGTTCTAGACGACTCGACATATTTCCATTTTTAGGCTGAAAAAGGATGAAAAACGACACTTTTTATTCAGACCTTTATGACTTATTGATCATTCATAGTGATAAGGAATATCAGGACGTATATTATAGAAAAATAGTCCATGTTTTATTTGAAAGAATACCTATTTGAAAATATATATATATCCAAGGATTTTGGTCCGATTTTGTATTTTTTTTTTAGTGATCCTATTTTTTGGGAGGTTGTTTGAGCAAATATGCAACTTTATTTTAATAATATTCTTCATTTCCAACTAACGATAATGACTTCACTCCCCGTAATAAATGATAATTAATTGATATGAAAATGTCAAATAATAATATCGTGCTTCGGTCAACTTCAAATTAAGTCATTACTAATTATATTTGAAATACTGAAATCCCCACCTCATCCTGAAATGATGTCTTCATTGTTGCAATCCTGGAATCTTCTTCACAAGGAAAGAGTCGAGTCTGCTCTCTTACGAAGCTTGGTAGTTTTCCTCGTAGGAATTTGTATTCTGTATTCGTGGAATATGGATATGGGATAAGTGTACAAACATAACTTGTTTATTTTTGATTACAGCTCTCGTTTGATTCCCTAATGAAACCTCATGATTAGAAATAACGTGAATAAAGTCATAACTAAATCCATTTGCAAGTTGTGGGTCTCCACTCTGTACAAAACGAATTTTAAATGAAAGCAATCCAGACCGATTTTGGAACTATGTAGTTCCGTCTACTAAAAATCAAAAAAACTCTCAGATCGAGTTCGGATTGTCAGACCGAAAAAAAACCCAACACTAATCAATATGTACCCAAGTTCAATCACTTTTGTAATATTTATTAGGTGAAAAGGTGTAATTTATTTATTGATTAAATACTTCATTTTTTTACCTTTTGACTACTTATTTCTAGCTTTTGTTTTTTTAACGTTATGCGTGTAATCCTCATAAATGTATTTTTTTTTTAATAATATTATTGAAGAATATTAAAAGAAATTGAATTTTATTATATTGTATTATGTGGTTTTAACGTTAAATAAATAATAAGAACATCATTAAAAAATATTATTAATAATAATAATTTATCAAATTGAGGCATGACTTTCAAATTAAAAATTATATATTACATGCTACAAATTACTGATTGGAAAATCATTCCTGGGTTCTGAGGAGAGAGACGGAATAATTGTAGGGATTCATCTCTTACTGGGATATACGTCTACTCTACGTGGTGTTCAGCACAAATTCAAGCCTGGGCGATCAGGGCCATGAATAAGATTTTTGAGATAATGTCTACTTAAATTTTAAAGTGTCAAATAACTTTAATTTGGAAGAAGACACAACATTTGGGAGAATATTGTTGTTGTTTTTTTATGAAAAAAAGAGTTGAAAATTTTGACAGTTAAAACTTTTTTTACTCATGTCAAACAAGTGAGGGGAATTTTTAAAGAGGCACATAATTTAGAAATGATTCAATTTCAAAATTTTCACAACATCAAAAAGTAGTGTTTTTTTGCTTATCAATTTTTAAAAGAAGGTTTTAGTTAAGGGTGGACATTTTTTCTAACAATCAATCAGTCTACATTTCATGATTTGTAGTGTTCACATTTTTGAGTTCTCTGCATAGAGGTGAAAATATATACGAATGATTGAGCAAAAAGGAATTAGCTCTGGGGTCGACTCTCAATCAAGACCGAAACTCGATAAATATTTTTAATTTGTGACACTCTAATCTGAAGTAGTTTGAGCTCTCTTTGTTTCTATCTTGGCCATAGCTAGCGCTCATTTTTTATGCATAGCCGAGTTCGTATTAGAGCAATTTAACAATTTGGAGTTCTGGTCCACAAGAATTCCCATGTAACTTTCTCTTAACCTCATCAGAAATTGGATAATCATGATTAATTTTATACATCGAGTTTTGATTCATATTCGGGTTAAAGTCAAGTTGAATTTTCCAAAAAAAAAAATGTCCAACTAGTTTTTTGTAATTTTATAGTTTAAATACCCACGAAGAATGTTAACTATAGGTCATAACTTTCATTTGATTTATGTGACTTAATTCAGTCCCTCCAAATAAAACCAATTAATTTTTTTATTGTAGTGATGAACTTTTGATACTCTAAGGGCAATTTGCAGATATCCAAAGGATTTATCGTAATATTTTGACGATGGAAATTGACGATATTTAATTATTCGTCAAAGAATACCAATGTAAGTAATCAAGGCTCCATTTAAAAAAAAATCATTATGGCATGCTTTTGTTAAGATACTCAAGGGTTCTATCTATAGTTTAGAAGCTTTATTTGATTTAAGAGACTAGTATTGACTCCGATCTATAAGAGTTTCTATCAATTATGTTTACTTTAAGTATTGCAATTTGCAGGTTGAATTATTTATTAAAATGAATTAAATATAAATAATAAAAAGGTTATGCAAATCAATCTGATAAAAAACATATGCATATGTGGGGGTATTATCATAAAAACAATCATGAACAAAAATTAAAAAACGGAAAAAATACGAATTTATACTTTTTTACTTCATTTATTCATTGGTATATTTGAGTCAATAATAGGTTTTTTTTCCAAATTTCTGGGATAGTTTAAGACTCTCCAGGATTTGAACTATACGTTAAAATCTTTATTTGAATTAAGAAATTTATATTGGTTCCGATATAGCCCCTTTGAAATAAAATCTTCCAATTTATCATTCTATTAATTAATTTTGGCTAATTTAATTAGTGCAATTTTGTGCCAAATCCCAAGGGCAAGTAAGAATAATTTGCACATATAAATGGGCAATAAATCATTACAGAATACAAATCTAATCTGTTATGTACGCCAATTTAGTAATAAATAGAGACCCGTGAAGGAGTAGAACTTGGGTTTATTCTCGAGATAAAGGCAATTCTGTACTACAAGATAAGATAACGTATCAAAAAGGATAATACTAAGTATATTTATACAAACAAAAAAAAATCTAAAACCGGGATAATCATCATCCCTCCCCAGTGTAACATAAATAAATTACATCACATAATCCACACTCAATTTTGAGAAAAATCATTCTAAAATCTTGTTTTTGTGCTAAAGGTTTGTAGTCCTTTTAATTAAATAAACAAAACCATTCAACTGCGATAAGATATTGCATAAATTCAACCAACAAAATGTATCTTCTTAAAACTATTAAGGTAAAATAGGGAGAAATGTGATACGTCAACATAAAAACAATTTTGTACAAAAATCAAGAAATAGAAAAAATCCCAACTATTTAAGGACATATTTGAGTCAATTATAGGCTTATTTTTTAAAGTTTTGGAATGATACAACCTACTCAAGATTTGTGACTATAGTTTAGGTACTTAATTTGGTTCATGAGACTCAAATAGGGTCTGATATGACCTTTTTATATAAAATATGTTAATTTTTATTCTTTTATTGTGACGATGAATTTTGGCTACTTTAAGTGGCGTGATTTGCGGGCCAGGCAAAGAGGGTTTATTAAGAATAATTTGATGATAGAAATGAACGAATCGAATCCACACTCCATTTTGAGGGGGAAAAAACAAAACTTTTGTGCTTACATTTAATAAATGAGGATGGATACAATGAGTAAACAGGTTGAAGACAATCAATTATAAACGACACGTGAAATAGTAATTATTTATCTCTGAGAGTAAAGCCGTTCGTTCTATTTTAGCAACTTTTTATACACGTTGTATCAGTCTCATCATTATCCATGCTATTGAACCCGGTACTCAAATCCCTTTCCCACTTTACATGAGGCAACATAGATCATATCTCTAGGTATTTGGAATAGGACGGTCTGTTTTTCAACATTTTTCAAATTTCGATTACCGCTACTGTGGAAAAGTTGTAATATGATTTGAAAATGACCTATTCAAAACTGCATGGGGCATACGAGGTCATTTAGTGGTTGCAAATCTTGATAATATTATGAAAAAAGATAAAAACTCTTTACTTTGTAAATATAGATAATAAAAATACATTTTTAGCTATTTCCCATTAAATAACCACGGTAGATATTTATTTGACCTATAAAGAGTGTTTGACAAGTTTTATATGAAATTGTTCCATGGGATAAAAAAGCGAGAAAAGTTGGGAACATTTTATAATTCTTGTATAGCACTAATCATTTTTCCTTTTCGGTATTTTTATTCAGGATTGCTTTATGTTGACACACCACAAGTTTAAATTAGGTAAACACCAATATTGACATACAGACACAACCTCACACCTGAAATATTCCAAGCAAATACGATAGAGTAAAAGCAAATGGCTTCAAGGCTAATGACATCATTACTGAAGACGTCCACCATTTTGTTTCCATGCAAATCAATTCCTTCCTTATTATACGAGTATATACAGTGTAATTGTAGTATATGTTATGACTAGGTGGAGGACTTCATTGAACAAATTAACCTGGAAGTGTAAGATTTGTAACTTACAATTATGATTTTAAAGAATATAGGAATGACGTAATAACTATTTGTAAACACATGTAATGTTTATTTAGCTTTTTAATGAATTACTTCAACAAAACATTTGTCAATAGTGTTATGCAGATTTTGATCAAATAGCTGGTCTATTCTACGGCAAAACGTCCGGGAAAGAAAATATATTTTCACAATGTAGGGTAGACCGGTTTGTTTTTCAACTTTTTTCGAATTACAATTAAGGCTAGTGTCAAAAACTGTCATAGGGTATGAAAATGATGGTTGCAAAATTCGATTGTCCTCCAAGGTCATCTTTAAGGTTGCACAACTCAATCAAATTATTAAAAAAATAAGCTTTTTACTTAGTGACATAAAATTGTTTTGATAAACATATTTCTAACCTATAAAAAGAATGTAAAAGTTTTTTTTTCTAAAAGAGTACTTTTGTGCAAAAAAAAGGGGAAAAGTTAGGCAAAGTTTGGTAATCAGTGTACAGTGTACATCATTTTTTAAATTTTCTCCATCAGGTAGCTTTAGAAAAAAACTTGATTAATATTTTTATTGAGTAGAATAACGTAGATCATAATTTATTTTATGTAAAATAATGATTAATCCTGTGTTTTAATCCTTATTGGCGAAATAATTAAATTTTGTCTCCTTTCAAACTTTGATCAAGATGGGCTACCTAAACATGACATCGTAGAAGAGTAAAATTTTGCATAGGTGAGAATATTCTATCATAGAGGCGTACGCAGGAGAGGGCTGGAGGGGCTGCAGCCCCTAAATTAAGGAATTTTTGGAAAAAAAAATCCAAAATAATTAATATTTGAAATTTCATATTGGAAATTTTATTCTAAAAAATCCTTTTTTATGAACAGCTCTGGATTTTTGAAATTTTTTGGCGCAAAAAAAATATTTTTCTTGTGAAAAAATAGGAATTTTTGATATTTTTCTCTAGAAAATGTAATACTTGATTTTTTTTCTCCAAAAATTTGATATTTGAAATTTAATCTTAGAAATTTTTTCGAAAAAAATTGGTTTTTTGTGGAGAGCTCTGTATCTTGAATTATTTTTCCAAAAACTTTAATTTTTTCAGAATAGCTATAGATTTTTGAAATTTTATTCAAAAATAATTAATTTTTCAAATTTTTCTCCCAAAAATTGTACTCTGGATTTTTTTAAAAAAAATTTTTAAAAACTAGCCTTCCAAAAAAAAAAAAAAAAAAAAAATATATATATATGCAACCCTGCATACCCCACTGTTACCATAGCACAACCTTGTCGATCTATCGGTAATTGGAATTCGAAAAAAATAGAAAAACAAACCGGCCTAATCTACAATTTATTAATATGATTAGATGACTCATTCCCCCACTGAATGATGCCCTAGTTTGAGACAAGGAGAGTCATTATTCAGAGCAATATGTTGTTTATGAATATACATATTGTCTACCTATTATTAACATATAACTCAATGGGAGTGAGGTGAAATATTCATTAACCTACACGCTGGATTGATTTATTATCATTTAACAACATTGGAAGAAGGTTTAGACTGTAGAATATATGTATTTGTAATACATAGTAATCCGTCTCTTCTAATAGACCGTTATATCTACATATGTTGCATGATGAACAGATAAAGTAGTCAGGTCTGAAGGATAGGTTAGAGATGTTGTTATGCTTATTGACCCTTTCATACCTCTCCTTATTAAAAAAGAAACAGAAAAACTGCTTTTAAAAAAACGATTGGAGCACGCTCACGAAATTAGCAACTGAGCGGGAGTGCTCTAAGGATTTTTTGAGCAGACTAATGCTCATCCAAAATATAGTTTCTGCTTCTTTTATTCTATTCATTGTTCTGAACGTGGTTGAATTATCATTCACTATTTTGAAACAAATCGTTGAACAATAGTTGGGAACAATTGGCAATCCGCCAGATGACTTAAGGCCTTTACAGTTTCTTTTCAGAGGAAAGGTTCGTGCTACAATAATGGTAACGAAGTGATGCAGATCGATTTGATTTATTTTTGAGCAAAATTCTTTAAAGGACCGAATTAGTTTGGCCCATAAAAATCATAGCGGTCTCAAACCAGTTATAGAATTTTCAGACCCAACCCCACCAGTAGTAAGTATGACTGTACACTTTTTGTTGAAGAATAGAAGTTATTCATGGGTGGTCAATATTAAAAAGAGGGGATTAAAAGAGACCGCAGACATCAAAGACTCGTATTTCCATTGTTTTTAGCATTGATGCATTTATTTACCTATATTAGTATGGTTACATAGGCAATAGGATTGAGTGCAGCATTACAATCTGAACAATTTGAATATTAAATTTGAACAAGACATAATTTATTAATTAAAAATATAATTTCATCAAACTTAATACTATTAATAGATGTGTGTTTGAGATCTCTTAGTCATTAAAGTACCTGCCCTCAGGAGCAATGATGGCTTCCAGGGGCGCTAGAAGGCGGCGTCACAGTACTGACTGACAGTAGCTTTGAAGGCCTTGGGGTTTGGAAGACAGACACTGCTGGCCTTCCCCTCAACATTCACCCAAAAAGTGGTATCAGGGCTGTAGATGGGTCGAAAGTGTCAAAAAAAAGTTCAAAAGAGTCTTGCAACGGAGGAGATGAGAAGCTTATTTCATGGCTTGTGTCAAAAGTGGCCTTTTCACCCTCACAAGGCTCTTTCCACCCAGTTTTTTAATAGCTCTCTGGACACTCTGGTGTTAAACCCCCCAATATCTTGGAGTGGTCCTCATAGACATAAAAGGTTTGGCCCATTAATTAATGAATTAGTATATTATTCAGATTTCAATGGACCACCCGGTATGAACCAGGTACCTAGAGCAATAATACTTAATTGACCTCTTCTTTGTCATTTCATATATGTTTATCTAAGTTTTTAATCGCCTTATCCATTCTTTGGTTCATTCTATACATTTATAAGTCTTTTTCAAATGTGCATTTTATGTGGAACGCATAAGGAATTCTATATTTTAAAGCAGAACTCCCTGTAGTTGTAAAAACTATGACATGAAACAGAACTTTTTCAAAGTAGTATTCTGAAAATAGTTTTGTATTTGCCAAAAATGATTTTTTTTTTTCCCTTCTTGAGGAAGGAACATCTAAGTATAAGCCTCACTTTTGTGGATTTGTTACTAGTGATGTGCCGGTAGCTGAATTTTGCTGTTCGTGTATTTTCGAGTTTATAAAAAAGCAAGCGAGGAATTACAAGCTATACTCGCTTACTCACTGCAATACTCGCAAATCCCTTGAATACTCATTAATCGTTTCGATATTCATTGCTAGTGATGTAAATCCTGTGAATTTTTTAGCTGGCCCGTTAATTTGTAATTGGTATTATAATTAATGAATTTTATTTTCCTTAGCAGTTGTCATTATTATTATTTAATATTCAAACCTGAGTGAACAGCCGTGTGACCTCATAAAAGACGTAGTGTAACCCTCAGGATTTGTTGCAGAGTTCTAATTGTAAGTCCTTGTTGGACTTAGAGTAGAATTTAGGATTGATATTCGAGTAATTTTACCAAGTCCTGTATAGACATAAACTATCACAATGGTGGATTTTTTTAGAAGCAGGATGGGACCAATCCCATACTTGTCGTCAAACTCAACAATAGTGCTTTAAGAATTTCCAAAAATTATAGGACAAATCGAAATGGGAGACATCCTCTACTGATTAAAATTGAATTCGAAAGGAGGCTTGGGAAATCCTGACGTCCAAGTATCAATTGCCTCAAGGCCGCTATGTTGGGAAAATGTGACGAAATCCACCAATATCTAATTGCTAGAGCATGTTAATGCTTCCAACTCCTTCTAAAAAATGCAATTTTGCCAAGGGCGGATATATTGAATGATTAATGTTTAATGAATTATTCAATATATTATACTTATAAATACGTTCAATTTCTGAATAACTTAAGTAATTATCGCCCTCATAAAATAAAATAGATAAAGTAAGGAGAATCAAGTTTCACCCTGTAACTAAACAAGTTTCATGTTCTATTGTACTATAAATTTTGAGGCCAATGGATTTTTTAAATTAGAGGGCATATACGACTTTTACCCCATATACACCCATTATAAAGAAAAACAACCGGACAATTCATTAGTCATCAACATAACATTCACAAACGTTCCATCTTCATTTAAATGTCCCAAAGACAGAAAGGAGAAGCTCGCAATATAATTGTCCGTCTACGATGAGCATAAATCAATTCATTTAATTATCATCGTCATCATGTGACTCTTTTTTGAATGTGTACATTTTACATAGAGGAGGGAATCATTCGTAGTGTCAAATTTAAAGAGTCTTACAGCTCAGCTATAAGAAATGAACCATCAGAGAGGGTTAATATTCCAAAGAAACGATGAGAAAAGAATACTCGGCATGGCGTTACCTTACTAACACAAAAATACCCTATGTAGAGGGTGCATGGACAAAAGACGACGTTACTCCATCAGCTGATGTCTGATCCGTCTGTTTTTGGTGTTAAAATTTTTCCCGGGTCATAGGCTTCAGTTACTGTTTACCATTTGTAGGGATAGCATCATTTTAAGTGCCAAGAAAAGTCATTATGTTCAATGAGAGAGATCGTAGGGTCGCTGCTATTCAGATTATGCTTAGTGATCACATGAAATTAAGCAATGCTGACATTTCTGGCCTTCTGTCAATGCCAGTTAGAACGGTCAGAAGTCTCAAGAATCAGCTGGAGGAGTCATCGGATCCGATGGACGTGCTTGACAGGAAGAAGAAAGAGAGAAGAGCACCAGGATTGTCCGGGACGTCACCTTGATCAACAAGGACCACCAGCGTTCCATGAGAGCCATGGCAAGTCTGTTGTCAGAGACAGGCCGTGGATATGGCACCAAGACTCGGCTCCGGCCCACAAAGCTAAGCGGACGCAAGAATAGATGAAAAGTAATGCTTTTGCGTTCGTACCCTTCTCCTCTTAGCCTCCCTCATCACCGGATTTGAACCCGTTGGACTACTTTGTCTGGTCCTACGTGGAGAACATGCCCAACCGCTCCTCCCATAACGCCAAGCAGTCTCTCATCTCCTCCATCAAGGAGAAATTCAGTGAAATAGAAGCAGCGCAGATCCCAAATCCCTGTTCTCGGTTTCGTAGCCACATTGAGCGGGTTTTGGCCGCAGACGGTGGCTACATTGAATAGATAGCTGCTTTATATCCTAATAAAGATATTCCGTTTTTATTTTATCAATAAATATTATAAAATAAGCTTCTAATTATTGTTTTTGAAGCGTCAGGTCCACGCATCCTGTACTATGTTATCAGCTGTAGATTCACTCATCTTACTTGATATATCATGTCATATTTCCATTTTTTATTATGCTCCGTTTCCAAAAGGACAGAGGATAGTTGAAATTCAATTATCGCAACCTTTCAATAATAAGGAAATAACTTCGGTACCTCAAGCCTTGGGACGCGAAGTGAAGGGGAAGGATCTCGACTTTTCCAAGTTGTTCGGTTAATTAGTACTTCAAAGGGTCACGCTTACAGATGGAAGGTGTCATTGTATGGACGGGCATACTTAAATAAAGACGATAATTTTTACTATAATAAATTAAAACATTGAGTATATTAATCAATTAAAAAAACTTATAATATATTAATAAATTATAACTGAGTATATTAATAAATATATAAACATTTAATAACTAACAAATTTAACAGTTCAGACTCTATCGTCTGAGTATGAACTCCAGTTTATAGATCCACAAAGTTATACTTATGCACATAAATAAAGTGTGTCATATCTAATTCATTCCCAAGGTTGCGATAGGTTACCCAATCGTCAGAAATGACAATTGTTCCTTGTAGAACATGCTCAGATATGAGTGGTAACAATGTTACCGCTGAAGAATCTTCCACTTCAATTAGGAAGCATTCCCCACTGTCCCTATTGACACCTCAAAAGACACAATGACCTTCCTGGTACCTCCTTCTATGATATTTAGTGTTCCTAAATTTAGATTAATCTATTTCTACAATCCTACTGGGCCCCCAATTTTAACAGGATTACTGAGAAAATATTGTGAACAATTGTCGCTATGAAAATATTACCAGTCGATAACTGTTTTAACAGAAGTTCCAGTTTGTCTCGTTGTTTCGGAGACAAGAGTTTTGGAAACTAATTTGCAGAGGCTTAAATAGCTCTTGTCAAAGAAACTACCCTTCCGAATCGAAAAACCCACTTCCTGTACAACGGAAAATTTGATTGCCGTTTTGGGATTCTTTCCTAAATGACCTCTGGAATTCCAAGCAATCCATATTTCTTCTCAACAATCCACAATTCCGGAGCCATTCGAAAACGGTGTCTTCTTCGTAAACAATTTTCATTACCAAACCCGTGACCTTCATCCTTTGAATTCCAAATGACCAAGTGAATGGGAAATTTCTCATACAAAATGTACCCGTCAAATATTATTTTACATAATGTTTTAACTGGATCAGCACATTCGATTTATGATAAAAGATCTAAAAACTTCTACTTCTACGTATATAGATCCAAATATACAATACGAATTCCAAAAATGGTCTAATCCCACGTACAAACTTACTTGAACAATTGTGTAAAAATTATAACCCAATGCAGTGATACTTAATTATATAATTACTTCATATAGGTAACAAACAAATAATTAAGTTGAAACATGGGGCATAATTATAGGCTATAAACTAAGATTATAAAATTTGATTTGTTCAAATTCCTATGATTGTATGCTCCTACCTGTAAACTTATTCCAACAATTATGATCGATAAAATCATAACAAAATCAATTGATAATTAGTGTAACATAATATCAAAACTTATTATTCGGTAAAAAATAATTAGTTTTTATTCAGGACCATGATTATAGACTGTAAACTATGTGTAAAAATAATTCAACTAGGCATTGAATTCACTCTTATCCGCGTTCATCGATTTGCAATAGCAAAAAACGACCATACGAATTTGAACACTACGACTCCTGTACAAAGTATTCCTGATAGTAATTCTACTATCATGATTCATGGTAGATATAACAAAAAGTCCTTACATAATTAGATATGATCTCCTCTGGCCTCATCCCTTAGTCAACCACAACGGACGGTCCCCTCCCCTCCTCCGAATACTCTAAAAGAGTCAAATTCACAACGTCTTCCACACAATGAGACATTTCATCTGTTTCCGTGACCCTTGGAATTGCTAATTAACTTGGAAAAGTCAAGATCCTTCCGCTTCGCTTCGCGTCTTCTCTTCCTCAGCCAATAAAATTCTTCTCTTCACTTCGCGTTCCTTCGCGTAACGTACCAAAGTGATTTCCTTATTATTGAAAGGTTACGATAATTGAATTTCAACCATTCTCAGTTGCTGTTTCCAATTTCGAGATGGAAAGATAAAGTACGACGTGGTGGCAAACTTATACAGTGTACCCCAAATTACTAAAATATTAGTATTATAATGCACATTTTAAAGTTCAAATGCCCACAGTTATATTATTAAACAAAAATAGATAATAACCATGTAATTTTAATCAATCAAAATGATAGGATGGTATCAATGTACAGTTGGTAATTAGAGTGCTACATGTTAAAATTAAGTAAGGCATTTTAAGACAAAGAAATTCCAAGTTGTACAGACAACGCAACTTGTAAACTACATATATATATATATATATATTGGCTATTTTATTATTTTTATGAAGATTTTTTTGGCTATCATATACAAACACAAATCAATATCGAATGAAATGTATATATGTAATTCATTTAAGGGGACATAGTAGGGCAATGGTAGTCTAGCAGTTGGTATGATTGACATATTTGGCTAACTACCAGATGATTTCGGGGCTTTTTTCTGGTTTTTTTTCGAAGAAAAGATTGAGTGATACAACAAAGGTAACGAATTGGCAGACCATGAACATTCTAGTATCGACTTAAATTTGTTTCATAATTCCTAAAACCTCACAAAATGATATTTCAAGTTTCATGGTGCTGTCTCCAATAACTGTCTAATCAATAATCCTACCTAATGAGGAGCTTCTAATTAACTCTGAGGAGATAGATTATGTAGACATCAGTCAGGATTTTCGATCTGCAAGTTCTATTTTCGTGAACCGAAATCATTCAATATTTTAAAGATGTTCGATCAGGACGGGTCCCAAATTAAAAATCGGTTTATAAATGTCAAGAAGAAGGGCTACAGCGTTACTCATCCAAACACCGAGGCCCTCCAAGCCACTGTCAGCCAGCACTGGGACACAAAGATAGAGGACTACATCCACAGAGGGTGCCGGCCCTTCCTCCCCTGCCTGAAAGCCATCATTGCCTCTATGGGTGACTACAATAATGATTAAGAGAACGAGAGCTCAGACACACATCGGTAAATAGTATAATTTTCTTGAAATTCTATTGTTAATTAATAAATTAATATGTCTTGTTGAAGTTTAAAATTCAAAGTGTTTAGATCACTTTAATGGATCACTCGGTATATATGAATTATTAATGACGTCGGATGTGTTTCAAAAACGTCATATGAAGTTAATTCTCTTGCTGATCATGAATGTAAAATTCACAAATCTAAATCAGATAATCCTGACAATATTATTTATTGTCAAAATAAAGCGAAAAAAACCTCAAAACTTTTTTCTTCGCCTATTATTTCCTTTTAATAATTTATGGACTGTAATGTATTCTTAACAATTCAACTCAAATCGATTATAACGTATAATATACAGCTTAAATGAGGATATTAACATTATTTATAACATGGATGATTTGTAATTGTAACGTAGACTCCCTCGGGTGTCTTTACAGATAGAGTCAATGTACATACAAATTATCTTGTGGCAAGTAAAGTCATCTTGAGTTTAATGAGAGACATTACATAATCCAAGGTTAGGTTTATCGCATCAAATTATGAGTATGGAAGACGTCATTGACTCTCCCCTCCTAAAAAGATTATTCCCTCACGACATAAATTGCCAGAGATAATATGAAACGCTGAACGTGGTCAGCCTCACAATTTGAAGAATATTTCGGAAGAAAGCAGTATAGCTGTCATGACACTTTATTAGATCAGCTGCAAGCAGCCATGAGAGAAAGGGAATCCCACAAATTCCACTCTGTATTTAGCAGCATATAGACAACAATTACTTCCATGTCCATCTTTAATTCTACTCCGTGATCCCTACTCTATGTGACATTGATAATTGTCATTAAGGGAGTAGTATAATTTTTCCCCACAAGACGGCACCACTATCTGTCGCCTTATTTACAAACTAATATAAGTGCACACCCCTCATTCCCTAAACAAAGGCAGTATAACCCGTTTTGAGCAATGTTAACTTGTACAATCTCCTTAAAGAACTTACAAATTGTACATAAATATACCGAGTGGTCCTTAAAAATCTGAACACTTTGAATTATGTTTGGATGACGGACGAAATAGAGTTCAAAAGACCTCATAAGCCTAACTCTAAAGAGTTTTCTAAAAGAATTTTCTTTTATTGCTGGTGTCAAAAGTGAGCACTCCACCCTCACAATTCTCTCTCCAACAACTTTTTTATATCTTCTCGACACCCTATGACTTTTCTTTAACAGTTCAGTTTGGCCTTTTTGACAGGGCCTTCTTCCTCTTCAACGTTTCAGACTTGCTGACGACGTAGACAATGGTCCTGGATACGACTAACTGCTGTGAGTACACGAATAGAAATTCTACAATCACTTTCAAATGTAATTTTCTCAACTTGTACGTTAGCAAGAGATATCATGTTTGTTTTGTTCTGTACCTAATTGTTTATGCTTTAGTATATCGAAATATGAATTAATTTCAATCACTCAACCGTAAGTAATAAGTCTTTAGATTTCAATGGACCACCCGGTATATGCCGAGTTGTAAATCTTAATATTTTCAAAATCCTACAAAATGCAGTGGCCCCGAAAATTTAAAGTATTTCAGAGGGGAGAACGGCTTAGCTAACATGTATTTTCACTAAATAATCTACGAGCAACTGTGTCATGCAGGAAATAAACACAAATCCCACTCCGTGTCGAACAAGGACATACTGTTATGATACCACAACAAATCCTGAGACTTGTTCTTCGTCTTTTATGCTTATTGTTTCCTCTTTAAGAATAATAGAATAAGGATGACAGTTTTGGTAAATATTAAAATTACTTTCAGGTAGCAATTACAGAAAGAACGCAATATTCAAATTTCCTATTTTTTAATCTGAGTACATTGCATCATAATTGAAGGAGGATCCATCTTGGGGGTTCAAGGTTGATATATATACTTTATAAAATGGACGAAATTCCATTAAACCTCGACTTAACTCCATCAAAATGGCTTTAAAAGCTAAGAAATACTTTACACTTGCTTTAATACTGCTTGATGCTAATGTTAACAGGTTTTCTATAAGTAAATCCGATTAATATATACTGAAATCCCCTTAATACTTTTATTTATTTATTTGATCGATTAGGTCAAGAAAATCTGATAGGGGTAGAGTGTATTTAATTCTTTTTTTCTTTTCATTTCATCGATTCTAGGCCTAAAGTACGTTATTGTTAGTGTTCAGACTCGGTCAAGCACCATATTTTTTTTCCGGTTCGGTCTTCAGTGTATTTTTGTAGACAGATTCTCCGGTACAGACTGTGGTCTAAGAACTTGTACCGATTTATCCCCGTCTCAATTTATGGGCCGTTTTTTTGTAGGTCTTAACCAATGGACCGATATTTTTTCCTTGAACGGCCGTCATTGATCTTTTAAAAAAATCTCAAAGGTACAGGATAACTTCTAAAAAAAAAAATGATGTATACAAAAAGAGAGGATGGGATCAAAAATTAATGAGAACTATCTTTGTTTAAACTTCATATGACGTCATTGTACTTGAAACTACATTTGATGTCATGTTATGAAAAATTTATCTGTAAAATCCGTCTAGACAGATTTTTGGTACAAAATTAGACCAAATTTTTCTATGAGAGAGGTCCAGACGAAGCTTTTTTTATATCGGTCTCTGACCGATATAGGATTTCCAGACCAAACCCCAACACTTGTAATTTTCTACAGCTTCATTTTTTATTATAATGTTTGATTTAGTGAGTTGTTGATGTGTGCGTGGTTATCATTATTAATTATTACGTTTGACAAAATTCGGAGATCAAACCAATATGGAAGGTCGAGGAAGAATTTGAGTCCATTATATTTCACGAATTTCTAACAATCGACATCGGGATTGCACGTAAGAAGATCAGGAAGTTCAGGAGTCAACCTATTTAATTCTTCCATCAAGTATTCTATGGGAGATCATGTACTTCAGAGTCCTCACTCAAAAAAAAGATTGTTACATTTTCCTCCTTGCATTAAAATCCCAATTATAATACATCTAAAAGTTATATTTAATTATGCCCAAATTATGCAAATAACATTTATTTGCTGTTTTTCCACCATCCATAGGTTCAAAAAGTTCAAAAATAACCCCAAACATAATGAAAAAAAGTTTCAAAAATTAAATTTAAAATTTCAAAAAGATTTAAATATTATATATTTCAATAATACATTTGTATTCAAAGAAAGTTTATTTTTGAAAAAAAATTGAAAAATTTCATATATTAAATTTTCTAATAAAAAGCAAAAATTCCTTAATTTTGGATGGGCCTATTTTTTTTTTTTCATAACCTACAAAAGGAATAAATTTTTAAAAACTAGTAATAAATAAAAATTGAAATTGCAAATTAAATATATTTTCCGGATTCACATTCCAGAAATAACACCCAATTCTCCGATTAAAATGAATAACCTCATTACTATTATTTTTCTTATAAATCTTATAACCATACGTGCACAGTAGTGATGAGACAATTCGAAAAACAAAAATTCTGATGCCAATTCGGATGCAATTCTAATAAAAACTATTTTAGCCGATTTGGATTAGTTTAATATTTTAAATAATTGCTAAAGTATACAATTTCGCTATCATGGGCGTCCATAGGATTATATTTTAGGGGGCTTAGTTATAGGATTTTTTGTGAAAATAAATTATAAATTTTTGGGAAAAATTAAAATTTCAAATTTTTTGAACACAAATTTCAAATATACAATTTGATATTTAAATTTTTTCAAAAATCTGATACTTTTTCCCTAAAAATTATTATTTTCGGAAAATATACAGCTACTTGTAAAAAATTTAAATTTTTTGATATAAATTTAAAGCCGCTCACAAAAAATAATTTTTTTTTGGAAGAAATTTACAAAAATACATAATTATTAAATTAATTTTTTTAAATAAAAAATTGTAAAATTAGATTAAATTTTATAACTTAGAACAGTAATAGATAAGAATAGAAATTGCAAATTAAACATTATTTCCACGATTCCGATTAATCGTTCCATTACAAGAGCAGAGTCCAATATTGCATATAGACATATTTCGGTTAACTGTTAGTTTTGTATTCAATCTTCTTGAGATTTATATCTATATATACCTAAAAATAATGTTAACTATGGCGCAATGTACTCTTTCCTTTGTCTATTTTGCTTTAAACCATTTCATTTTAAAAACATTTGATATTTATACGTCGTTTATTTTTTTTCTTTCGTCAAAACGGATGTTTCATTTGATTTTTTTAATGATTTTTTTTTATGTTTATTACTATGAAATGCAGTAATGCTTATTTTCTGTTAAAAAAGGATGTAAGGATGCTTCAATATTTCAATGCACACACCAAAAAATCTGACAATGTAATGAATTTGAACCAGAGACAAAATATCTAATAAAATAAGACTAAAAAACACAACAACGATTAGAGTAGAAGGTGTGCCAATCACTTCTCCGTTAATTATTATCATTAGATATGATGGATTATTCATATTAATAGAAAATACTCACGGATTGAGAAACTAACAAAATATGAGGTAAATTCCTAATTACATCAATATACCAACGGGAAAAAAACACAACATTTAATGCATTCTATACTAAATAAACATTACATTTTTTAATTAAAAAATTCAAAATTAATATCAATTTTGAAGAAAAATAAACAATATCGACGAATAAAGTTTCATTTGTATTTTAAGACTAGTTTTGAGACTCGGTCTAGCATCGAATTTTTTTCCCCCGTTTGGTCTTAAGTGATATTTTCTAGACGGATTTGGACCAATTTTTCGGTCCAGACTACAGTCTCGGACCATGGAACGATTTTTTCGGTCTAACTTTGTATACCTATTTCGATTCAGTCTTATATATTATAAAATACCAATAGTTTTTTTCTAGATCACAATTGTTATTTTTTTGTTAAACCTCTCAAGTACACGATGAGTTCTAAAACAAATACTGTACACATACATATAAGAGACGGCGGAATTAAGATTAACCCGAGCTATATCCGTTTAAACTTCTTAAATCGCCATTGTACTTGAAAAAGCATATGATGTCATGTTATAGACAATTTATCTGTAAATTCGGTTTAACCCAATTTTTAGGACCGAGCTTGTTGTTGGACCAAATTAGTTCGGTCCAACAAAAAATATAAAGGTCTCAGACCGGCTTAGGATTTCCGGACCGAAACTTTACACTAATTAAGACCTTTGCAAAATCGACAACAACTACTCATACACAATTATGAAATATATATGTTTCCAATTCATTTTTGCATATTGGTGTATAATATAACGATCTGTCAAGAACCTCTCAATGAAAATTTATTAAAAGAGAAAAGCAATGCAAAATAAAACTTTTTTGACTCATAAAACTTGTTTTTTTGACTTAGGAAAAGAAAAAGTTTTGTTGCGGAACCCCGTATATCTGAGCCGACCCTAAAATGTATTAAAAATAGATTATTACATTGTTATGAAATCTTATTTTTATAGCGTAGACTATTGGTCCCCTAAGGGGGGGTCGAAGGACACAATAGAAGGATCACTAGATGATTTCCAAAAAAGAAGAAAATAATTTTAGTCTTTGCATCCAAACTTAAACTTCGGTTATGGTCCGGAATAACAAGTTATGCCCCCCTCCCACTTCTTCCGAAAGGGTTACAAGATGACCAAGGAGGTTTACAAGGATATTCTGAAGAACGTCGTTGTGCATGGAAGATTGTCCAAAAGTTATTAAGACAAAATATGCTGGATTTTTGCCCTCTATTCTATTGGCCAGCCAACAGCTAGGACCTCAATCCATGTGATTATACTTGTGGTGGGGCAGGGTGGAAAGGATCGCCTTGAAGCCCTCCATGGTGGATACAATGAAGGACTGCACGAGGTATCAAGGGTATGTAGGCCCCTTGTATAGATCGTAATAATGAAGGCTTGCATTATGAATAATCATTTACATTGAATGTGGCTTTAAAATGAATAAAAAATAATCTTTCTTTCCCTTATACAAGTTTATAATTAGCCGTTAAAGTTTTTCCGGATTTACCTAATTTCCCTCAACTTACTTATTCCTGTGAGAAGACCTTTGCCGTATGAACTTAAATACAAGTATATATAATTCGTGGTATAAGATAGAGGAAGATCTTTGAGTGGCATTGTCCAAAATTAACAGGAGAATAGGCCTGCTTAGCTCAATGCACACCCGTCACTTATAGAATTAACATTCGTTTATAAACCTATTTAGACATCCACAGCGGGTAATGCTAATTGTCTGTGAGTCTCAATTTTGATTTCATTTACCACATAAAGTAAATGGATAGTATAAAAATGATTTAAAGTAGTACATATTTGGCTAATTATATTTTTACAATGTATTCGCGTATTTCTTATTTTTATAAGGCATTTTTCAATATATGTAAATAGAATTAAATATTTAACTTATATTATTTCCCTCTGGGTTGAACTTTATAGGGTTGATATGACCTTTAAGTTATCTATTTGCTTAAAATGCACTCCAAGTTATATATTCATCTCTCAAAGGGCCGTGTAGGGGCTCCACATTGTCTAGCCATATATTTTAAGCTACAAATTTAAAGAAGCTTTGAACCCACTGGGCTTGACAACAAATTAAATATGACAATGGAAAGAATAATTATCTTACATCTCCCATACGTAATCGATTAAACAAACAAAATTGAACTATTCTATAAGGATTTTCAATAGATAATACTTCGATTATTCTGAGTGATATTACCACATCTATCGAGATTTTGTAACTATACGTGTATAAGTTTGGAACAAACCAATAGACTATATAATTTTAAGGACTTTATATATTATAGTCTTCAAAACTCTATAATTCTTCATATCAAAATAAAGATGTTCTCGGATTTAAAATGAACCCTGTTTGGAAGAGAGAAAATGCATTTAAAAAATAAATTTTGGAAGCACTTTACTTATTCATATGCTTCCAAAATTCATTTTCTATTTATATATTTGCTTCAAAGGGTTATTGAGCGAATTCTGCAGCTAGTCGTTTGATCGGCCGCTTTAAGGTTAGTCTTCCAATACAATCTTTTGCTTCAAGTCGTTTTCTGACTTCCAGCACATGCGGTTATTCACTGAGGGCTTCATGTTCATGGTGTTGGTGTGACCGTCACGGTCACACCAAATGAACCTTGTAAAAAATCGCAACTTCTACACCACATATATATTTTAATATTAGGAAAAATAGCAAACTATTGGGTGTCAAAATTGAATCAGAAAATAAAATAAATTAAAACTTATTGTATAAGAAATATATATATCTTTATTGCAGTGATTCCCAACCTTTCAAATATAGTGACACATTTTAAAACAGAGAAATCAAGAAGCGCCTTCAATTCTTAAAATCTTTTATATATACAGGTGTGCGCGTCTAAAACTGATCACTCCTTTAAATTTTACGCCATGCACATATTCGTGATTTTATTGAGTTGAAACCGATTTGTACTTCGAGGGTAGGGTCTTGATTAGTTATAAACAAAACTCCAGCAAATCTAAATAGCAATAGGTAAACAACAGCCGATAATATGGAGAGACGTCGAGTCGCAATTTTGGAACTTTCCGTCTGGGGAAAAACTCCGTCTGAAATTACCAAGGTTCTGAACTGCAGCCGCACCAACATTTACAGCCTGGTAGCCAAAGGGACTCCTGAGGCGACCACAAGATCTAAGTCAAGCCCTCGAAGGTCGGACAAAATGGTTGCTGCTGTGAAAAAGTCTGTCGAGGACATGAGAGGCAAGGTCACCGTCAGCGGCCTCTCCAGGGAGTTCAACGTCAGCAGAAGGACCATGGACGGGATAGTTAAGAAAGATCTTGGCCTTAAGGTCTACAAGAGAATTTCCTCGTCAAGCCCTCAAGCCTGTAGACAAGAAAAAACGCCTAAAATTTAAATGAGTGTTCAGTTTTAGACATAAACATTTCTAAATTCATTTATTTTTGAAAGAATGTACCTTTATTTGGTTAGATGGACTTGCACTGATTAAGTTTAAGTAAAGATTATAGTATTACAATTACTCCATCTTACATAGAAATCCTTTTGTGAAATCTATATCCATAACGTTTATTTCTTTCTCAAGGAATCACCTGGGCAGGAACGTTTCAAGAGTTGAATTTAAGGGAATAACTTCTCCCGAGCCCCTTTTCCAACTATATTCAATTATTTTCCAAGCCTTGAGGATTTCTTGTGGAGTAATAATTATAAGTCCTTGTTAAAGAATGAGTAGAATTGTGGATCGACATCGGATCAATTCTTGCCAATGTACGTGTACCAAACGATTCCGATATCGATTACTTATCAATATTATGTATAAATGAATCACATAAACAAATAACTAAAAAAATTACTTCTTTTAATGTGTAATTTTTTATTAATTAGGGCAGAATTACATAAATATATCAATCATAATTATGATTATACTTACTTCTAAATAATTTGAAATTAAAATTACTTCATTTTTCAATTGATAAGACATGAATTGTACTATATTTTAGGTTAAATTTTACGATGAGTCACCGTATATAGTGTTCAACACTGATTGATTATTGAATTAATAAGTGTTCAGATTTCAAGGGACCACCTGGTAATCCATATGATATGTTTATAATTTGTAGAATCATCAGTTGATTGATTGGGAACGATAAAAGTGGGATAATGAGAGAGAAATATCATATTCTTTCCATTGTCATAGTTAATTGATTTGTCTACAATATGGATATAAGATTGTATAACGATATAATAACATATTTTTAATGGGTTTTAGGATCAGATACATAATAAAACTAGGCTTTAGAGAGATACATTTTTGATAGAGAGTAAAGTTGAACTACTTCTAACTTGTTAGTCCCATTTTGACATAGATTAGTTGACTATTTTTCTTAATATTAATGATAAAAGAGTTTTCATTAGAGATGTACCCATATCAAAATTTAGATGATTCAGATTCCCAAACCATCTTTATGAGCAATGCTAATATCAATCCTGATTCCTTATTAATATTATGTATGTACAAAGGAACTTCATAAAGAGATTAAGAAAAGATTAACTTTTGATTCACACGATTGAAAAGAAATCCAATAAGTTTGTCAATCATAATTAGTTGTAGATAAATAAAAATTATTTTCTCTCCTTCATTTGGAGTCAATTTATTCCTGGTTGGCACATACATATTACTCACACTACTGACTGTCATATTTAATGCATATATCTGAATTTTGTTAAGCAGGTCTTTTATTATTGGACTTCTTATATGTTAAAATTAATGAAAACCTAATATTATTCGGGGCCCGTATCCCTCCTCCCTTGTAACAGCTGATTGTAACTCATCTCATATAAAAACATTCTTCAAATTGTTAGGATGACCATGTTGATTTTCGGTTTCTTTTCTAACATAGCCATTACACCAGCTTCTTTTGCTATGACAAAGTGTTAATAATAGTGATTATTTAAGGATAATTAGGGGGCGATAACCAGGCACTTACATATATTTATTAAAGAAGGAGAGGGGATAATTAAGACCTGATCCATTCACTACTACTTTTACTGAGAGGTCCAAAACGTATCCCCCCTCCTCCCTCATTCAGTCATATTTACGAAAAAAAGATATATTATTATTAGTTATAAATATAATTTATAACACCAACTTCCGGCAGATTAATACCTTCCAAAAAGTACATCTGACACATTTATGGAATACAAAAGATTCAACCAACCATGAACACAAAAAGAGAGAGAAATAAAGAAAAATATTATACAATCTCTTTATAAGTACAAGCATGAATCCAATTACTCACAATCATATTCTTAAATAATGAGCTGTAAAGTGGGAAGGAAAGGAATTAATTATCCTTTTCTTTATTAAAAAATTGAAGGTCCCACCGAGATTTGAACTCGGATCGCTGGATTCAAAGTCCAAAGTGCTAACCATTACACCATGGGGCCACTGATAATTACTGCATGAATAATACTAAAAATATACTAACTTTGTTTGGGGAACGCACGCCCACACACTATAGTGGCGTACTTCTAATAAATATGTCACTATTTGTAATTTAATAATTTATTAATAATAAAATAATATGGCGTTATAAAATAAATAATCGCACTCGAAAATATTCTTTCATGTCCTGAAGTAGATGTCTAAAAAATAAAATGAGTGTAATTTTTTTTAAAGATTTATTTTCTTTTAAAAAAGGAAATATAGGGATATTAAGCAGCTGAGTAAAAAATTTATGTATTTGTAAATGGATTTTTTTAGATGATTTTTGAAATTTTTTTCCAAAAAGTTGACAATTTGAAATTTTGTTTCGAAAAATGTTTTTATTTGAAATTTCATTTACGAAATTATTTTCTTAAAAATAAAATTGACTATGAATAGTTTTTTTTTTTTTTAAAGTCAATTTTTTGTGAACAGCTGTAGATTTCTGAAATTTTTTTCCAAAAAATTTAATAGTTGAAATTTCATATTGATTTGTTTTTCAAAAAAAAAAAAAAAGAAAGAGGATTTTCTGTGAATAACTGGATTTTGAAATTTCTTTCGAAAAAATTTAATATTTTTTCACCAGAAGTAGGTTTTTCCAATTTTTTTCAACAAATTTAATATATTCATTATTTTTAATAGCTATGGATTTTTGATATTTTTTGAAAAAAAATTCTCAAAAACCATTCTCTCTTCCAAAAGAAAAAAGATACATACGTACAATCTTGCAGGCGCACCTGTCAACAGTCCTATAGCGAGGAAAAAATGACGTTAGAACCAAAACCTTCAACAAATATTTATCACGTGATCTTTGTTTTATTAGTTTTTTAAAAAGCCTTTTACAAGTTACCTCACTAACTAGGATACTGTGTTATTCCTTATTTAGGACTGAAGACTAGTCTCATTCAGTTCAGTCAAAGTCCAATCCAGCTTACTTTCCTTCAAGAACAGTTTAATCCTAAAACTGATTAAGTTCGACCCTTGATAACGTCACATAACTTTTAATTTATTTTTATTAATCAGTTTTAGGACTGACATCCATTTTTTGACAATAATATGAAAGATGAGTGAACTATAGTTGAGCTTGAATATCTTTTCTTCTCCGTTAAACATGGATCGAGAATAATGTTTAAAGTCTTATTGTCCGGGCAACACCTGGAATAGTTAATATTGACTCTCATTATCAATTGTAGATAAATTAAAAAAATTAATTAAATATTCAAAGACCTGTTTTTAACGCTTAAATGATTTAATTATTTTCTGGCCTGACAATAATTTTATCAGATGAAAAACGTTTCTTATATGTTACATAACCAAAAAAGAGTGTTTTTTTAATTTATTAATTGGCTACTTAGCGTATCATTATATTTTTTTTTACTATCACTAATATTTACTCACACTAACTAAAAGACCTGCTTTATAATTGGTAATTTGAAGCATTTTTAGTTCAATAAATACGTATTTTTTTATGTAGTACAATGTGATATAAAAACAACGATTAATGGTAAATTCAACATGTGAGCAACAAGGATCGCCTAAGGCAGTGTGGTTGGCGTTAGCTGACTCAGCTGACGTCACTGTTGCGGCAGTTCAGATAACTTAATTGAAGTGAACTAATATGGATTTATGAAGCAGAAATTGCATCATCACGAAGTTCAAATCGTGTTTGTGCCAGGCTCTGCTTCTTGACTTAAAGGTCAGGAAGAAATTAAAAAAGTGATACCCCCCCCAACTCCATATTCCCTTTGCTTCTCCTAGTTCAGTTGACCCACAATCCTCCAGAGATATTCGTAAGGAAACTCGCGAAAGGAAAGAGCTTGTAAAACAACTATTACAAACCAGTATGGACTCTGAAACAGAGGCTGATAATGAAGGGCTCATGTAAATTTGTAGCGGGATCACTAAAGCTCAACAATAGTCTTTAACCAAGACGCAAGGCCCTCAGATTCACGTTTATAAATTCTAAAAAGGAGTCCATTGTAAGGAAGTAAATAGGCCGTACAAAACCAAGTGCAAGTCACGAAACTCAAAGAAGTTTAAACAAAATTTAATAAGGACCACCCTAGAAAAGAGCCACTCCAAAATCCGAGTAAACAGAATTATAGATCCCTTAAAGATTTTCAATTGAGGATACTCAAAAGGGGATGTAACTACCACTGCCCTCATCTTATGAAGCATTAGGTCTCGAGTCTTTGAATATTTACGTTCCAGGAAACTTCTTCCATTGCCCAGTCGCAAGACTCAAGAAATCTTTTTACAAGTTTTTAAAAGCATCAAAATTATCTCTGAAAAAAAAAAATTATTAGAAGGAAATCGAGAGCGTATGGCGGTTCTTTGTTTCGATGAGATGGAAGTTAGAAGGGCCTTTGAAATTTCCTCTAAACTTAAGTAAATATTTGGACCGTGGAAAAAATGCAGGTTGCAATGGCGAGAGAACTTTTCCATGCGTGGAAGCAACCAATATATGTGAAATTCAACACACAAATGAAAAATAAATTGTGGTTCTTCATCATTGAAAGGCTTGAACAAGCTGGAATTTTAATCAAAGACATTACTTTAGATTTAAAGTAACAAATCATCAATCTCCCAGTTACAGCTCCCTGTAGACAACTTTTCATTTGAGAATTATGTGGATAAAAGTCGCCAAATGTATGCCTTTCCCGACTTTCTTCACTTGCTCAAATTATTTCGAAATCATTTATTAGATCATGGATACATTTTCAGTTATTTGGATGGTAATTCTACATCCTTCTTGAACAAGATTGTGGTGAGTTGAAGATAACCTTCAAAGTGACTCAAGAATCTCATCTTGAATGTAATGGAAATGCAAGACAACGAGTTAGAACTACAGCGCAGCTTTTATCCAACACACTATCCAAAGCATTTTTATTCATCTATGGGCACAAGAAAGAATTTCAGTCTAGAATCATTCAAATTAGTTTGACTGTATGAATGCTAATAGATCCTACAGTAAAAATAACTTTATTTTGGGTTTGTTGTACATTTTGAAGAACAAATGCATGCTTTGGACAAAATGAAGCGGTTAGTTTTGTCCATGAAAGTGATGGGGGAAAATTTTCATTTCAAAAGGGAATTTTAATCTCCATTCGTTCAACAAAATCATTATTATAAAGTATCAAGGATAATGGAATGAAATTCATTTGAACCACTTATCAAGATTATCTGGAGAGTGTATCCTCACGGATTCTGTCATCATAGAATTAATCACTCATCCATCCCCAGTGTGGACGTCCTCGGAAGAATAAAAGTAATTTTAATTGGAAAAAATCATGAACTTGTCTGAAGAAAGCCAGCTGTTGAAGATGAGTTAAATGATGAGGATTATGGCGAAATAGTTACACAATCAATAAGGAGTCACTTCTTTTCTTCAAATATACAAGAAAATGAGCATCATGGAGATGCAATTGAATCATAGTAAACTTTAGAAGATTTTGGACTTCTTGAAGCTGTTGAAGCCGAAACAGTAACAACAGCAGATACAGAAGAATTATCTCAAGTTTCCAATGATTGTTCAGATCAGGGCCTAGTTTATAGAAAAGGATTTTTGGCAAAAAAAAACTAAAGAACTTTATCCAAATCTAGGGAAAAAGTCATTTGACTTTGGATTTTATGAAGAAACGTCTAGCCCTTGAATTGAATTGGTCCCTAAGGGAGGCCTTACAATCCCTCCGTGTGATTTTTATAAAATTTTGTCATTGTCTGGAAAAAAATTCAATGATTTCCATTGTAACCATGAAGACACAAATGATAAAAACCAAAATGTATTTGAAAGGCTGCATTATCATCTAATTGAATTATATCCTTACCGGCCGAAAGAATCAAGATTGACAGATTCGTCAATTTACTAATTAATATTTATTATTCATGTATGTATGTAAAAGAAATATGTATGTTCTAATTGCTATTCTTGTGTTAACCACTCTCATATTATGTAATAAAATGGAAAATAAGATAATATACATAAAGAATATTAATATAAGCTTACATAATTAGTTATCAAATAGTAAGGATATCGTCAATTTTCATAACAATCGAAATAAGTATTGGAAAGGATTTACTTTTATAGATATTATTATCCATATAAGTTAAATATTTTTTGCTGTAAATACTTTTTGGCATTTTCTTAAGTTAACCATTCTGTACTATAAAAGAATTTTAAATAGTCACCTGGGTTAAAATATTAATTTGAAAACAACGATAATTACCAACTAAATAACGATTAAACAATCTTTATAAAAACAGAATATTGAAAAAATTGCGTCGGCCGGGAATCGAACCCGGATCAACTGCTTGGAAGGCAGCTATGCTGACCATTATACCACCGACGCTTCACATAAACTTTAATGAAAATAAAGAACTATAAAAAACTTTCAAATTCCTTCAATTTCGTACTTGGTTCGACAGAAAAGAAATATCAATTATATATATTTACGTCAATGAATAAAATAATCAATAATTAATTACTATTTTACATAAAAATGTAATTTAACAAAGGCATGAACCAAATAATAAATTACTCATTCAACGATTAATTAGTCCCCATTTGTAATCAAAACTAGTGGTTCTACCATTCCAAATAAACACCGATTCCGATGTGATTTTAGTAAAAAAATACTAGTCCGGCACCAGAGGCGTCCACAATAATTTTGATTTTGGAATTTTATTAGAAAAAACTTTGAAAAATTAAATTTTTTGGAAATATACAAATCGATAAATTTCCCCCCCCCCCGAAAACCACAACTCTTCCCAAAAAATTTCCAAAATTCACAGCCACTCACAAAAAAATTGGAGTTTTTTTGGAGAACAATTTCTAAATTTCAATCTGTTCTCAAAAAAATAATTTTTTTGTAAACAAATTCAAAAATTTAATTTATATTAAAAAAATTTAAATATTACATTTTTTGGGAAAAATTTCACTATTGAATATTTATTCAGAGAAATTTAAATTTTTTGAAGGAAAAGAGAAAAAATATCCAAAATCAATAGATGTTCACAAAAATCTAACTTTTTGGAAAATAATTTGAAATATTAAATTTTTAATTATAAAAATCGAAAGAAAAAAAACACATCTGAAATATTGAAGTTTTTAGTAAAAAGAAAAAAATCCTCTATTTAAAAAAATAAGAATAGCGAAATAAATATTATTTTCCAAATGTCAATTCTGGAAAAAATACCCAATTCTCCCATTCTGACTAATCGTCCCATCACTAATCAAAAGAAACACACTCAATAATGAAATTAATGACAGTTTTTCCTGATTAGTAAAATATTAATCAATAAATAATTTATTAATTTTATGTCACTATTATCAGCAACAACTGCCAAAATTAAGTATTAGAAACTTCACATAAATGAAATACTTAGCGACTATTCTTATCCTTTGGGATTTTACAAATTTTACTAATAAATGATTCATCAATTTCAGTTTTTTATAAAATAAAAAATTGAACAGTTGGAATTTAGAGTCTGAATGGATTTTGAATTTCAATAATTGGTCAACAATTAAAAAAAATATGAGCGAATACATTTGCATTTACCTCGTAGCAACCCTAATAATTAGTGTGGTATCGGTCTAAAAAACTTATGTCCCATCATTCCAGTCCTAAACAAATTGTCAATCCTAGGACTCGTCTTTATCTGTCGATCATGGGAGCTACAACATCTGAAATTACGTTTTTCCATACTAACTATGTCATTTGAGTGGCTGAATTTTCATTTTAGTTCATAAACTATTTCAAAGAGACAAAATATGTAAAGTTAAAAGTAGGAAGTGTGCGGCTAAAACGTATTATTATACGTTTTAGCTATCATTTCTTATTTTCTTCGTTTTTAAATCATGCAATCTGAGCTATGAGTGCAAAATAGCTAGGGTCAAAGTATCGGTCTTTAGGACCGTTGAATATTAAAAAAGATTGGACCTATTAAACAAAATTACTGAAAGGATACATGACGGATGGGGTAATCAGTCCTGGGAACGATCCAACACTACTCGTAAGCCCAAAACATATTCAACCCCGTTATATAATATCTTACAAAAATAGACATATTTTATATATATACTAGGATAAGTAGCCCGCTCTGCCGGGCTGAATGTAGGGGAGTAGAAACAAAGAATGAAGGTGGAAGAAAAGAGAGAGAGGGATGTAGAAAGGTAGTGAGGGAGAAGAGAAATAGATAATGTTTTATCTCGGTCAAAAACAGCCTCTTAATGACCTCGGAGGCACAAAAAAGATAACATAGGAACCTGCTTTGTCATTTTAAATGACTACTTGCAAAATTTCAGACTGATTTGTTCAATCATTTTGGATTCCATATGTTATAACAACAAAAATAGACCTATAAATATATATATAAGATACTAACGAAGGGTTAGACAGTGTTGTTAGGGCCAAGGAGGAGCGGGAAAATACACTGACAATGGTCAATATTCTTCTTCTTAATGTTAATACCCTCACTATCGTTAGGAGTGAGAATTATATGTATTACATCGTTTAACAAGTCCCAAGGCTTTCCTGCAGATGGCACCACTGTTGCTAGATGTATATACTTTTTAGGTAGTACCAGCCTTCAAACGATGCATAATCAGACTATTTATTTACAAGTTATGGTGCTTGAAGTGACGTTACTTCTGGTGGTTAAAAAAAAAAAAAAGGATTCAAACAAATTTTGTGTGTTGATATATAACTGCTTCTTAAAAAAATATCGTTGAGACAAAAATATGGCTTGAAAAATGTTATACGAACCCTGTTCCATGGCAAACGACTGTGGCTGTACAATGTGAATGATGCTGAACAATCTGGTCTCTTAAAATCTGTGGTTGTTCCCGAATACATACAAGAAAGTCCACAAAATGGTTTTGTCCGTGAAGTTGTACGAGATAGCTGACATCCTAAAGATATCAAATGACAGTGTGTTTACTATTTTGCATGATAAATTGTGTATGAAAAAGGTACTCGAAAATGGTTGCCGCGTTTGCTCACAGTCAAACAAAAACTGTAGCGTGTTTAGTACTTGGAGTGTTGTTTCGAACTCTTTCGACGCAATGAATCGAAGTTCTTGCGTCGGTATATCACAAAGGACAAAACATTTTACTAAATAAAAAAATTTAAAAAAATATATCATGCTTATAGGAGACTATGTTGAGGAATAAAGTTGAATTTTGGTAAAATATTGGGTTCTACCTAGTTTGGATCTGGTCTTTTCAACAATGCGTTATAATTATTATTATGAATTTATTAAAAAAATGTCTTAGCAACGTAAATGCATGAAAAAATTTGTCTAGACGAGAAGTCCATTTTTTTTATTTTTCCCAAAAAATTGTCATAATTCAAATTTGAGAAGACAATTGCACAAAACTGTTTTTTAAAAAAACAAATTAATAAAAATCATTTATTGGCATTGTAAAAAGAAACACAAGCATGCCAATATTTTTTTTGTACTTGCAAAAACAAAAAGTTATGGGGAATAACGTCTTCAAAAAAATAACAACATATACTTCATCTGACCTACACAAAAATCTTCTTTGAAGTCCGTATACATAGAGGATATTTTCTTCTCTAGGAACAACCGGGACGGTAACCTACGCACATTGAGTTCCAGAGCGCGTTATCCATTAAGCGACGTCATTCAATTCCTAATAATACATTTTATATAATATACAGACCCTACATTATAAATTGTATCATAGAATACCCAAACACTTGCCCGCAGCGAAGGTTTCTAAACATTAAGAAAATTGCATTGACTATTAACATTGTAATTTCTCGCATACGTCATTGCCCGAGAAAGGCCGGGCAAACCTTTGCTAATTATTAATATATTTCGCTTGATTTGTTATACAAATCAAGATTTTAGAAGGATGTTTAACTTAAATTTTTGCCTTGGAACATACTCAAAGACGTTCACAATAGCAGTTGGAGCAAATTTGAAGTTGACTAGAGCTTCAGGAGCTTGGAGACATCTCATCGTCACTACAAATAAAATAACTATTATCCAATTTGAGTTTACTAAATATCATTACATTTTAAAACGACAAATAAAAGAGCTATGAATAATTCAAGAAGACTAAAATATTCAACCTAATATGCACCTCAGTCAATATCAACATGTCATTAATATTAATTACCACTTGGCTTGAATTGACCTAAATAATGGACACATAAATAGTTTTCGTTCTAATAAAGAGTATATTTTTTAATCAACGGGAAGGGGAAACATTTTTTAAAAACTTGCTTAAATGCAAATCATTTAGTTTCACATAAACATTCCTCGATTGCCAAAGATTTAATATTTATTAACATTTATACCTATATATATACATATATAAATCACTAATGCTGATACGGTTCTTTTTCATTCGGTACTGTCTAGTCTTATGACCGGTTCTGATCAGTAAATCCAATTAATTTTACAGAAATATTTCGATGGTTTATTAAGTCCAATAAGATATATTGGCAGTGAAAATATTTTGCAAGACGATATCTGAGTTTTCATTATATTGCAATATAATACGGACATATTTTTTTATATATCTACAATTAATAAATCAAATAGAGGAATAATTAAAAAAAGGAAAATAACCCTCAATGACGTCACCTAGAGCTTTACATGACGGCTTGTCCAACCATCCGGGACAAGCAAATTAATCCATTGGATATGTTCATACATGTTAGTGATGTTCCACGAGCAGAGCTCGTAAATTGGTATTCGAGTTTTATGAAGTAAATAAAAAAAGGCATACAAAACAGAGTATATTGCGGAAATTGTCAAACCTTGAGATTTTTTTTCTTTATCGAGCCCATTATAACATGTAAAACTTCTTAGACATATTTCTTTTATTTGCAAAATTAAAAAAAAAAATGTTTTCTTACAGGTAAAATGTGTTGACTTTTCTGCAATGTTTATTCATTATCTCCTAGTCTGTTTTAAAAATAAACTTTGTTTGATTTTTTATGACAAGAAGGAGTACTCGACATTGCATGGAATTACTTGGCCGTCTATTTTTTATATATATTATTATTAATATGCATTCGTATTAATAAACATTAAAAAAACTAAAAACATATTTCTTACAAGTTATAACCAGACTATAATAATATATTGGAATTACGCTTATGATACCTATTCAAAGTTTCAATAATTCATTAAAAAATATGAGGTTTTTGATTGATGAGTTTTTTAACGAGCAAAAAGTGTTGGGGGTGAGTATCGAGTATTCAAGCTTGTAAAGAGTAAAGCACGTAATTCCTCAAGTATTTTTTTCTTTAGAAACTCGAAAATACTCATGTAGTAAAGTCCAACTCGTATCACATCACTAATACAGGTCGGTTTGATATATGAAAAAAGATGAATTATCATATAATCGTTTTTTTTTTCAATATAGTCACAAATTTACAAATTTACATTGACATCCGGTATTTCTTGCTTATAACTCTCGCGCATCCGTAAGGTATAACTTACTCATGCGTAGAGCGCAACAGTAATAGCGCATCCTTACCGGTTCTTTTGCTTGCCACGAGACCTACGCTTTTCAAACTGTAGATAAGATATATATTTTTTTAAATTTTTGTATTAACAATTAATGTAAAGCCCTGATTACAGGGTTTCAATTTTACCTTACTTAAGGACTGACAAGTGGAACTGATCTAGACTAGATGGGACCGGACTGAACAAGCCCGAAATAGTACTAGTCATCACCTTATTATACTTAGATTCATCCTTTGAAAATAAATTTATTTAAAAAGTGTCATTGTAAAAATTAAACAAGGGCGTCCCTAGGAGCATATTATGAATTATTTTTTAGGGGTGGGGGGTTGCCTTGTTTTTGGAATTAAATTTCATAGTCGTCCTTACAAGCAATCGATTTTCTAATTCTTTCAAAAATCGATTTATACTACGTAGGTTAGCAGTGAGTATAGAAGTTAAGTTGATAAGTATTTTATGTGTTTTAGATCAGTAACCTGTAATCTCAATATATATAGTGAGGTTTTATGTAAATCTTTTAGATTGAGTTGGACAGTACATAATATGAAATTTTATTACAAAATTGTATTATTTATTTACAAAAAATTTAAGAAATTAAATTATATGAGAAAAAACATAAAAATTATTTTTTTTTGAAAGAAACTTTCATAAGTCCACTCTTATTCACAAGAAATTCAACTTTTGGCAAAAAAATTTAAAAAATCCACAGCTGTTTACAAAAATTTCAAGAAATTAAATTTCAAATATTAAATCAATTGGAAACTTTTTTTAAAAATCCACAGCTACTCGGAAAAATTAAATTTTTTGGGGAAAAAATTGCATTTTTGAAAAGAAATATTTCAAATACTAAACTTTTTAGAAATTTTTTAAAAATCCATGGTTATTCACAAAAAATCAAGTCTGCTGCATAATTTGCTGAATGAAGAAATTAAAACCCCTATTTTTGCATAAATTTTTTGCATCCTAACCCAAAAAAATTATAGAAAAAACCCAAATTCCTTAATACGGGGTGGGGGGATGGCTAGGGCCCTCCAGCCCCCCCCCAGTTAAACTCCACATTTTGATTTTAGTAGGATATAGGAACGGATGATAATAGATCATAATAGTTTTTTTTGCAAAATAACTTACATTACGCAATCATCACTTGAATATCAAATCCCTAAAAAATACATTAATTAAAAATGAATATTTTGCCCCTTGAGCACTATAAAACTTTGTAATGAAATATTTTGTTATGCTATGCAATAACCTTATTATGTAAATTATCCATTTCAAGAACAAACATACTTGAGGAGCAAGCTGTAAATAAATATAGAAAGTTAAACTTTTTTTATTATAAAATACTTAGTGATGCGTCACGAGTAAAACTCGTCAATGAGAACACTAGTTTTATGTAGTAATAAATTAAAGTCCTCGAATAACTGGAAGCTCTTTGATTATTCAGAACTTGCCAAATAATGGAGACTCGATCTTTTCTGCACGTTTGCATTTTTATTGTACAGGCCAAAAATTCCTTGAGGGGGAGGGGTATTAAAGCTGAGTCCTCCAAAGAAACTTTCAATAAATTAAATTTTTTCTTTCATAAACTTATAAATGCTCGACCAGCAAAATTTAGCTCGCGACACATCACTAAAAACAACTTATAAAATAATAAGTCGAAAGTTAATAAAAAAAACTGCGTCGGCCGGGAATCGAACCCGGATCAACTGCTTGGAAGGCAGCTATGCTGACCATTATACCACCGACGCCTACATAAATTTCATATTTAAAAATAACAAAGGGTTTTTTAATAAACATATTTTAGTAAATTCTATTTAAGTAAAGTTTTTTATCTTTTTTGCTCCAGTTGTGTTGTCGCTTTGATTATTTTAATCCTAATCAGTGTCCCTCAACCAACCTTTTTGGTTGCAGGGAGTCCTCAGTGGCCACAGAGACCCTCAAGTCACTGACAGGGCGCTATGGCAAATGACTACATCCACAACCAGCTGCCGACGCCTCATAGCCTCCAAGGACGGCTACGTTAATCATTAAGAGAGCTTAAACGCTCAAACATTTATTATTATTATCGATTTCGTTGAACTTCTATGGTTAATTAATAAATAATATCTTGTTGAAGTTTAAAATTCAAAATGTTGGGATTTCATTGGACCACTTGCAAAATTATTTAAGTTGTTAATATAATGTGATTTAAAAAATATTATATTTTGACTTAGTTATATAATTTACAATTAAAGAAATAATCGTGAAAGGAAAAATCATCCTTAATGACGTCGGTAGACGTCAATTATACCTTCATTATTAAGGACTAACACATAGGACTGGACAGGGTCGCGGTCCTAGGTATAGCACCAACACAATACTATATACATAACCAAAAAAGCATCTCTTTAATTTTTTTACTCCACTAAGAAATAATCCTGGGGGCACTCCTGAGCTACAGACTGTCACACTCCATTTAGGATAAAATATTATTTCTAGCATGCCCTACTGAATATAGAATTCATAAGATGCTTTAAAATGTATAATTTTTTCGAACTTGGCTAATTTTCTTAAAAGTATGCATATCTAAGAAGAAAAAAAATTATGCGTCGGCCGGGAATCGAACCCGGATCAACTGCTTGGAAGGCAGCTATGCTGACCATTATACCACCGACGCCTGTATAACTTACAGTAAATAGTAAACTATTGAATAAACATCTCAAATCATTACTCTAGTATTTATCAAAAGCTGTTTTTTATTCTCTAACGGACCATATTGAGATAAAAAAATAATTATGACAGCTCACATTCATTGATAAATCTACATAAATATTGTATCTCGGTATTTCAGTGAATAAATAAGTCTAAGATGCTCTTTCTATGACGTATTTTCTACACAAACAATCAGTAATTATTCTATGTAAATTAAACCGATCGCTCTTAATGCAACATACCCTACCAAGGAAAAATATAATTGATAAGATAAATATTAGTAGAAGTATATATTCGTATAAATGAATTAGAGAAAGTGTTCTTCCTTGGAATGGGGTCCGAATGTACCACAAATAAGTTTATCTATCATATAATTGGTGAGAAATGCACACCGTATCGTTTGAAGTCCCTTATAGTTTAGTGGACAATAGATTTGGATCGCTCTATAAAAAAATATAGTCTTATCATTTCAATCCTAATACAATTTGTCAGTCGTAAGAACCGGTCCTTGTCGGTCTTTTATCAAAACTGCAACACCAAAATTACTTAGTAACTATTCAAGTTGCTGAAGTTTCGTTATAATTCATGCCTTTGCTCAATGAGACAAGATATCTTAAGTGAAAGCAGGATGTGTGTGACTTGAACGTATTATTATATGTATTAAATGATAGGTGCGTCCGCTTGGGGTTGGCTGAAGGGACGGTAGCCCCCTCAAATTAAGGAATTTTTCCCATTTACAAAAACCTTTTTTGATGAAGATGAAAAAATGTTAATTCAATATAGGGGAAAAGTTTATTTTGTAAGATTTCTTTGCGTACCAAAAAGTTTATTCGGGCAAATAATTCTATATTAATTTTTTTTTTTTGAAAAAATGTATAAATACCAATTTTTTTTTTTTTTTTTTACAAAAAGCCCTCCCCCCCATATAATCCAATGGACGCTCCTGAATATAAGTACCATGTCGTTACAGTTATTGTATCACGCAACCTTTCCTCTCAAAAAAGAAGAAAAAAGGACCGGCATCATCTGGTTATTAGCCATATAAGTCATTCACACCAAGGTAATAGAAATACAAGGTTAGACCATCCTGTAATCGGGCCTGCTATAATTTTCAATTTGATGTATCGTACCGACTGCTGCACAAGACAGATAGATTTTGACAAAGCAGGCAACCGCTCATAGGTTATGACGTCACTATTGCTATAATTTTCAATTTGAAATAAAGTACCGCTTACTAGGGAAGAAAAACAGATTTTGACCCCAAAAAAAACACGCAACCACTCATCGACTATGACGTCAATAGTAGAAGCGTGTTGGGAATCAAACATCAGTCGCACAAGCGCTGTGGTATAACTTTGTATTTCTATTAAACCTTGATTCACAACGACTGTTGTTTATCTCTGAAGTACTCCCAGAATATCATTAGTCCTATTAATATTAAGATCCTACATTGTATTTTATTGAATACTGTATCTAATATTGCTTCGTAGTATTTATTAAAAGCATAGTTAAATAGACGAAGCAATTGTATTTCTATATGAAAGGCAAAATTAATTCATAAAAATAATCAAATGGCTAATATATATATATATGTCTGTACAGGTTGCAATTTCTTCGTCTTAAAAAACAATATTTCATTGTAATATTGAGCAGTCTAATTATCAACTGTAGATTGATACTATCACTTAATTTTGATCAATTAAAATTACATGGTTATGTTGCATTTATGAATTATAATATAACTGTGGGCATTTGAACTTTATTATGTGCCTTTTAATACTTATATTTTAATAATTTGTTATGATAATGTCAAAAACGTAGATCCTTCATCTCATTTCTTGTAACTTTTACTCAACATATATAACTGAACAAAGGCTACAAGGGGTCAACATGAAATGGTGTTCCGGTCCCTTTGGAATCCGAGCGTAAGTATTGCATAATTTATTATTTCCGTTATTTAATTTAAGAAATAAATTATGAAATAGACATGACGTAAAGGGTGATGAGTGAATCTACAGTTGACAACATAATACATAGGGTATTTTTGTGTTAGCGAGATAAGGCCGTGATATATATTGTGTGGGGATAACATAAAAACAAGGTGGGATTTTTTTTCATACAACAGAGGAAAACGAATTTAAGTTTTTTACTTTAATGAAAAACCGAAGAAGATTTTTTAACGAGTCAAATGCAATATTAAACCACTGAAAAACTGTAAGAAAGCAAGTAATTAATTTGATTGATATTTGTTTAAATTTTTACATTAACATATTATGTACAAGTTCAGTCAATTTGATCCTAGGGTATTTGAACTTTAAATCAAATTTTGATATCGTCAATACAATTCATTTCAGTTGGCAAGGCATGCTCTGGAAAGACTAATTATTTTCTTGTTCATGTTAGTTTCACTTAAAAACTCTTATTTAAAATAATTTTCACGCCATGACGTCTCAGTATCTTTTATAATCAATGTTACAAAATATCTGATTTTTATCACGCTCAGTTAACATTACAAACTGCGGCTCCTTAGGACTTTTATCACTTTCTTGATAAAAGGTAACTTCGTATAAAACATATTCGTATAAACTATTTTCGTATTAGGACATTTCGTATAAATTTATGAGAAAACGGGGCATATACTCTATGAATTGTCATTTTAAACACCCCGAACGTTGAGGGTATTTTTGAGTGTCAGCAATACATAAGTAACTACTAAGAGCCCCTTATAAGCCCCAATGGTACTCCTAATGTTGCCGGGTACCACAAAGTACCAAAACGGGATGCAACCCCTGCCAATACTTGAAGAAACTACTAAAATATCCCTTACAACCCCCCAATTGTACCCCTATGTCGGGGGTGTTTTCGTGTAACGCAGGGTTCCAAAACGGGATGCAACCACAACGATACTAGAAGAAACTACTATTCCCCAATGGTACCCCAAATGTTGGGGGGGATAGGGTTTCGCCAGGTCCCGAAACGGGATGCGACATGCTATGATACTTAAAGAAAGTACTCAAGAGTCCCTTATAACCTTCCAATCGTACCCCTAATGTTGGGAGTATTTTTGGGTACCGCCCGGTCCCAAAAAGGGATGCAATCCACCCTGATACTTGAAGCCCCTCACTGCCTCTAATTGTATCCCGAAAATATATCAGATTATAATTTGAAGTCAATATGAGCAAAAAATCCAGAACCATACATTCGGGATACAAATTTTTTAGAAAAAAAATCCAAAAATCTATTGCTTTTCACAAAAATTTCTAATATTCAATTTCTTGGAAAAAAAATTCAAAAATCTATAGATATTCAAGTATAAGTAAATTTTTAGAAAAAAAGAGGCAAAATCTATAGTTATTTTCCTTGTTAAAAAATTTCGAATATGAAATTTTTTAGAAGAAAAATTGAAAATTCCACAACTTTTAAAAAAAATTACAAATATTTAAACAATTTGTAAAACTTTGCCGCTCTTCACAACTAATTAAATTTTTAGAGAAAAAATTCAAAAATTCATAGCAATTCCGAAAAAATAAACTTTTTTGGAAAAATATTCCTAATAGCAAATTTTTGTAGAAAAATAAATGAATAACAAAAAATTTCCTTTGTTGCTTAATTTGACCGAATGACGAAAAAATACTGCCCTTCAGTCACCCCCTGCGGGCGCCCGTAATGTAGATAACCTCATATCATCATTGAAAGAACTGAATCTGACTGCGTAATGGCCCAGATGCTAATTATTTCATTCGAGGAATCATAATAAATTGAGACATAGTTTCAAATCTTTAAAATTGTAAGATCTTGTCTCCCATCATCATTTTGTCGGTTAGTTGTATCCCGTTTTGGTATCAGGCAGAACCCGAAAACACCCCCAACATTCGGGGTCAATTATAAGGGGGGGGGGTGAGGGGCTCTTAGTAGTTACTTAAGTATTGCCGGTACCTGGAAACACACCAACATTCGGGTATAAAGTAACAATTCATCAAGTCTATGCCCCGTTTCCTCATAAATTTATACAAAATGGTTATATACGAGATTTCCTTATGGAAATATATGGAAATGTTTATACGAATTGTCCTTATACCAAGATGTTTTATACAAAGTTAGAGTACACCCACTTTTTTGAATTAATATTAATTATAGTACTCATATCAACGGATACCTTTATCAAACTGTCGGAATATTGAGACAATTATCCCACCTTGCTTGTATGTTATCGCCACACAATTATATTCCAAGGTCTTTACTTAGAGTGCCATATTATTATAAATTATTTTGAATCTCACTGTTGCCATATCCCGCCCCATTACTAAAGATAGGATGGATCTACATTTTCTCATCTCCGGCTAGGTTCGAACCTTTAACGTAAATATTTTGTAACACAAACTTCCGTATCTGGAACCAAAATCAAACGACTACTTATTTCCAATTTTATGAACAATTTACCAAAGTTCGGACCTTAATAAAATAGGATCCAAATCAGGGCTGCGGAGTCTGAAAATAAAATGCCCGACTCCAACTCCAACAAACTATTATGTAATAATATATTTTATAGCTTATATAAGTATTATTGAGTCATTGGTGCCTAAAGATTGTGATTGTAGAGACTTTGGAGTACGTTTGAAGTTTGTAGAACAAGTTGTTACTTTTATTCCATCTCGCAACCTATCATAACAAAAGAAACAGAGAAAGGCCCAAAATCAACGAAACAATTCTTTTATCAAATTATCATAGTTGTAATTCTTGATAGCTTAATAAGAATACATTCGAATCCAACCAGCCAATATTAAGAACAATGAATAGAGGAAAATAAAAAGAAAGATCCACAGGTGACAACCAAATACGCCGTAAATTTGTGTCAGTGAGATACCGACGTTTGGAATAAGGACAGACATTGTGTTAAATCGCTAATATAAAAATATGTACAGTGCATTTGATTGTCCACTGTTGATTTTTCTACTTCTTTTCTTCAAATTAATATTCTAAACTTTGATTGGTTGAATTAGAATTAGCTCATTTAAAACTGTCAACTATTTTCAACAACTATATAATAATAATAGATTAGTTGCTATAAATAATACAAACTAATTAAGGGGGATTTTCCTCTTTATTTGTGGACGAAAGGTTGCGTTATGTAATAAAAGTAACGACGTATATTATGAAACTGTTTTTAGTAGAAAAATAGAGATGCTGCGTACATTAAAAACAATATTTACATTTTAGGAAAAATAATTTCAAAATCCACAAAAAGTTAATTTTTTTAAATATTAAAACATTTTCTAGTAAAAAGTTTAATTGGGGGGGGGGATACAGCCCCTCAGCTCACCACCTGTGGACGCATGGGATACAGTTTTGAAAAAAAAGCTCGGTTCAAGTTCTTCAAGTACTTAAAGCCGATTCGGGTATCAAATCTTTTCGAATAATAAAAGTTTACTAATACGGTACCCGGGTACTTCGGATACAGATCCACGGACCCTCCTATCTCTACAACCATTGCTCCAAAAATGTCATAACTCAATCCTTTTCTATTTTTGACGAGGTCCAATAGTAATATATATTCTTTTGGACACGGACCTACGAGTATAATTCAATTAGTAAGAATATGATTACTTATTAATTAGTAGTTACAAACTTTCTTCAATATCAAGGAGAACAAATCCATAGATAGTGGAACCTTTTCTTATCGGTTGTTTTTACCAAATGCAATCTGAAGACAGGCCATGAATATAAAATCCACATCGATAACACAGAAACAACGATATACCTCGATCTTTAAGATATATTAACCACACAAAAAGTCCATTCATTCCAGTTATTGCTATTCAAACAACGTAACTGAAGTGAGCTCTTTCTTTAGATTCATGAGCCTCATCAACGTGCACAAAAACTACTTCTTTAACTTGATAATAAACCCTAGTAATTAAAACGCACTCCCTCAGAAAGATTTAAAACCTGAAAGTACGTTAGTTATTAACCATAATTATGGATTGCAGATTGACTAGTAAAAACCAAAACGAATACCAACATGAGACTCATACAAGTGATTGAAATGATGATATTTGAATCCGGATTCTTAGATATTAGGCACATAACTAATTAACATATATATACCGTATATATTATTATGACTCGTATAATGAATCATTCAGTGCGATCTTATTATTAGATTAATTATATATATATATCTAATGATAAGTTTAATGTATTTGATTAAAATTTCACGAGATACATATTAATAAATATAAGATCTTGGACCTTGGAACAAGTTTCTTCTCAAGTAACCGCTAAATCTGGTGTTGTAGGGAATATGACCTTAGGATTTGAAAATCAACATGGTAATCTTGACAATGACGATTAGGGTTTTTATGGGGGGGAGACAGGAATCAGGGTGCGTCCACAGGATTATATTTGGTTGGGAGCATAGTTTTGGATTTTATTTTTCTAAAAATATTTGGAAAAAAAACCTAAAAATTAAATTTCGAAATTAAATGAATGGAAAAAGATTTAAAAACTTAAATTTTTTCGAAAAACAATTCTAAAATGTACTAAATGTCTATTGACAAAAATTAAATTTTTTATAAAAAAAATTCTAAAATGTACTAAATGTCTATTAACAAAAAATTAATTTTTTTATAAAAAAAATAAATTTCAAATATTAGATTTCTTCGAAATGAGTATTGTGAATTTAAAACTATTCACAAATAATAAATTTTTTGAAAAAAAATCCAAAAATCAACTTTAAAATATAAAATTTTTTGAAAAAAGTTTCAAAAATCTAAAAATATTTACTAATAACTAAATGTTTTGAAAAAAGAAATCCAAAAATCAACTTTAAAATATAAAATTTTTTGGAAAAAGTTTCAAAAATCTAAAAATATTCACAAATATTTAAATTTTTTGAAAAAAAAATCCTAAAATCAAATTGATTGGGAAAAAATTTCAATAATCCACTTATTTACCAAAAATTTCAAATATGAAATTTTCTAGTAAAAAAAAAATCTCTAATTTGGGGAGGGCTTCTGTCCTTCCAGCCCACCCCTTGCCCTAGGAATTACTTTGAGTTCAACAAGGACTTTACACTTATAACTTCCCAACAAATCCTCAGAGTTACTCTCTGTTTTTCACTTATTAGTGATGAGAGATATCATTTGTCTAGATGAGGAGTCCATATTTTATTCCTGTCAAAAAAATTGCCAAATCGATAATCGCTAAGAAAATTTCCAAAAGCCTGTTTTACTAATCATGCAAAAAAGGAAGAAAAGTAGTTAATAAAATTTATTGGCATTGTAAAGAGGAACAGAAGCCGACCAAGATTTTTTTCGTACTTGCAAAACCCAAAAAGTTATAGATTTATCAGTTAATTTAATCAAATGTCTTGACAGCTAAGCTGTTGTCTTCCCAAATGCTTTTCAAATTGTCAAAAGGCGCTGTTAAGACCCAAGCCTTCCTGAGACGCAACTTTTCATACTTTTAGGACCTTAATATGTATCTGCCCTCTAGACGCGAATCTCTTGTACTACTCTATCTAGGGGCGTCTGTATGAGAGGGTGTGCATTACTCCTCACAGGATAGTCCAGTTTCTATAGGCTTCCATGTAGAAGGAGTGGACCAAACTCAAGTAAGACTACATAGTCAATGTCCACAAGGGATTTAGACCTCGTATTGGGGCAATTATTAGGGCTGATGGATCCACATACTGAATAAAAGTTGTGGCAAGCACTATTTTCAGATGATTTCATTAAATGAATGATGCAATCAACCCTGTAATTGACATAGAAGAAGAAAGAGGGAACGCATTAATCGTGTATCCTCTAATTGCTCTACTAAGTTTTTTTCTTTACACTCATCCCCTCCTTATCAATAATGCGCATTAGGCCTGAGTTCTTAGAAATGAATAGAAAAAAGGAAGAAATTCACCTTCCTCCAAGTAGATGTTCTATCCTAAATTCACTCAATCTCGAAAAGGGTTTCATTTTTTAAGACGGGATTGATAACTTTTTCAAGGTTAGAATGTTGCAGGACATCATAGCTTTACACATATATACTCATCGTCATAAAGAAAAGATAAAAAGACTCAATTTGCATGACTTTGAATAATTTGAAAGGAACGAGGAAAAACTATGAATATTTAGGTATATAAAGTATTTTTGCGTAACATTTTTGGAAACTTTTATTATCTTTATATCTATTATTAATACATTTAATGATACCATTCATATTCAATTATTGTCTTTTTGGGATATTGTACCCTTAGTTTGTTTGGGGGATAGGAGAGAGTACTGAAAAATCCTTGATGGTCGTCTTTCTATACAGCTTTATACATTTAATAAAAATATATCAATTTATTTTACGTATAGAAGGTAAATGTGAACCATCAACACAAAAGGAAGCTAGAAGGATATTTCACGTTTGCTTTACAGAACCATCAACATATCGTAATCGAATTTTCCCAAACTTAATTTTATCAAGATTCTCAATCTATTGTAATCAGAACAATCAATACTTTTAACTTTAATGATACCTATTTATGTAGCCACTCAACATGCACAAACATAATAGGAGACCATTTGTGATACTAAATATATATTATCTCTGCTAATCTTCGATTTAGCCTCCTTTGCCGTCCAGGATTGCTTTAAGACGTCTCCTGAAGGCATGTCACGTCTTTTTTATGTATTATTTGGACATATTGGGGCATTGTTCATTTAGAGTGGTCTTCATGGAAATGATGTTTTTATTCCTTAGGGTAAATGCCCTAAACTAGGGGGCATCAGACCCTACCCCCTCCAAGTAAAAAATATTGCCTTGATTTTATGATAAAAATATTTACTTATTATAAAAACACACCGTATGAAATATTTTTAAATTCGAATAAATTATACCGGGCCCACTTTATACATTTTGAAATGAGAATATTATAGTATATGGTTATATTAGTAAGTGCGGCAAAAAATCTTTGCAATTGTTTTTTGTAGAATAAATCTAGGTTTTTGTGAAAGGGGTAAAATTGTTCCGGCCAACACGAGAAAAAACCAAAAAATGAAAAAAAAAACAGATCAAAACTTCCAAAGTGTCTTGTTAGCCGAGAAAATGCCATCCCAACGTAACTAACGAATTTCGGTACGTACACTTTTGGGCACTGGCAAGAAACACACGGAGGATAAGTTTTTATCAGGGGGTGCAGACCAACTAACCGGACATGAAATTTGTGTTCCAGAAGACAGTGTGCCTGCACACACCTCCACAAAGGGTCAGAAGTGGTTGCTGGACAGCTTACATTTCTGGTCAAAGAAAATGTGGCCCCCTTACCCACTGGATGCCAACCCATTGGACTTCACTTTTTGGGTGAGTCCAAGGTATACACCACCGATCCCCAAAAGATGTACAACCTCAAGGACACGGTCAACCAGCTCTGGGATGCCATGTCTAAGGACTACAATGGGTGCAAGGCCTTCCAACCGTCTGGAAGCCATAATTGCTGCCAAGAGGGGCTACATCGATGTTTAGAGTTGCCCAGACATCATATGAGTTATTTTTATTTTATTGAGTATGTCTTATAATACGTTGTTGAAGAAATGTATCTTGATAAAGTCCTAGATCGAAAGTGTAAAGATTTGTTCACCACATGTAAGCAACGCTAAACATTCATTATTTTTTTTTTTTTTCAAGAATTATGTGTTTAATATTATTATTGTTAACTTGAATTTCCTCGAAAATATCTTGTTTTAATTTGGTTTAGTTAGAAATGCATGTTTAATAACAAAAGAAATATTGTTTTAATTGCTTTAGAGAGCCAAGTGTAAGAAATTGCATCACTTTAGTGGGATTCCAAGTCTTTAGATACATGGGTGCATCAAACCCCAAATGATTTAAAAAAAAATGTTTTTATTTCGTAATGGCAATAAGTGTTTTACCTCATAACAAATAACTTTGTAGAAGTTTCATAAATTTTGGTAAACATTTTCCGGGCACACATGAATGGTAAAAAAAAAAATAGGAATACTACAAGCTTTATGTCTATAAACTAAATAAATGAGACAAATGTAATTTAAGTAATAAGAAATATATAACCCGTTTATACTTTCTTGCACAATATATAAGACATCAAATACCATCAAATTAGTCAAAGTTGAGCATACTAATATTGAAACCCTAATGCTTGAAAAACCAAAAATAAATGTTTGGCCTTTGTTGTCATTTTAATATGATTATATACTATAATATTCTCATTTCAAAATGCTTAATGTGGGCCCGGTAGTTATTCCAATTTAAAAATGTTTCATACGGTTTGTTTTTATCATAGGTAAAACATTTTTATCATACCGCAAAGGCAATAATTTTTACTTTGGGGGGAGGGGGTCTGTTGCACCTTACACTAGACTCGACCAGAAGGAGTAAGTATCTTGTTAAAGTTTAAAATTCAAAGTGTGCAGATTTTAATGAACCTATCGGTCAATCCTTCATATAAAACTATTCATCTCATATTTTGGTAACAACATTTAGAGGGGCATTGATACCAAAAATATCGGTCCACGATTTGAAAATGATTGGTAAGTCGATATAAAAAATAAATAAATCGGTCTTGGATCAAATCTAAGCACTAAATTAAACAACTATGTATTTAATGACGAATAACAAATGCAAGATAATTATGCGACGCTCGATAAATTATGTATAATAATGTATCTTCCGTAGAGATAAATCATTTTTTCCCCCAGCAGTAAACCAGTTCGAACTTCCTAAAATGAATAATAGATTATGGGAATGCATTTTTATATTTCAAGTTTGTTTGTTTTTGTTTAAGATTTTTTTACAAAAAATCTTTAACATAAATAATTACGGATTTATGTTTATTTTTTACCTTTTACTCAATAGTGATGCGGCACAAGAGGGATTTGAATCAAGTTTTGCCATATCCAAAAACTCCAGAGCATGTCATGACGTTTTATTAGATCAGCTGTAAGTAACCGTCAGAGGAAGGAAATACACACTCATCCCACTCCTTATATCCCGGGTTGATCTACTCTAGAGGCACACATTAATTATTTTTTTGATTTTTTTCAGGAGTAAAATTTAAAAGAGAGGCCCTCCCTGTGAGGACATTTGTTACAAAATCATATAAAAATAGTGATTGGCACAACTTTTATTCAATATGTGAGCCCTCAGCTCTAATAATTGCTTCAATACGAGGCCTAAATCCCTTGCAGTCCTTGACTATTTAGTTAAACTCGAGCTTGGTCCACTTCTTCTTGATGGAAGCCTCTATAGACGGACACTCCTTTGATGAGTAGCACACGCCCTCTTCTCCAGAGACACCTGGATAGAATTGCGCAAGGGGTTCGTATCTGGAGAGGGTAGCCGCATGTGGAGGTCCCCTAACTTTTCTACGGAAGTAGAAAATCCAAAAGTTCGATGTAAGCATCTGCATTGAGTTGCTTTTTATTCTCCGCAGACTTTGCCTGTCCAATCTTCATTGTTACTCTCCGTGGGCCATGTATACACACACTCATATGCCCCCTTGATACTTAGATGTTCGCTCCTCTAGAAATACAAAATAACGTTAAGAATGTAAAAAAATAAAAAACCCTCTTCAAATTGCAATTACAAATGAGAGGGAATAACGGTGATGAGCAATTAGTGTAAGTCATTTTTGGAGTAGAATTGAGGATCGACATTGGTGTAATTTTATGGGCTATCATGTTTATATTCGTTTTCTTGACCATGACAATCCTTAGAATTCACAAAGATAGTTATAAGTGTAAGCCTTGTTCGAATCGGAGTAAAATTAAGGATCTACATGGGGCAATTTATTGCTAGTTACGGAATGGGATTTTTGTTTATTTCCTTCCTATCACGGCTGCTTACAGCTGATCAAATATAACGTCATAGCAGCTAATCTGCTTTCATCCAAGATATAAAATCAAATCAAATTGTATGAGCTAGAATATTAGCATTCGTTTATTAGACCCTGACAATACTTAGGATTTGCAAAATTATTTAAAATGTAGGTCCTTGTATAACTCAAAGTAGAATGGAAGATCGACAACGGAGTTGTTTCTGCTTATATCCTTGCTTGACACGGAGTGAGACTTATGTTTAGTTCCTTCATCTCAAGGCTTTTCGCAGCTAATGTCATGAAACATCGTGATAGCAAAGATGTTTTCTTTTTCAAATTGTATGGGTGGCCATGTTGATTTTTGGTTTCTTCACTTTAGGAGTTAAAAAACTAAGAGTATAATTGAGGGTCGAGATCGAAGTAGTCCCTGCATATTATTTTGCTTGACACGGAGAGGAACTTGCGTACATTTTCTTCCTCTAAAAACTGCTCTAAACACAAAATTAACAATATGTTCTGAGAGCTAATTTGTACTTTGATCAAACTTTTTTTTTACTGTCAGGGGTACCATATAAATTCTATTATTTTTATTTTATGCATACTGATTTGATTTACGGCCTTAATTATAAGTTTAAGTCCTTGTTGGACTCGGACTATACTTGAGGATCAACATCAATGTAATTCCTACAACATTTCCTTGATATATAAGGAGTGGAATTTATGTATCTTTATTTCCATCCTATGACAGCTGATTACTCATATTTTATTATAATATCAAGTCAGCTAAGCTAAGATGTTCTCATCTCAACTATTCTTCATTAACAAGTCAGGGTTAACATGTTAATGTTGGACTTATTTTGTATGCATACAACAAAGCAAACGATTTATAACCTTAATTATAAGTGTAAATCTAAACCAGTTATAGGCCTCCAAGACCACCGTCTACGCCGTCAGCAAGTCCTAAATGTTGGAAAGGAAGAAGTGTTCTTTCAAAAAGAGTTAAATGAAAAAAGCCCAAAACGATCCCCTGAAGTCTATTAGGGCCCATGGAAGAGATCGTGGGGTTTCACACCAGACTGTCAAAAGAACTATAAAAAAAGTAGACGGAAAGAGCCTTGTGGAGAGTGGAGAGGCCATTTAGAACACCAAAAATGAAAGAAACCCATATCCTCCATTGCAAAAACCCTCGACTACACATTTTGTGTTCATGTCGAGGGGAAGACTTACAGTGCCCGTCATCCAAACACTGATCCCCTAAAAACCAACATCTTCCATCCCAAGTACGCCATGACAGATGACTACATCTGCAGCGGGTACCAGGCCTTCCATCGCCCCCTGGAAGCCATAATCACCGCGCAAAGGGTAATGATTAAGAGAGCTCAGACACACATTTATTTATAGCATTCATTTTTTTGACATTCTATTCTTAATTAATATCTTTTTAAAGTTTGAAATTCAAAGTGATCAAGATTTTCGTGGACCACCAAGAGTTTAAAAAATAAATTAATCCACCAAGGGATTAAAGCAAAGTTTGTCTTTTATCGGACACTTAATTACTCCGGATAATGCTAGGTATGACCACAGGTTATCAAATATATTTATTTCTTTTTTTCGGTAGTGTGGTAATTTCTCAAAATGTCCGTTCGGCAATTAGGCCAAGGACAAAGAGCTGCCAAGCATATTTGACATCTAATAAATGATGGAAATCCACGATTAATGAGCTGGATCCGAGTTTTTCCTGCCAATTTTTTATTACTTTAAACCTTGAGCTCTTACTGGTGAGTTCTTATTCGTGACACATCACTATTATGTACAAAAATGCAGATATTTTATCCAAAGAAGAAAAAAGAAAAAAATAATTGAGCATTAAAATATTGACCTCATGAGAAATGATAAAAATTAAATTGAAAAACCAGTAGATGGCTTAAAGGGGGGATATTGTTACCTGCAGTGTCTAAAGAAGTTAAAACTATAAAAATCATTAATGCAAAAGTGTCTCAAAACAAGGTTATTTTTGCAATTCTATTTAGATACTTATGTGGTATGTCAAGACAAAATAAAGGTAGAGTGAATTTACTCAAAATTGATTACATTTATAATCTTGAATGAATCCTTTCTTTTTGACGCAGCATCAGTATAAAAACAATCTTAAACAAAAATCAAGAAAGGAGACAATCCCAATGTATTTATAAGCTTTACATCGGGCGGAAACTTGAAACTTATACGCTTGTACTATACTGATTTGAGAGTTTCTGAATGAAAGGAAATTAGGTCTTTATAGATTTGTATTGGTAGACATGTCGGTTTTTTTTTTTTTTTTTAAATTGGACGAGAAATGTAATCGCTTAGGGTATCAACTCTTCTTCATCAGGAACAAACTCGAACAGAGGTTATCTCACTGATGGAAATGACTCTTGAGACCTTCTACAATGTTAAAAAGAGGCTAGACCTCAACAAGACAATAAAGAGGAAAGAGGGCAATAAAAATGCCTCCAACGGCATTTTTTGCTCCCTCATCTAGTTCTTAGGAGGGTTACAGGCTCATGTGAGCCATGTACATCGACGTTTTCAAGGACAAATTACTCTCCTGGCTCCAAGCGAATTTCCCCGATAACAACGTTGTCTTTCAGCAAGATAGGACCCACTCACACTCCGAAAATTACTCATAACTCTTCAGCTAACAGCATTGTTTTCTGTGATGCGAGAGTATAGGCCACCATACAGTCCAGATGCCAATTCCTTCTACTTCTGAAAATCGAAAAGAGGCCCTGTAGCATCCGTCACCCAAACGTTGAAGCCATAAAGGCCTCCGTTGACAAGGAGTGGATTGCCATGGATCCGAATATTATTCGTTATACTTGCAAACCTTTTTTCAAAAGGCGTGTGTGTAACCATCTGTGAGTCCAATGGCGACCGAATAGAATAAATCAATTTTACATTGGCTATGTAAAAGATTTATAAAGATTTTTCTTAAATATATAATTAAAGAATGTCAGGGGCTATTTTGTTTTGTATTTCCAAATGTGTGTAAGTTTCAATCATGTATGCTGGTATATACAGCATACATGACAATATTTCATAGACATATTTGAGTCAAGGAGAGTCTATTTATTCAATTTACGGGGTTAAGTGTGGATACACAAGAACTTTGCTATAGTTTAGAACCTTTATTTGACTTAACAGACTTAATGTTAAGAAAATATTAAGAGTAAAACCTGTCAACTTCTTTATAAAACAACTTCATAAATTTGACACACACACCAAAAGGTTAGCAAGAATAACTTCTTGGTATAAATTGACGATATTCCCCGAAAAATATAAATCTGGGGCGTCAAGATAAAAAACAGAAGATCAAGGCAAAGGATACTATTTAAAGCCAAATATTTCATAGACACATTTTTGACAGTTATAAATTATCATTTAAACTACTGGGATAAAAACAGAAATAATCTTTGGGAAAATATGGTTTTTATTTTTCTAGCTATTTTTACTTCGTAAAAAAGGAGCTTGATTTTTAAGTGTCCAGTATACGCTGGGAAATATTTTTTACCCGTATAAAGGTAAGGCTTTGAGCTGAAACAATTTAAGGCGATATAAGTGAGCGTTAATAAAATTAAACCTATCACTTTCCATGTTTAATATTGTACATATATTGGATTTCTTGTCACACGTGATAAAACTGTTAAAAAACTCGGATTTCATCCAACTAATAAAAAAATAATGTTTATATAATTTAAAGAGCAGAAATTAATTAACTATTTTGATCTTCTTCTTTGTTAACATGTCGTATTTCCCTCTATACCTCACTAGCTATTGCAAGAACCATTCCATGTCAAACCAATACTAATATAATTTATATTTACGCCAAAAGGATTGAACTAGTACTGCGTCAGGCCTTATTTATTTGATCTCTTCCAGTCTTTGAGCCAGACCTATTAGTCCTTGTTACCGGTCCTTATGACTGTCGTCAGACGTGAATTGGTTAAACAGAGAAGAAATAAAGTTTAGTGACGTCATCAAGGAGTAAGCGTTAAATGTTAAAGGACTGTTATAGAGGACATAATTGAGCGGACGGAGTCTCAACTCTACAGAGCTGGACTTATTGTTAGTCTTATTATCGATTCTAGCCTTCAGTTCTCTTTTCAAATTGACTCATGTTAAAGATCAATAAATTGACTTGATGGGGCTTTTGCCATTTTTTGCGTCCAGATCCGAATATATCGAGTATTTCAGGTACAACTGCGGCTTTGGTATTTTTACTGAGTTTTTTTAACCCATTTTGCTCCGCCTTATACTGATCCTCCTCCAGCACTGACCTCAACCTCTGAACTTTGTAGTTTGGCGCGTCATGAAGAACAATGTCTTCGCACCTTGAATCCAAATTTAGATGCACTCCAAGATGCCCTCATGTACACCATGGACAGTCTTTATTTATCAAGAGCTGCCGATCTGATCGCCGGCGTGTGTAGGCTGTTATTGCTTGTAAAGGAGGACATATTGAATCAAAAATATAGCTATTTATAGCATTTAAACATATCACAAATTGGTTTAGGATTGTTTTTTCTGGATTCCATCAAAAATTACTATAATTTTTGTGTTCCCATTCTCTACGGTCATGGTATTAGGCTTGAATAACCACTCTTTGTGGTAATAAAGACGTCATGCATTAAAAAAATTTTTTTTTTTTAATACTATTCATTGATCTTTAATAGTTTCACTTTAAATATCTTGGTTCCGATGGGACCGAAAGGAGGGAAATATCAATAGTACAGAGGTCAAATAAAGAGGTTCTATTATGCAACATAACGACAGCTCAAAACAAAATTCAAAAGTTTTATTTTTATACCATGTCTTTAATTGTAAAAATTGGAGTAACAAAAAAAAAACACCGCGTGTGCAATCTTCTTGGTGCCGATGTCAGTGCCGAGAAACCTACTGAGACAGTTGGCATCTCCATCCCCACTACCTATAACTTTAATAAGTCCATTAAAGCCCCCATACATCCAAGAAGAACAAAAATTATTGAGCAACAGTATGGCTGATTATGGTCTGACTCCATGCGTCCCTTCTCCAGCCCTGAAATCACCCCCCCGTAAATTGCTGTTTAGGCTGTCTTGAAGAAAAAACTGTCTACCACAACTCTCCTTTAAATTTGAAGCTTCCATCATGGCAGTATAGTACGCCATGGACAAGGTATTCGATTCCATGAGCTGCCAATCTATTTGTTGGCGTGTGTAGGCTATTTTTTTGCTTGTAAAGGGTGATATATGGAATACAATACAGTTTTGAAACATATCAACTAATGGTTTAGAGTTCCCTTTTTTTGATTCCATAAAAATCAAGGTTTTTTTGTTTTTTTTTAATTAGTCATGCAAATGGAAAATTTGGGGCCCGTCTCTCTACATAGACACACGAAATCCCTCACTAGAATCAACTGTCAAACTCATATACAACTAACTGTAAAAGAAAGCTGCTTCTGGAAATGAAGAAATATATTTATATACATATACAATATGTACAGTATTTTAATCTTTTCTTTGAAGAAAAGGAAAAAAAATACATGATAAAAAAAAAAGTTAAAGTAAGGACGTGAAGAAAATTTTCAATCATGTCTTTAAAAAAAATGTGGATAAAACTTGTAAAATGACCTACATTTTATAGTCAAAAAAACATATAAAAACTTTTTTTTAAATATTACATGATACGTATCTAAATAATATATAAAATTCACGAAAATCACAAAAAAAAATTGTAAAAACCTATTCATCATTCTTTAATTCTTATTATTCCTCCCCCTCTATCATATGTATATTAGTGTTGAGACTTGGTCCGAAACCGATTTACTTACTCGGTTTGATCTTATGTGATTGTTTTAAACACCGATTTTGAATTAACATAAAAATGTGTCTACCAAAGGCATTTAAAAGAATCCCTTTTGCCAGGGGCGTACACATGGGGTAGGCTGGAGGGGCTGTAGCCCCCCTATATTATGTATTTTTTGCTCTTTAAAAAATTTAATGTTAGAAAAAAAAAATTTCAATAAAATTTATATTTGAAATATGATTTTTTAAATATGTTAACCAAAAATTTCATTTTTTGTGAATAGCTATTTGTTTCCAACCAATTAAATATTTAAAATTTAATTTTTGAAATTTTTATGAACATTTGTGGATTTTTTAAAAGAAATTCCTGAAAATTTCGTGAATAATTGTAAATTTTTGAAAGTTTTTTTTCCAAAAATATAATATTCGAAATTTTTTTGGAAAATTAAATGTGTAAAATTTAACTATTGAAAACTATTTGCAAAAATTTTTTTTATTTAATTTTTGTTAATGGTTTGTTATTTTAGACAGTTTTTTTTGCAAAAAAATTCATTTTTCAAATTTTTTTCGAAAATATTTTAATTTTTGGATTTCTATTTGAAAAAAAATTACAAAAAATCAAGAACCCCCTCCCCCATAAAAAAAAAAAAAATCCTAAGGACGCCCCTGTTTGGTTATATGATCCTGGACTCTGTTGAGCGAAACCACCTATTCATTCTTTAAAAAACTAAGACTGCCTATGTAGATTGATCTAATTTAAAATTCTGTATAAACCAAGTCAAATAATTGCTCTACTTATGCAAGTTAGAACAAAAACAATCAAAAACTGACTGCAAAAATAAATATTCATTCTTCAAAAATTACATTTATCTAACTATGTATACTAGCCTGGTTTTACTATATCAAAGCTTTTTTTTAAGCACGAATAAACCCAAGATTTCACAATTGTAGGATTTTTCACTCCCAAGCCATATTTGTTTCAAACATCGATCTCCAAGGCTAACTGGTTGGGGATGTCATCTTCTTCCTATTAAAACTTCAAAAAAATCGAAATAAACATTTCGCACGGTCAAATCAGAACAGGATTCCTACAAGCCCCGATAAGTTGGTCAGAAATGAACTTTATCTTTTGGAGAATTTTGGGGAAAAGGGGACCCTTTTTTTGTTTACGGATATACTCAATCATCAAGCTAGATTTTATACTTTATCTAATCAACTAATCAAGTTCTCATTAAATAGTAGTGTTTTTTGAAGGAACCGATGTTGAGTCGTTGGCTTTTTTAATCTATTTTTTTTCGTTATGTTTGAGAGTATGCCATTTAATAAGTAACTTTTTCACTCTAAAGATTTATTTTTTGCATGCTTGCTGAACAATATTGTTTATAACAGAACTGAAATGGGAGTCCATATTTTCTGAGTCAAGATCAAGTCACCTGTATTCGTCCCCGGATACATTAAAAAAGAGACGAGTCCGGACTTGAGCACTGGTTTATACATATTTCAATTCAGTTAGGAACTGGAGACAATATAAGAAAATTTGATCTCATGTGGGTCTATTTTAGTGTTGCAAGAATTATTTATTTTAAACAGTGAGACAGTTGAAATTAGGCCTTCTGAGGCCGAGAAGTGAGGAGGCTGACTTTAGACATTTATCAAACTCCCAAATATGAGCCTGGCAGAAATTAATTCACTCCTGAGCAAAGAACGTATTTAACTTTTTTAAATTACAATTTAGTATCAACTAATGATGATTACTAAATCTAATCCTGAGCAAAGAACGTATTTAACTTTTTAAAATTACAATTTAGTATCAACTAATGATGATTACTAAATCTAAGTGTTTTTTTTTCCTATCAGTAATTAATAAAAAGTTAAACATTAAGAAAAGTAAACGGTATTTTTTTATCTTATTGTATTTATTATTATTCCGCCTTTGGTATATAAATGCAATCACGAACGTCAGGATAAGAGAAAAAATCGTTCAGTATAATGAGCAAGGTTCTACCAGGTTCAAGTTGAGCTGTTCTATTGGTCCGGCTCACGGTTCTTTCATTTCAACGGTTTTGGCTCATTTTTATAAATACTCATTTTGTTAACAGACATTTAAATCAAGGGGATTTGCTAGAAAATTTGGGCTCAGGAAATTATATCAAATACAAAGAGGGGTTCAACTACATTATACGGATAGTGCCCCAAGTTTCAGCAGACGCGCCAAAGCTAAGTTTGCTTAAACAATGATTTTTAAATGTGGGGATCGTGAGGAGAAGCTAGGGGAGGGGGGGGGGTCAGGAAGATGGAGAATTGCTCTCAGTCTACACATACATGCTATACATTTTTCGAATTAAGGAGGCCTAAGCTAAAAGGTGTTAGGGTAGGGAAGCATCGACAAAGTAAAGTTTGAGACACCATGGCTTAATTAATATTATTGTTATCGTATTATAGGGCTTCGATAATAATTAAATACATGGGGAACCTGGATCCATAATCTACCTCACCCCTTCCCTCTTTTTTTTTTACACCGTCTGGTACGCCTAAAACCACGTTTCATGGTCCATAAGAAGCCCTTAGCTATTTGGAACTCAGATACAACTGTATCAATCCTGGCGACGTAAAAAGAATCATCCGAAAATGCTGCAATAGCACAAAAAAGAAGAAGACAAAAAAGAATCAGAGAATTGACTTATTGATTAAAATTAATTTATTTTTTATAATATATATATATATATAATTTTCTTTATACATTCTATATAGGAACAAAAGCAAAAAACCCAGACCGATAAACAATATATTGCATTCTCGGTTCGACTTTGTCGCGTCTATTTGTAGCGGTTGAAACGCTGAAACGTCTAGAGCGATAGGAGCACAACCTTGATACTGAGCCTATAAATCTGGGTTTGAAAAGTATTACATTTCGGTTTACGGTCTGAACCAACAAGATATTCGTACACGCCCCACCAGCAAAAAAAAAATCATTTAAGACCGAACCGAAAAAAATTCCGTCATGAACCGAGTCTCACCACCAATCCCTAACTAATAGGCATACAATCAATAATATGTTGTTTTAATACTTGACACCTTTACCCTATTTTTGAATGAAATTAAAATATAATCATATGTTTGTATTCAAACAAGACTTATTATCTAGGGAGAGAGAGAGAGAGAATCTAGGTCATGTGCTTTCTTTTCTTCTCATCTGTCTACCTACAAATATATAAATATATGGAAACAAGATGGGAGTGATAGATTAAAGGTACTGCTCAATTATACAACGTGGATGGTTGTCAATGTTCCTTTGTTTGTTAGTAACTAATTTTTAGTAGGGAGGACAGATACAATTGATTAGACGATGGGAATCATAACTGTACCAACCCAGTCTAGGATAGTCAGTCGAGTGTGTACTGCACTCAATGAACTGAATCCAAATTCGCAGAAAGACGTAAGCAGAAGGTGGGAGTGGGAAATATGGTACTACTACGGGGGCGTCCCCGGGGATTGAGTTGGAGGGGCAGTAACGGTCTCATCGGCCTTCATTTTACGATCGGACAAAACAATTTTATGGACTTTTTGTTGGTTTTCAGGAGGAATTGTAGAGTTTGGGCGCCCAGAGAGATCAGTATCGTCTCTGTCTGATCGGGCACAATAAAAACTCAGCAATCCAACGTTCCAGAGTCGCTTTGAAGGCAGCAGAGTTTGGATAACATTTATCAAGTCAAAAACTTTTGCCTTTAGAGCAGTGATACATTAACACACAAAATTGGGGTTCGAATCCATTGTTTAACAATCCCAGCAATTTAACTTCTAAACATATAGTCTGATTGTCATAATAATTTGATATGTTTCGTTTGAAGGCTGGTACTACGCACAAAATATATGTATAGATTTGACAATAGTGGCGCAATCCGTACTTATTTAACGATGTAATAGATATATATAATTGCCCATTTTATTATTTCTATGAATAAGTTACATTTAAAAATATGGATGCAGGAAAGCTCGTCTCTGAAATATTTACCGTGGGGAAATTTGCATTAGATAAAGCTCGATAATTGATAATGACTAGTGACTTTAAACCAAAAATAAAATAGGTAATATTAAAAATACAAATTATAAGATTAAAGAAAAATAAAAAAAACATGGCAACTGAAGGTAGAATTGATGGATTATCCATTTTGGAAAAGTCTCATAGATAAGAAAAACAGGCATTACATCAGATTAGGTACTTTGTTATGAGTCAGGATGTGTCAAAGGAAAAGGAGGTTGGACATGGTGAGTCAAATCACTGATAATATTGGGGGAAGCATTAAAAGTTCGGGTCGTTGGGAGCAAGATGATGTCGGCAAACATAGGGGAGAAAAACTGTACAGCTCGACGGGGCATCTGTTGAAGATATAGGGAGTAGTGAATCCGGCTGCGTTCGAGATGAGAAACGGTTTTAATATTAACTATCCCACTAATACAAAATCTTAATGAAACATTTAGATTTTAATAGAGTTATAATCATTTTAAAATACTGTTTCCGTATAACTTTTTAAGGTTTCCATACAGGAGATGTTAAAAGGATTATAACTCGGGTTATTGATATTTTTTGGTTATACTGTGTTCTATTAAAATATAAAAGGTTACAGTATTCAATAAAAAATTATATCAATTGAAAAAAAATAAAATATATATATATATACAGGCAGCAGGGATCAAATTTTTGCCTACTTTAAGCCTTGATAACTTGAAGACGACATTATCAAATAAAAAACTGGTTACCAAATAGAAAATCTATTCTCGTCAGCTGACGATATGTAGTTCAGCTAGCATCATGCCGTTATCATATGAGGAGATAAAGAGCTATAAGTGGAACGAGGAGCTTTCGAGGTCCGCCGTGGCATTGGTTAATAATAGAGGTGAAATCTCCAATTCAACGATTACTTCAACCTTAGGAGTGAATTTACGGACTGTTCAGCGTATCCGTAAGAAGCTAGAGGACACCTGGGATGTTGATGCCACCATAAAGAGGGCACCCAAGGAGGAGGGCGCCGACATAAATGTCAGGGACACCGACTTTGTCGACAAGGCGAAGAAGATGTTTGAGGATTACCCTACCAGGTCCATGAAGGCCATGGCGAGGGATCTGGGCTGCCATGAGAAAACAATAAGACTCAGCACCCTGCCATGTGTCCAGAATCTCCATGCAGTGGTTAACCGAGAACTGTTATGACGTCGTAACCAAGGATTGTTGGCCACCTAACTCTCCCGACCTTAATCCTTTAGACTATTTTGTCTGGGGCTATGTCGAGAGACATACCAACAGACATCCCCATAGCACCAAGGCCAGCCTGATGGACTCCATCAAGGAGGTATTCGGCAACATGGACAATGAGATGGTTAGAAGAGCCTGCGGCCGGTTCAGAGGCCGTATTGAGGCCGTTATTGATGCCAACGGTGATTATATCGAATGAATGGATACTCTATACCTATATGCTCGTCATAGTTTTAATTTTCAATAAAAAAGTTAAAAAATATATATTTTGTGTTGTTTTTTGTAGAAAAATATTTTGGCGACAATTCGATCCCCGCTCCCTGTATATATATATATATACACTGTTTTTCTTAAATGTCACCAATCCACAAAAAAAAAACTAGAATGCTTTTTCTCAAAAGTGGGCCTGAATTATATTTGTATACTAAATCTAATTACCTTACAGTTATATTTATAAGTTATTATGATAAATCCTTCCAAAACGTGGCAAATGCTACTAAAAGATTGACAAAATTATAGATCAGTTATAGAAAAAAGATATATTAGATTATCCAGTGGGCATAAGGAACTTCTACCGTTTTTGATAGTAAGATTTAAATCAACTTCATTAAAAGCAACATTTAGATAGTGTACAGAGTATTTAAAAAAATAATAATTAAGCAAAGTTTGATAGTATGAACGTATGAAAACGCATTGTACATAGTGCTCCATTGTGTATATCAAATACATATTTTGAGCTAAGAAACAATATCAATTCGTGGGAATCTAACTCAATCCAGGTATTTGAGAAATAAGCAATCTGAAGCCTTTGAATTTTAAAATCCAACTAGATATAATTTATTAATTAAAAATAGAATTTCAAGAAAATCCATGTGTTTCTGAGCTCTTTTAATTATTGAGGTAGTCAAACTTAGCGCCAATCATTGCTTCCAGGCAGCAGTGGAAGGCGTAGGACCCTCTGTTGATGTAGTGCTCTGTAATGGCGTCATAGTAATGGCTGACAGTGGTTTTGAAGACATCATTGTTTGGTTGACAGACACTGCAGGCCTTCCTTTCGACATACATATAGTCGAGGGGGTGTAGAAGGATAGCAATTTCTTATAACGGAAGAGATAGAGGTTCTTTCATTGATGGTGCACAAAGTTGCCTAAACACACTCACAAGACTCTTTCCCCCAATTATTTAATAGATAGCAATCTTGACAGTGTGCTGTGAAACCCCGAGATCTCTTGCATTGCTCCTCATCGATTTGAGGGAGTTTGCATGGGCTGTTTTCTTTGACTCCTCCGTGTTCAGTTTGGCCTTTATGACAGAGCCGTACTTCCTCTCCAACGTTTGGGATTTGGTGACGGTGTAGAAGATGATCTTGAGAGCGCCTAACTGCTTGGAGTGCACGAATGAAAATTTGTCCATCACGTCCAATTATCATTTTTTTCGACTTGATTGTAAGCTAGAGAGCTTAGGTGTGTTCTGTTTTGTAACTAGTTGTTGAAACTTAGGATATCGAAATATGAATATTAATTTCAATCACTGAACCTTCATTAATTATTGAATTATTAAGTTTTTAGATTTCAACTGACCACACGATACGTATATTTATCAAACAAGAAAGCATAATTGGGGATTTCCCACCTTTTTTTCTCAATATAGACACTTTGTATTTGATAATATGGGCATTCAATACGTTCACATATTATTTAGATCATAATAAATCATTTCATGGTCAATGAAAAATGTTTTCTATATTGAAAGGACATCCTTCATAAGACTTCCAACAGTTTTCTCGATTGATTCCTTTCCTTTGTGACTCCAAGTAATCGTTCATAAAAGAAAAGCTTCTGAACTGTTCTTTTTGACCCACTTTTTTGCAGGCAGGGAGTTTGTAATGAGCCTATAATTTACAGACCATATTTAATGGGAAATTAAAGGGCCTTGAAAACTTTTTAAATCACATTGGCACATTTTTTTATCCCCCTTTCTTCTTAAAAATCTTAAAGATAAGCCTCAAACCAATTGGTAGGTGGAGTTATATTTTATTTTATAATTTTTTTTTCAAGATAGTTTTTATATTGACACACCATTTAGCATTATTTGACAAATTATAATTACTTTATATCCACAAGCTATTCTAATTAATTTGGGTCAGTCAAAAAATGCAATACCTAAAAAAGTAGCCAAAATTCAGTGTCCCAATAAAAGAATGCAAAATTGATAGATTGTATTTGAAAGACCATGTTGGGCCCAATATAAGTTTCTTAAATCAAATAAAGGTTCGAAACTGCTGTTAACATGGAACGACGTAGCTCAATGGATAATGTGCTCACGAGAAATTCTTCTCTTGAATTCAATTTGCGTAGATTCGATACTCGGTCTCTGCTATAGAATGAAATATAATTAATGTATATGGACTTCAAAGACAGTTCCTTGATACGATGGAGATATTGTTAGAAAGGGTGTACAAATGCATCGGAATAGACTCAATACTGCGGATTACATCGATACCTTGGGTTACTTTTTTACATTAGTAAACAAAAAAATAAATATATGTAATTAAATTATCTCAAATGGTCAACCATTTAAAGAAAATAAGCATAATAATTTAGACTAGAGATGGGACGATTAAGAAACAAAAAAAAACCATACCGATTCATTTATATTTTAAATAATAGCTAAAAAATACAATTTTGCTGTAAATTTCAAAGAAATACATTTGACACGATAAATCGCCTTCCCTGTGCCCATAATTTTTTTCCATGGCAGATGTTCCACGGACGAGTAATCCCACGGCAAACTTTTCATAGGCAAATTTTGCAAAAACGAGCTTTCTTACCTCCCTTACAAAAACCAATACCTTAAAGTAACAAAATCTACTCTAATCGCATGTGTTTAAACACTTTTGTTCATGTTTAGTTTGTGTTCAATTTGTTTCTTTTCAGTTTTCTAGTATTTTTTATCATAAATTATTTTATTACAATATTTTTAAAATTATAAGACCCATTAACAAATTCACTTGGTGGTTTTTTATATCTAAACGGATATTTCTTTACGTATTTTTTTCATAACTTTAGAAAAGTAATCAATTAGAATAGGAACCGCGAATTAAACATTATTTTCCCGATCACAATTCCAGAAAAAACACCCGATTCTCCGATTTCGATTCCAATTATTTGTCCAATTACTAGTTTAGACTAACCTAGATTTAAGACTACAAGTGCTTACCCGTAGGTAGCTCGAATAAAATTATTATTTTTTTAAAATTTTTATTTTAACATATACTAGTTGCAATAATATAAGACTTGTAAAACAAAATCCAGGTTCATCCATTAAAAATAAAAGTCTATTCAGCAGTACGGATTATATGTATGAGCCAACCAGGAATAAATTGATTCCATATCACGGAGAGAAACTTTTTAAACAGTTTTAATTTATTTACAGCTAATTATGGGGTTTCCCTTCAAGCCTTAGTTAATAAAAAGTGGAACATTAAAAAAAGTAAATCATTTTTTAATCTCTTTATGAAGTTCCTTTGTACATAATATTAAATAGGAATCAGGATTGATATCGGTATTGCTCGTAAAGATGGCTTGGGAATCTGAATCATCTGAAATTTTGATATCGGACAATCTCTAATGAAAACTCTTCTTTCATTAATATTAAGAAAAATAGTCGACTAATCTATGTCAAAATGGGACTAACAACTTAAAAGTAGCTAAACTTTACTTTCAATTAGTAATATATCCCCCATAAGCTTAGTTTTATTATATATCTGGTCCTAAAACCTATTATAAATACGTTATTATATCGTTATACAATCTTATATTCATATTGTAGACAATCAATTAACTATTACAATGGAAAGAATAAGATATTTTTCTGTGAGTATCCCACTTTTATCGTTCCCAATCAATCAACAAAAATAGTAAAAATTCTACCAATTATAGACATATCATATGGATTACCAGGTGGTCCTTTGAAATCTGTGCACCCAGTGGCTCATTTTCCATACCGACAAACTTTACTTTATTAATATAGTTCCCGGATAATCTGGGACGTCATCAAAGATGTTTGACATCTGTTGTTGTCTTGATGATGTCTTCTTATCTTCTATTCACCAATGAGGACCACTTCAGTTCGTTTGCCAACTTCAAAGAGTGGAGTTGTTCACAGTAGAGGTTAGGTCTGAGTGGGGGGATATAGAAGCTCGAAACACTGTTGTGCAACCCAAACTGAAACTGATTGGTCTTGTATACATCACAAATTGCCTTTGTCGTTTTCTACACGGTTTTCCCAAAGGATTAGTGAGCTGCGCTCAAAAATCGTGAGCGAGAGACTCAGATTTCGTTTCTCCCGGAGACACTGTAAGCTCCATTCTGCGTAGAGATATCTTTGGAAGATAGATCTTTATCATTTATAAATGAATTTTCTATACTGAAATAAGATTTACTTATATCATTATGCAGTAAATAAGAGCTCAAAACCTCATACAAACAAACATAGGTTTAAAAATCTTGAGAAACCTTTATAAAATCTCAAGCTAATTATCAGGCTTAATTGGATAATATTGCTCGAAACCTCGTGAGTACATGTCCCCAAAGACATTGATTCCCTTACTTTTTGTGACCGAAACACACCAAAAGACAAATAAAAATGTATCGCCACACCTTTTTTAATTCAATTAATCATTTAGATTATTACAAGCAAATAATATGGTTGTCCCAATATGTACGGCTCACTTCCACTTGCAATAAATTGAATTTAATTACAATCATAAAGAGTTTTCAAATTCAAATACACCTATGGGAGTGAAAAAATGAGCACCGCTCATTTTTAATTTAATTTAGAAAATGAGCCTGAGTGCACTTACAAAATTAGTCACTGAGCGGGAGTGTAAGCGCGCTCAGGATATCTTGAGAGGACTAATGCTCTGGATTTTCCCTTGTAGCTAGTAAAAATGAAAAAAATGGTGATTTTAATCCTTTGTGACTTCCATTCACGACGCACGATAATGCACTACTAAACCAGCCAAGCGCAATACTCTTCAAAAAGGGTTTGTTGTATAGACTGTCACCTTTACAACTCGTCAGCGTATGATCCCATGTTACCAATAATGAATAACATACTCTTTGTTAAAAAATAAGGGCGGGAAATACGAAATTACTTCTTCCCAAACTAATATTATCCCCCTCCGAATAAGTCTATATATATATAATCTTCAATTATACTATTTATGGAGCCTAGCAAAAAATGATATTCATCTCTTTACATGATTCCTTTCGGCTAACGGTAGTACATGAAACTCCATTGTTATTTGTAAAAACATTTAATACGAAGCAAAAAAAAAAAATAATAAGTGGTTTGACTGACTGTGTGGGTGTTGACCGATAATATTAGTTTTTGCGGGTATTATGTACATTGTATTCAATTCAACAAAGCTAATTGAATATATATTTTGTTAAATAATACCACAAAGTTTTTTTATAGTCGTACTAGTAGTGGTTTAAACCATTGTGACGTTTATTTATGATTGACCATGAAATAAAGAGTTATGCTCATAATTTAAATTTATAGCCTTTATCCTCCGTGTTTCCTTTCAATTACCAAGTTACTCTTTTATAGGTATATAGGGGATAGTCATAAATTAGGATATTATAAATAGGATTTTGGTCATCAATGCAAAAATGTTTTTATATACTGTGTTCAACAAAGGTATTCACTATTCATATAACGATAATATTTTATAATATGTCCATGACTGTTATGGGACGGTTCCTTGCAGGGAAATTGCCTGTATTTAAAATATACTAGAATAATATAAGAAATATACTATTTAAATTTAATTTCGGAAATTTTTTCCTAAAAATTTTAATTCTTTATGAACAACTCTAAATAAAATTATTTTTATAAAAATAAAATAAAAATAAATGAACAACGTGGAATTTGTAAAAATTTATTCCAAAAAATTTAATTTTTTGTGAATATCTCTGAATTTTTGGATTTTTTTTTGAGTATAGTTATGGACATTTGGACTGTTTATTTCCAAGAAATCTAATATTCGAATTTATTTTTTTCCAATAAATTTGAATTTTTGAGAATAGCGATGAGTTTTAGATTTTTTTCCTAAAAAAAAATTAAATTTTTGAAATTTTTAGAATTTTTTTTCAAAATATTAAAATTTTTATAAACAACTATGGATTTTTAAAAATCCAAAAAATTTAATTCTGTACGAGTAGTTGTACTTTTTTTTTTTTTTTTGAAAATATTTAATTTTTCATAAAAAAAAAAAATTCGATTTTGTTTTCAAAAATGCTCCAAAATTTAAAGCCTTCTCCAAAAACTATAATCCTTCTGATGCCTATGGATAGTCTTTCTCATTTAAAGGCTAGTCTAGTAACGATGTTTTATATTGTTTTCGACCTCCAAGCTCTTGGACATATAGTAAATTGTCTTTCAAGATTCTTCTATCTGATCAGTAATCTAAACATAGTTCAACCCTGCGCATCTCAATTCGTCTTTTGTATTCATTTTTCTATCGTTTTTTGTATAAAATCAAACAATTTTAATGTGTATACATAGATAGTTAAAAATCAGTTCAACTAATTGGTTCTGGAAAACTTTTAATAACATGTTTAGAAACACATTAAAATTTAATGATAAATAGTTCATCAATATATAACTATGCATTATATCTTTGACTTTTTAATAAAAATACTGATTAATAAGCATTTCAAGACATGTCCAAATTGCAAAAATAGCCTTATTCAGTGTTCAATGGACCGTGTAATTAGATTAAATAATTAAATACAGACTAAATTGAGATAATTGAGTATACATATGGTTGGCGTTATGAACAATTATAGATATGGAGAAATTTTAATTGTACACGCAGTAAAAATGGCGGGAAATAATTTTATGGTGTCCCCTTCCAGTAATTGAATCATAAATCCCTTTAAACTGCATTGATTCATCTGGAAATTTGAATGATATATTCAATTTAGTTACATACTTTCAGGGGCGTTTGCAGGATTATATTTTTTTTTTGCCAGGGAGGCTTTTTTTTAAATCCAAAAATTAAATTTTTTGAAATAAATTTTAAAAATCCATTGCTATTCACAAAAAATTAAATTTCAAGTATTATCTTTTTTTTTTTGGATAGCTATTTCAAAAATCCATAGATATTGACAAGAAATTTCTTGGAATACAAATTCAAAAATTAAATTTCAAATGTTAGATTTAAAAAAAAAAAATAAATAAATAAAAATCAAGGATTGGATTTTTTTAAAATATACAATTAAAAAAAAGCTTTTGGAAAAAAATTTCAAAAATTAAATTTTTTTTTTTTAAATTCAAAAATTAAATTTTGAAAAAAAAATATAAAATTCCATATTTATTGCAAAAAAAATAATTTTTTTGCAATACAATTTCAGAAATCCCAATTTATTTACAACAAATAAATTTTTTTGCAGTACCGTTTCAAAAATCCAAATTTTAATACACAAAATTAATTTTTTTTTCCAATACCATTTCAAACATCCGTATTCAAGTATTAAATTTTTGAAAAAAATCAAAAATTCATAAGTTATTTACCCAAATAACAAACTTTTTTGTGTAAAAAATTTCAAAATTCAATTTCAAATATTATTATTTTTTTTCGGAAAAAAATTGAATTTTTTTTTCTTGATTTGGAATTTTTGTTTTTTGGGGAGAAGGGCTTCAAACAAGCTATCATTTTTGTATATGAAACACGATAAAAATCTTTGCGTGTACTCAAAAAAGACTCAGAGTAAATCTAAGGATTTGTTGCTGGGATATAAATGTATGAAACATTAAAGTCGATCATATTACTTTAAATTGTGAACATCCTATATGTATAGTAATGAAGATCAGCTGTATTTTTCTATCTCACGTAGAGCTATATATTTTTTTTTTTTTTTACATGCCGGCAGATCATATTACAAGGGGTCCCCACTTATCGTAGTTTTCTTGAACAAGGAAAATGTACGGATACTTTCGTTGTCATAGCACGGTCCATTAAAATATAAACACTTACGCATTCAATAATTAATGAAGGTTGATAAATTAAAATTAAATATTACTTCGATATATTAAAGCATAAGCAATTAGACACAAAAGAAACAAGAGCTCTCTAACTTATACACAAGACGAAAAAGACAATTGAACGTGATTGATGAATTTCCATTTGCGCACCCCAAGTAGTTGGGCGTCTTCAGGACCACTGTCTACGCCGTCAGCAAGTCCAAAAATTTGGAGACGAAGTAGGACTCAGTCAATAAGGCCCCAAAAACAAAACAAAAAAATCCTCGCCAATCCTCTTAAGTCTATAAAGACCAATAGAAGAGATCTCGGAGTTTCACACCAGAATGTCCACAGAGCCTTCAAAAAGTGGGTTGAGAGAACCTTGTACAGAGGAAGGCCTACACTGTCCGCCACCCAAACATAAAGACCCTCAAAGCCACTGTCAGCCAGCACTGATATCATGACATATTTCTACATCTGCAGCGGGCGCCAGGCCTCCGGCTTGAATTAATTAATATTTTTATATATTAAAGCATAAGCAATTAGTTACAAAACAAAACAAAACAAGCCTAAGCTCTATAGCTTATATACAAGTCGAGAAAATGACACTTGTCCGTGAACGATCAATTTCAATTCACTCTAAGTAGTTTGAGGTCTCAAAGACCACCGTCAACGCTGTTAGAAAGTTCGAAACGTTAGAGAGAGAGAAAGGTATCTGTCAAAAAGGCAAAATAGGATCTGGAGGAGTTAAAGAAAACAACCCTTGTCAATCGTCTTAAGTCCATGAGGACCAATGCAAGAGGTCTCGGATTTTCTCACCAGAATGTCCATAGAGCTATGAAAAAGTGGGTTGAGAGATCCTTGTACAGAGGAAGGCCTACACTGTCTGTATTCCAGGCACAAACACCCTCAATGCCACTGTCAGCTAGCACTGGGACATAATGGCATATTTCTACATTTGCAGAGGGTGCCAGGCCTACCTCCGCCGCATAGAAGCCATTATTGTCCCTAAGGGAGCCTAAATTAATTATCAAGAGAGCTCAGACACACATCTATTTAAAGTATTAATTTTGTTGAAATTCTATTGTTAATTTATAAATTGTACATTGTTGAAGATTGGAACTCAAAGTCTTCAGATCTTAATGGGCCACCCGGTATGTAAAAAAATAAATTAGTAATTCAGAAAAAAATATATCTGTTTGTTGTCGGAAACTTTTCAAACTATATTATAGCCGTACCAACTTTATTAAAAAAAAGTTCTATCAGGAAATTGGAAGGCTTAAGAAACTGAAGAAAAGAAACTGCACAGAAATAATCTATTGATATGTTATATAAACCGCTGTGTGCTTTCTCTTCCTCCCATTTGTGGGTTTTTATTACCAAATATTTTTGTTGTTATAATTATTATTTTCCGTGTGCCACTTTTTTCTTCAAGGATATTGGAAATAACTTTTTTTTTATGCCTTCTCATTTTTTTTTTTTTTTGTAAAAATACTTTTTTTTTCACATACATATATATGTATGGTATATAATAGAAGACGTGATAATTGTGTTTTCTTCAAGACAATAGGCTCTTTATCAATGTTCTATACATCAAATATATATATATATATATAATACATACTATTTAAGTAGAGAAAGAACTCACGTTTGTGAGTTAATTCATCTATTAAAGGGAAATGTGGACATAAGGGGGCATATTCCTTGTGTAAAACCATTCTTGGACTCGATATTCAATTAGTTTATGTACAAAAAATGAAGAGGGTGAGGATCTTAAATACAAGGTATATGACACTGATATTCCCACAATGAATTCAGGCATACACAAACCAATTGCTCTTTACATGTACGGGTCCGTTATAGTGAAGTACATCACTCAAACACACCACCTTGAGCTTCAACCTCAGTCCCAAACCTGGGCCTAGGACAACCTTTGATGATGATCTCTTTGTACATGGTGGCAAATCCCTCTAGAATAGAAGCCACTATGAGTCAACTGTGTTATGTGCACTTTTATTGGGCTTTATTGGACTCCAAGACACTCGCCACATAGTAGTCCGAGAGGTTTCGATACACCAAGCTTGGATACCACATTTCCTTAGTCCAAAACATAAAGCTCTTGTTGATTTTTCCGAAATAAACACTATTACAATTGCACGATTTGTACAAAATACTAGAATGACGACGGATCTGTTAACATCAAATAAAGCTATGAAGCTATTTACATTCATGGGGGTGCACTCATCACGGAGGAACACAAATATGAACACAACAAAAAAAAATTATAGATTTTTTGAAAGAAGTTTCTATTATTACATTTTTGAAAGAAGAATTTAAAAAAATCCAAAGCTTTTCACAGAAAATTAATTGATTAAACACAAAAACTACTTAGTTTTTCTGGGATGCAGCCCTCCAGCACACACCCTGTGTACGCCCCTGCTATGAGAAAGGAATATAAACCCTAGTCAATACCAGGAGAAGAGCAATGACATCATTTTTAATCCATAAAAACCCTTCATATCCATCTTCCATTTATCACTAGTCGTCGATTCTTCTCCACCACTGATTGTTCAGTCCTCTCTGTTCAGCATTAAACAAAAACTACGGGCTAGTTAAGAAACATAAACGATATGATAAAAATCAATATTAGTGATAGAACGATTCCCGATGCGGATTCGTGTAAGATTCTGGTAAAAATTCCCGATTTTGATTTGGCTATTGGGAGCGTCCACAAGGTTATATTTTAGTTGTGCACTTGGTTTTTAAATTTTTAAATGTACAATTTGATATTTTAATTTTTTTCCTTCAAAAATCCACAGCTGTTCACAAAAAATTATGTCTCAATACATGGGAATGAAACGTCTGGGGGTGAATTTTACAGGGAGCAAAGTTTCTGGGAATTAAATTACTAGGAATTGATTGACTAGTTATGATTGTTTGTACGCACGTAACCTTTTCAATATAGTTAATGAAGTATATTTATGTTATAGCCTTTTGTTTAAGTAATAATATATTCTCTGTATCTTGTAGGATCAGAGACTGTCTAAATTTAATAACATCTGATAGACATGTTGTACATATGATACGTATAGAATAATGACCCACCTATTATCTCAGACCCCTTTTATTTTGTCTTATCTATATCACCATCAGCATTGTATGATCTAATTAAGAAATACTTGAACAGGGGAGATGCTGAGGAGGATAGAGAAATAAGAAAATACATTCAACGAAGAATGAAGAAATAAAGTATTTACAAACATGTATAGATAACATGGAATGAATGAAGGAAAAGACTTCAACAACATTGTATATTTATCCTGATTAGCAGAGCAGTGTAAAATATGTCTTAGAGAGTCAGAAACATTGACAGCTTCAACAGCCACTATCTATGCTTTACTATTTTTTTGCAATGACTTATTTTATATACATGCAGGGTGTCCACGATAAATTGGAACTATCTTAAAATTCAACCTGCTTGATGAAAATGGAATTTGGAGTGTATTTGTTAGTAAGAAAAAGTTAGACATTATATTAAACAATCAATTTATTCAACATGTCCTCCCTCAGCAGCCACCATCTTCTCCATCCTGCCCCTAAAGGATTTTCATACCCTGATGACTTCCACGGAATCGACAGCATTCCACTCCCTCGTAATGGAGCCCCGGGAACTTTGTGGTGAAGACCGCAGGGACCTCTTCTCTCTCCTTGGCAAGCCACCTGTCATTCTCGACGTTGTAGCTTCTGTCGACAGTCCAGTTCTTCTCGTCGGAGAAGAAGATGCTTCTTCCTCCATGGCTCTTCAAGTCATTGAGGAGACGCATATCGTTGATGAGCCTGGATGCTGTGAGGATGTGTTGTTTGGCCATTCGGTATGACCTGTACCCGAGGTCCTCATTCACAGCCTTGGAGACCAGCTGCTTGCTCACTCCACGGTTCTTGGCCAACCTGGACAAGGAAGTCCCCGGCGAAGCCTTGATGGACTTCCGGAGGACTTCAAGGAAGCGGGGAGTGCGGATTTGGTCACTTCTTATGTTGTGGGCCTTGTGGCAGACTTTCCCCTCAACCTCCCAGGGATTGAAGACCCGGTACACCGGGGTCTTAGGGTAGTTAAGAAGCTTGTAGATAGCAGAAGGCTTGTGTCCCGGGCGAGCCAATTCGAGGATGGCGTCTCTCCTTGCTTGTTCCATGATGACTATTGTTTGTTGTCAAAACAATTGTGGTGGAAGTTATAGTGTATTGTTCACACAACCTTTTAGATTAGTATGATTTAACCCCGAATATCCACATTATGGTTCTGGATGAAGTTTAAAGTAGTTCTAATTTATCGTGGACACCTTGTATATGTACAAGTCTGTTTTTTTTGTTATCATACACTGAAATTTAGCAAAGAAAACGTATGAATTAATCAAGCATGTTCTTTTTAATTATTTTTTTTGGGGCTTTGATGAGATAAAAAGGCTGTTTTTGAGGTTTATAAAACATCATTTCTCGCTTTTCTATATATCTCTTTCTCTCCACAAAATAGCAAAAATGGAGAATACTTCATAAGGAGAACGGAAGGGACCACTTCCCTTAAGAGTTGCACCTTCACTTTGTCTATCTTTTGTTTGTGAAATTGTTCCGGTAAAAAGTGAAAAGAAGATTCGAATAAAAATCCCGTGATTATATGATTACATTGAAGTAACAATGTGGGATCACGAATTCAAATAATACATACATTAAATAATTTTATTCCGATTGGAAAGATGGAAAATCATTACATTTTCCTATAAAAGGGATATTCAGTCCCTGGAGTAGTTGGGATTCGTCTGTAAAATGTGTAGGTTCGTAATATCCAGGATGTGTGATTGTTTTAGAATTACTTTTTTGTTTTTCTCTCTTCTATGTAGGAGATTTTACCCTGTAGGAAATGAATAAAAGGGACATGGGATCCTTTCATGACAGTCCAATGATTGAGAACAGCTCAAAGCTATGCTGGAAGGGACCAACAGAGCTCCAGAGAAATTCAAGATCCAATGACGTTTTTAATTTGGAGTTATGAAGATTCGTCTAGATACTTTCCTTATTCATTACTAGTGGTAGTACCCAGCATTGCTCAGAGTAATTAGGTGTTGGTGAAAAGTTAAACATTTTCAATAATCATTATTAGGGGTACTCTCCTTTTTTTAACTTCCTACCAATTTATATGACGCGTTCTCTTCTCAGCTTCAGCTAGACAACTCCTGAGAACAAAAAATCCAGCCGGAACTATGGTGTTGGGCGTTGTGTAGTCTGCCCTCCCATTTTCTTGGAAAAGAAGGAGAGGATCAATGCAAATGGTTAAATCGGACTTCCGGATAAGAAAGTGCTACCTTGGGCAAGATAAAAGTTCGGGGACAACTTTGTTTCCACTCAAAACAGAGCTCCCTGTCATCATGCTACTAAGACCCAGTCCCACATGAGAGACAACTTTCCTAAATTTTGGTTCCTCAACATGTGGCCGTCTTCCTCTCCAGATGTGAACCTCTTGGTACGTCCGAAGGAGAGGATGTGTGCTACTCCTCACGGAAGTGTCCAGTCTCTACAGGTTTCCATCAAGATGGAGTGTGCCACGAGGAGTCTGACTACATAGTCAAGGACTGTAAGGGATTTAGGCCTCGCATTTAGGGAATTATGAAAGCTGAGGGCTCATATATTTAATAAAAGTTGCGCCGACCACTATTTTCAGATCATTTTGTTAAATAAATGTCCTCACAATGCCTCTTGTTTAACTTTTACTCGAAAAAAATCAAACGAGTACCAACAGATCAGATCAACCCATTACTGAAAATGCTCATTAATTGTTCTATAAGTGGAAAATATGATCATTTAAGCCATTTTTGACTCTAATTTCCTGAAAAAAGTTTTAAATTCCGATATTACTTTGCTCAAATGCCTTTATATGTACGTACATGTGAGACCATGCAATGAAAACTGCCTGTGGAAAATTATCAAGGATAAAATTGCCAAGGAGGAAAATTGCCAGTTAAGAAAATTGCCCGTATTTTGTTCAAACTTCATGATGAATGATAACAAATTATAAATTACCTTCAAATGTGAGTTATATTATTATAATATAGGACAAGGTTGAGAAAGGCAATAAATAGCTTAGGGCCTCTTAAAATATGTTTGAATACTCTCCCCCCTCGGATTGTTAAAAACCAACACCAGTACATCCAAGGAACCTCTCTACCACACCATAAACTAGTTGAAAGCGCTCTGGTAGCGTGGTATAGTTAAAAACAACCGTCCAAGCATCACATACAGCCAAGGAAGAAGGGTTTCTTAGATGTATTGGATGAATTGGAGGTGGTTTATAAGGATCCTGTTGTACTCCTAAGTACCCCAAGCATCCCAAAGGCTATGAACTATTTTTTTTTGGTATTATAGGGGTTCCTTGGATGTATTGGAGGAATGGGTGGTGGGGCTTAGCAATCCCACACTACCCCCGGACCAATCCAAGGGCGGAGGGTATTCACTATATTTTAAAAGGCTCCAAGCTATTTATTCCTCCCCCCCGTACTCATCCTATGTTATTCACACTTGAAGTTAATTTATAATATTTTATTACTCATCATAAAGTTTGAACAAAACACGTGAAATTTTCCTAACTGGCAATTTTCCCCAGGGAAGTTTTCCTAGTTCCATAAGAGATCAATAACAAAAACGAAAATAAAAAGTGCTCTTATTAAATATGCACACACCTGTAGTATTTTATAGCCTCGTAAAAAAACTACATGATTCTTTCTTATGTACTATATGTATACATTGCACCCTGTACACAAATTCCTTATATGAAAAATATTTATATCATTTACATCAGGGAACACTATATACATTGCACCCTGTACACAAGTTCGTTACACACCTACAACATTTCATTCATTCAACTACATAGTTATTTCTGGGATGAACATATGTTTATGATAGACAGCAGGGATCACATATACAGTGCACCCGGTGAATTGTTGTCATATATACAGACATTGACACATAAAGAAATGTGTCAATTTGCTTAATTAATTTATTAATATACATTACATAGGCAAAATAAACATTTATAAAAGAACTCCAGGCTTATAAGTCAACGAAATCTTCTAAGTATTTTTGTAAATCCGATCAATCATCTCTTGTGCAGTAAATTTAAATGTCGATCATTCACTTCTTGAAGTATAATTTCAATTATTAATAAAGGTGGGATTCTGTACGTTAGCGCAGTTGTTGTACTCAAGCATCTCAATGTTGGGTATATGTATATTTTAACTTTGAGTAGAGTATCTTCTTTGTATCTGGTTTCCTTGATCAAAATATATTATTACACGAAGTATATGCTTCGAAACAGGTTATTCAATTATTGCAAAATAGATCATCCATGCAACAGTTTCTAATTTGAGTATTGCAAGATTCAAGAATCGATAACGATAAGTCAAAGATAACAGTTAATTATTTCAACTTGTATTTCGGATGGAACTTATACATAGGTACATGGAACAATATTTCATATATTAAAAAAATAATTTTCTATTTTATGATCTAATTTAGTCATCTTTTCAAGACATTCTTTAAAATTATTTATCTATTTATTATGAATTAATGTATTATCTTTCACTTTAATGATAGTGTGATTTATCCATAGTCCAACGTGGATGTTCTTGATGTGTTTGTAATTTCCAAAACAATAAAATATCATTTATGTATATATTAAATGCGAATGTCTTTGTGTGTGGAGGAGTCCCAGAATCACAGCCAAACCAATGGATGGATTTTCGTGAAATTGTTCCTATGGGTTTTTAAGGGCAAAACAATAGTTCTGGCAACAATTTTTTTGCCTTCAACGCCATAAGGGTCTTAAAATAACATATTTCTAAAAAAACAATTTTTGGACTATCAAACGACTATTTCATATTTAAAAAAAAAATCTTGCTGCATTTAGTCTTTGCACACTTTTGTTAAAGGAGATTATAAGATTTAGAAAAGGAAAAATAAAGAATAAGACAAAGGATATTTGACAATAATATGAAAGATGAGCAAACGATTGTTCAACCTGAATATTTTTTTTCTCTAAACCTTTTATTCTCCATAAAAAAAGTGGAAAAGTTCAAAATTAATTTTAATTTCTTAAAGTCCTGAGGAACGCCTCGCAAATCTACTCTACTTTCTTCTAAAAAAAGGGCGCAAATAAGCAAATCAACACCAACATGCAGCGATAATAATTTTTAAAATTTTACGGTGTATATTTTTTGTTATATTTATATTAATTAGTCAAATTTTTAATTAACTATAATTTTTTTAATGGTCAGGCCATGCAAGACAAACCTACTCTAGTTAACATTACATTTAAAAGAAAGAAATTTATATTACATTAGTATTCAAAACCGAATTATAATTAAATTTATCACTACATTCATGTAGTACATTAATCTACTTGTGAGATAATACAATATAGTTAAGGACCTGATACATAATCAGTATTCAAGCCAAGGGTTCAAGCAACATTTATAAAATAAGACCAACTTCTTTGATGATGTGGGGCTGTTGTTCAGTCTTTTATATTGATTGTTAAAGGTAATTGGTGAAGTTTTTTAAAGCTTTTTATCCAATTTGTCATTTAAAAAAAATACATACATATATGTTGTGTCAGCATAAAAATAATCTTGAGCAAAAATCAAGAAAAAAGAAAATCCCAATTTATGCTTTCTTAAGTATAGCCACATATATCATGAACATAATTTGTTCAATTATGTGGCTTATTATTCATATTTGTGGGATGAGTTGAGATACACAATAATTTTAACAATCTCAAAATACGTATTTCCCCCTTCTTTAAGGCCCTTGAAGAAAGGGTTTCCAATGTTTTATGGTAACTTCAAAAATAATCAATATTCATATTCTTGATATCCCAAAGCATTGAACAAGTACAGCATAGTGACAATATAAAAACACACTATGATAAAACGTGTTTCAGAGCAAAAAAAGATGAATGCATGTTTTACGTACCGAGTGGTCCATTAAAATCTGCACTCTTTGAATTAAAAACTTCAACAAGATTTTATTAATTTAAAATATAATTTCAACAGAATGAATACTATAAATAGATGTGTGTCTGAGCTCTCTTAATCATTAATGCCCTCAGCGGCAGTGATGGCTCAGAGGCTGCCGTGGAACGCCTGTGGATGTAGTCCTCTATCAAGGGGTCACAGTACTGTCTGACAGTGGTTTTGAGGGTCTCTATGTTTTGGATGACAGGCACTGCAGATCTTCCACCCTAACTGCACCCAGAAGGTGTAGTCGATGAGGGTTGACATCAAGGCTTGAGCCAATGAACTAACAAGAAAAATGAATGTCGCTAATGTGTCACTCGCTAAAAATATCTTTGCTGATTTGATTACATTAGTCGGGGCTGATATATTAGTAGTTTAAGAGAAAATATATTTCACTTGAGCTTAATAGCAAAGATATCCGGTTTGCAGGACTGAATAGAGGGGAATGGAAACAAAGAATGAAGGTAGAAGAAAAGAGAGAGAAATATCTAGAAAGAAACAGAGAGGAGGTAAGTTTTATAAAGGTAAAAAAAGAGCCTCTTAACCACCTTGGAAGCCGCCAAAAAGCTTATTCAAGAATGCTTCATTATTTGATCCGTCTACTTGCTAAATTTCAAACGGATCTGTTTCACTGTTTTTGGACTACATGTCTATTAACACCAAAAACAGATTTTTAAATATATATAAGATATCTATGACAAACTTAATTGAGTAATAACAGGCAATAAACTTATTTCACATAGTCATTACAACTGTTTATATAAATTAGGGTGGCCTTTAAAAACCAATGTTTTACTTTGACTTGTCTACCCTTTCATTTTGTTCTCCTTCATCATAAATCTTTGGTCTAAAAATATTTTTGACATGAATTAATATGGATTAGTGGCCCACGCTTTTTAACATTTTTTTACCTATAATGAAAAATTAGCCAGGAACAAATTGGATATCTCCAATTTGTTCTAAACACATACATTTACAATATTGCTAAATATTATTATCTCAGTCGCTATCAATCTTCAATAACATGGTTCTATTATTTATAAATTACAAATTACTTAATTAATTATATTCCATTATTTTGAATTAAAAGATTCAACGTTGAAAAATAATGATGTTATAATAGGGATTTGAAGTGAGTGTGTGTTTTCAATTAGAGGGTACTTTTATTCTGATCAATCTTTATAAGTTTAAGGACTGTTATGCAGGACTGAATTGGACGGGACTGTAGTCTTCATTACTTAATAAGAAGCAAGACATCACTAGTCATGACCGTATGGGCGTCAATCACCGAATGTTGCTCAAATATAAACGTTCTTGGCAAGGGAATATATTTTCACAGTTAGATCCGATTTGGAGAGTTGGTGAGAAAATTCGAAAATCACCACAGTTTTTTTTAATTACACATTAAAAGTACTCTTGGTACGATTAATAAGAATCTGAAGCAGAGAATCGGATGTTTTTTCTGGAATTAGAATCAACATAGGGAGAGTTATGTTTAATTTGTGATTCTGATTCATATAAATTACTCGTATTTAACTTTTTATTACCTTTCTCAGTTTAAAAAAAAAGTTCAAATTAATTTTTCAATTTTTGTTCTATAAAAATTAATTTTCTTTCTAAAATTCATTATTAATGAAATTTTTCTCCAAAAAATCTAATCTTTGATTTTTTTTTGCAAAAAATTTTATATAAGAAATTAAATATTTTTTTTTTTTTATTAGAAATTTAGTACTTGAATTTTTTTCGCAAAAAATATTAATTTAGAAATTTAAAACATTGAATTTAAAAAAAAAGTACAAATTATTTATTTACAACTTATCCAGAGATTTTTGAATTTTTTTATTTTTCCGTGAACAACTGTGGAATTTTGCATTTTTTTCTAAATTTTTTTTTTTTTTTGTGTATAGTTTTGAATTTTTGAAAAAATAATATACCAAATTGTATATTCGTAATATTTGTTCAAAAAATTTACTATTTGAAATTTTTTTCAAAAATTTAATAATTGAAATTTTTTTCAAAAAATTTAATAGTTGATTTTTCTTTTTTTAAATTAATGGATTTTTTTCAATGAAATTCCAAAAAACAAGCCTCCATACCAAAAATATATATATATAAAATCCTGTGGTACATTTAACTAATATTTAAAATACTAGAAAATCGAAATTGGTATCGGGAATGATGACTAAAATTGCATCTGTATTGGGATCTATTTTTTAAATCATCCCATCACTAATAAAAAGCAATCCTATTATGTCTAGAAGATAAGAGGAAATGCAATGTACATTTGATTTTCTATGGGGTTGATGTCCAGAGACTGCCTGGACAACTCCATGACCTTCATGTCCTTCTTCTTGAGTCCTTCCTTTGTTGTCATGGTGGCCACCCTTATAATGTACCTCAAATATTACAACTTTTGGAATAGGAATGTATTTTTCCAAACCACTCGAGAGGTTGGGTGAGATAATGAAAATGAAACATTCATTTTTTAAGTCCACAATAAGACCCACCCTACTTATTGTGCGTAAAAAGTATTTCACGAGACAGACAACTAGTTCAACAGCTATTTTGCGAAATGCATCAGTTTTTTTTTGTATCAGGTATTAAATCAAAAGGAATGACGTAATAGATTTGATGAATATGTTTTTGGCAGTTGGACATTACACACGAATCAAAATAAACCCGTTAGTTTATACAATTATTATATATTTTGTGTGATATATCTATTTTAATCTCAATAAAATGATTTGAATACCTTAGACTAATAGAAAAAGGTCTAAACTTTATTAAATCTGTCCTGGTCGTTAAATATTTATTTGCATAAAATGCACTCCTAATTTTATAATCATCTCTCAATGAGAGGTGCAGGGGTTGCAGATTATCTAGCCACATATTTTTAAAAAATTAACAAAAGTTTGGGAACTATTTTATTAGGATATTTGCGTTCACATAATTTTTTCGTTTCTAGGCATACATATATCATTTTTTTAAATTTTTAATATTGGTTAAATTCTAAGATTTTTGATTATCTTCAACTAATTTTTTTAGTTTTGGTTTGAAATTGAGACTTTTCTATACAAAATAACAGACAACCCCAATTTATTCTCTATAAAACACCTTAAATTAATTTTGTTTAAATAACAGGGTTAGTACTTTTTTGATGAGGGAATTCGTTAGTCTCATCAGACCAGTCAATATGCAAGAAATTTACCTTTTTTTAAAGATAAAATGATTATATATTTACAATTACCCTTATGATGGCTTTTAAGCCAAATAATTGTCAAACTACTTAGACTGAGGAGTCTAAAACTGCAGCCCGTCAGCACAAAATACAAATAAAAATGATTTTTCTAAAAATCAAACGTTATATTTGTATTCTGCAAAAAATTATCGCTACAATTAAAGAGTTAGAATTTAAAAAAAAAAAAAAACTATATTGGAGACAACAAAAGTCCTTTAAATCAAATAATGACTTTAAAAATATACATAAAGTTCTTGAGTATCATACTTCATCCCTCAAATTGAAATAATTAAGCTATGATTGACTCAAATATGTCTAAAGGATTTTCTGTGTTTCTTTATTTTTGATTAAGATTGTTCTTATGTTAACAAACCACATAGTTCTATAGGCTTTTGTGTTAATATTTACTCTTAGAATTATTCGTTGTAGTTCTACTAACCACCTTGAATGTACTGCAAATTGCAGACAAAGAAGCCAAAATTGATCGTCACAGTATAAGGATAAGAAATTGATAGATTTGATTTAAATGGCGAATTTGGAGCCAATATAAGTTTTTTTTAAATCAAATAAAGGTTTTAGACTATAGTTAAATCTATTTGGTATCTTAACTTATCCCAGTAATTAAAATAACAAGCCTCTAATTGCCTCAAATATGAAATATTGGGCTGGGCCTTGTATGTTGGGATTTTTCCTTTGTTTATTGTTGGTTCAAGATTGTTGACACACGCCAAGACGTTCAGAGTGTGTTATAGGGCAAAGTTTAATTGATTTTATGGTACAAATCCCTTTTTCTCCTAACCAGTTGTCCTTTCCTTTTGGAAATCCCAAATATTTCACTCTAACCTAGAAAGAGTAAAATTCTTCCTCTATAAGCAAAGGGGGATTCAATGAAAGTGACAAATCGTTTTACCTCAGGGGTGATATTATATGTACATATATTAGGGGTGGGGGAGATCTAAAATGACTAATCCTTTAATTGAAAAATCCTTCTTGTATTTTTCACACCTATGTTTGTAGTGTTATGTACACAAACTTTCCTCCAATATAATTATAAACGTTTTAAAAAAAAAATAGTAATAAATCTATGGGTTTTTTATTGCGGAGAAACCTTTGAAAATAAATAGGTACAGGGGTCGTAAATAACACATATGTACAGAAAACAAAAAGAAGTGTGTGTAATAGAATATACATAGGTACAGGATATAAAGGGTGTCCACGATAAATTGGAACTATCTTAAAATTCAACCTGCTTGATAAAAATGGAATTTGGAGTGTATTTGTTAATAAGAAAAAGTTAGACATGATATAAAACAATACATCTATTCAACATGTCCTCTCTCAGCAGCCACCATCTTCTCCATCCTGCCCCTAAAGGATTTGCATGCCCTGATGACTTCTGCGGAATCGACAGCATTCCACTCCCTCGTAATGGAGTCCGGGAACTTTGGGGTGAAGACCGCAGGGACCTCTTCTCTCGTCTTGGCAAGCCACCTGTCATTCTGGACGTTGTAGCTTCTGTCGACAGTCCAGTTCTTCTCGTCGGAGAAGAAGATGATTCTTCCTCCATGGTTCTTCAGGTCATTGAGGAGAGGCTGACCGTTGGTGAGCCTGGATGCCGTGAGGATGTGTTGTTTGGCCATTCGGTATGACCTGTACCAGAGGTCCTCATTCACAGACTTGGAGACCAGCTGCTTGCTCACTCCACGGTTCTTGGCCAACATGGACAAGGAAGTCCCCGGTGAAGCCTTGATGGACTTCCGGAGGCCTTCATGGAACGGGGAGTGCGGATTCGGTCACTTTTCATGTTGTGGGTCTTGTGGCAGACCTTCCCCTCACCTCCCAGGCATTGAAGACCCGGTACATCGTGGTCTTGGGGGTAGTTAAGAAGCTTGTAGATAGCAGAGGTCTTGTGTCCCAGGTGAGCCAATTCGAGGATGGCGTCTCTCCTTGCTTGTTCCATGATGACTATTGTTTGTTGTCAAAACAATTGTGATGGAAGTTATAGTGTATTGTTCATGCAATCTTTTATATTAGTATCATTTAACCCCGAATTTCCACAATATGGATCTGGATGAAGTTTAAAGTAGTTCCAATTTATCGTGGACACCCTGTATACTCCCTTTGCAATAGAAGGAAACAATTAGGAGATAACGGAAAAAGGGTTTGTCCGAGATAGTCGAGTTGTTAACCATTTGTTTGCTAAATGGGAGATTTTTTTTTCAGTGATTGAATTGGTGCGTATTTTAGGGCATGTTTTAAAAAAAAAGAAACTGAAAGTTGAGATGGTAACCCTGATAGTTAGAAGAATGTATCGGAGCAGAGTAGCTAAACTGTCATGATGTTTAATTAGATCAACCACAAGCAGCTGTGATGAAGGAGGAAGGAGAGAAGATAATAAACAAAGACATTGGCAAGAATATCTCCGATGTGGATCCTCAATTCTCCCCAGAGTACAACAGGGACATATCCCCAGGGTTGCATTCCGTCTTCTTTGAGCACATACCAATATTCAGTCAGTCATGAAAAGGGAAGATGCTTTTGTTTTTTTACTTTATGCTAAATATTTGACAAATAAAATGTTAGAAACATGGTAAAAGTTAAAAAATTTTTAGTGTATTTTCTTAAAGGTACAAAACTTGACACAAAAATAAATACTTCACTACTATTCGAAGGATATCTTGATGTCATCCAAATTTTGAAGAAGGCAGCACAGGTTCTCTTCTCGACTACTGTTCTAATGGCATAGTCGATAGGGGAACAGTCTCGTGAAGAGTGCAGCCAAACTGACCATTATTCTTTAAGCAAGAGAACAATTTATGACCTATCTAGACCCGGTTGGCAATGGTAGCTGTTGAAAGCAGTTGTCGAGGTCGTGGTATCTTAGATGCCTTCTACAAATCCTGGACGTTCCTCCTCACAGTTTAATTACTGACATTGAAAGCCCTGACATGTTGCCTCATCGACTTGACCGGCCTTCTGATGATGGAGGTGTCCATGTCCACTTCAGTAAAAATTAATTTCGCTCACTGTTAGCCAATTTAGAAAATGTATGTTTCAAAATACTTAAAAGAGGAAGTTGTTTCATTTAGCTTTTTTTTAAAAGTAGCATTTGACAAAAGGTAGCAAGAAATATCATTATTACGAAATACGTTAATTGTCCCCCCCATTCAAGCTTCTTGTTCGATTTTGCCATTTTTTTTAAAAATTGGAACTTCTCATATTCTATGTGTCGACAAAGAATTAAAGTGGGATCTTAATGAAATCCCTTTCATCTAGGACTATAATTGGAGAATGTTATATTTGCCATTATAGTTAATTCCTTATTTTGCTTGAAAAATAAAAGTGATCTAAACCTTTTTTGAAGATATCAAAGATGAATTTATTGAATTAAAAACTTTTCTAAAAATGAAAGCTTTCTAATCCAGGATGCTATTCATGATTGTTATCAGTATTCCTAACAGGCAATGATATATTCCCGGTCTTCTAATACGGAGGAAAAAAAATGTTTTCAGTCATTCAATACCATCTCTAACTTTATCTTTCATGATATCATCAAAAGTACATTTGTTCAATTGCCAACTAAGTATACATTTGAAAGACACATTCGGAATTATAAAAAGGATTCATATAAAAAAATACGGTAAACTTTTCTTAGAATCAAAAGAAGTACAGCATTGAGTCTTTATCAGAGACTTCTTTATTGATACATCTTTCTATTTTTCAAAATGACTTCCTTTGGATCCTACCAAGTCCTCCAACCAACCAACCAACCAACCAATGGTATAGTCGAGAGAGGCAGTCTGGGTAGGAGGGTGGCCAAACTGACATAGTCAACCATTTCTAGCCATGGTTGGTGTTGAAAGCAGTTGCCGATGTCGTCTATTGCATGCGTGCCCTTCTCTAAATCCATCACATAACTCCTCAGAGTCTAATCACTAACATTAAGAGCCTTGGTATGCTGTCTCATCGACTTGGCTCGACTTTTTGTGATTGCAGTGTCCACGTCCTCCATGATCTCATTTTTTTGGAGTCGGCTACTCCAAAGGGAAACTCTCAAGACTCTGACCTGAATCCACCATACTTTTAATCTTGTATAAAAGACTCTGGGATATCACAACGACCATCATGATCTTTTTTTTCTCATGTGGTCGTGGATCAGATCAGACAACATTTGCCTTTTAGCCTCCATGCTGATAACTGCTGTTTTTTGAAAGTTGTTTTATATTTTTTGTTAACGGGAATAGTCTCTACTTTTAATAAGGCTACCAAATAATTTAAAATATTCAATCTTAAGTAATTAATTTAAAGGCAAGTCCATGAGTTTTTCTGTACACTGTAGACGACTGTGTTGGTCAATACCAACACTGTAGAGCCATCTTAAAACTTGTTGGCCACATACTTTCATAACGCTAAAGTGTCGCTTTTTTCGCCACTATGAATATAAGTGTTTGAAGAGGAGGTTAATTATTCTATCCCTTGTTGAGTACCAAGAATTTTATGCATCTATCAGAGTTCGTAAGTACAGCAATGCAGCCAAGTTGAGAATCACCCATTTTATTCTCTTCTTATGTGGGAATAAATATTCTGCATAATTATTCCAGGTATCTAGAATCCCAGGACTAATTGTCATTAAATAGGAGTTTAATTCAGTCATGTAGTTCAATGTGAAATATCCCTTTTTTATACTTATTACACATCAAAAATCATTTAGATAGTTCATGAACTTTGGTCAATACAACTACTTTGAACTTCCTTGGGTTATGATGCCAAAGATTTTGTACCTATATATATTGCCAATGCATTTCATATCTTTACAACATAAAATTGACATATTTCTAATAAATCTTCATAAAACTTCATCAAATGCCATTGTGAATAAATGAAAAAGACTTAAAAATTGCATTGGATAATACTTGATGTCAATGGTGAATAGTAATATTTGTATATAATCAAATTAATATATAATACAATTTGTAGATTATAGACAATAAAAGTAGGATAATTAGATAAAAATATGTAATTTTTCCCTTATAATAGTTAATTTGTATAGTCAATATGGAAATATAATTGTATAACGATGAATTAACATATATAAGGGTCGTTTGAAAAGTACGTGCAAAGTCCAAGAGATGGAACTACCGGCACATATCGAGGTAATATTTATTTAGCAGCATCTTTTGTAAAAACACACACCAATTTTCAGCCAGATCAGTCAATTTGGTTCTCTTTGGCATTCGTTTGAATCGAGTAGTTGATGTGATTTTCAAAAAAATGGACAAAATATAATTTCGTGTGTTGAATAAACACCTCAAGATACTAAAAATAAGCTTGATAAACAGTAGAAGGGCTCTGCACCTTTGATTAGAACAGTTTATAAGTGGTCTCGAAATTTTTGGAGTAGTCATATGGGCACAAGTGACGCTGAACGTTCTGGATGCCATGTTGAGTTAACTACTCCAGAAATCATTGATAAAAACCATGATATGGTGATGGATGACAGAAGAGTGAAGTTGTTTGAGATTACTAATGCTGTGGGCATTTCCAGTTGGACCCCTTTTCCCCTAGATTTTTCCAATCACAATAGCTGAAGTGTCAGCTAGTGCATTGTCGTGATGGAAAATACTTTTTTTGTGAGGCAATCGTAGGCTTCGTTCTTACTGCTCTGTTTTTCAACCAGTACAATAACGATGAATGATTGGAACCTGATATAGTTTACCCTTTTCCAGATACTCGATGAGGATTATTCCTTGCGAATCCAAAAGACAATTGCCATAATCTTTCCGGCCAATTCCTTGGTTCAAACGAACTTCAAGCAAAGAAAAAAAAATAGACTGATCTAGCGGAAGGTTTGTGTGTATTCTTCCAACTTTGATTTTAGCCCAAAAATCGCCAAATTGAAATCTGCGAAGAAAATTGCAAAAAAGTTTGTCACTAATTATGAAAAAAAAAAAAAAGTTAATAAACTTTAGTGGTATTCTACACAGAAACACAAATCTACCCAGATTTTTTTCAACTCTGGATTTTTTCTAAATTTAGAAAATCAACTCCCAATGACGGTCTAGTCATATTGAGTGGATCCAACACTAGTTTGTGAAGGTTGTTGTTAATTTAATTAATGGCGAATAATTTTTAACAAAGAACCTATTATTTGAATTAAAAGAAAATAAAGAAGGAGAAATTAAAGAAGAAGAAATGTCTAAGAGAAGAAGTCAACAATGCTCGTATAAAAACAATGAATTAAGTCACATTTAATACCTTACCTTTGTATGGTAAGTATACTTTTTTAATTATATCAAAATGCAGTTTATAATGGCAAAGTGCCAAAATGTGCATATATTAATAAGGGATAATATTAATGCAACACTATATGAACATAAAAAACAATCTTGAACATTTAACAAGAAAAGACGTATAAACTAATTTATGCTTTTGTACTTCATATTAATAAACTATATAGATAAATTGGGAAAATCTTTATAGGGTTATTGTAATGACTATTTTAAAGCTACATTTAATGACATTCAATTATTCATAATGTAATACACCTATTTTTTATACCTCCGTCACATGGTGACGGAAGCTTTGGTAGGTACGGACGACCTCGTACAGATCCAGCATTGTCATTATACAGGTTCTGGTTTTACATTTTTAATTCATATTTCATGGGGCCGCAGGAAGAAATTCCAACAAGGGCAAAAAAGTACAAAATATTTGGACCGAAAAATTTCATTACATTTGGGTTTTTGGCTTGCAAACAGCCAAACATGAACTTATGGAATTCTATTTCTGTAGGAGTGACGAGTATAAGTCTAGTCCTAAGTATAATTCGTCTGTGGAGGCCCTCAAGAAGTCCATGACTTAACCAATGACATACCTGGATGAAGTTACCCGAGCTTTCCTGAACTTCCCATGGCGTGTGGCCGAGGTTATAGAAAGAGGTTGCTGTCATATTTGGGGTAAAAATATATATTTCATCTTTGTAGTGATGCGCAAGAGCTACACCGATCCAGTGCACTTGTTATGTATAAAAATAAATCTCTTATGCAATTTCTTTGTTGCTTTGAACATTAAGAAAACCCTTAAATAGAGAAAAATTGCACAACGTATCCATTTAAAAAATTATGGTATATAATATTTGCGCTTTGATTAGCAGCATTACCAATATTTGTATGACTATTATCATAGAAATACTAATGACGAACAACTACATCAAAATATTTAGTTATGAAAAAGATTTCTACGACTTTTAAATAAAATTGGACATAAAAAATATTATCTTTTTGCCATAAAAATGTTTTACATAAATATGCTTTAAGAAGTGCATCTATTCTATCTCATATTGAGTAATAATCATAGTCTATTTCGAGATGGCATATTATGTGATGAGCTAATTTATTTTTTAAGTACGTATTTATGTATGTGTATATAAGATGTGACTTGTACAATTAGTAGATTGTACTATGGCAATTACATTGTTATCAGTGCTAAGACTAGTTCCAAGACCGAATTTTTATTCTACTTTGGTAATAAGATATTTTTGTTGTTCACCGATTTGTATAAGTATTTCGGTCCAGGCCGCAATCTCAAATCGTTGACTGAAATCAAAGGGTTTTCAAATTGTGAACGGATTTATTTTAAAGTTTCAATATGTATAGACAGGGATGTTAAGGTAAAACCAGACAGTGTTGAACTTGACCTTTTCATCTTTTTAGGTAGAACTGTGCATAATTAATTAACTATTGAACATAACGATTCTAAAAGTGAAATATATAATTTGGAGCCTTACAAAAACCTCAGTCACAAAGTTTCCATAAATTATCATCAAATTTGTGTCTTAAATTTACATATCTAAAGTGAAAACGGTTCAGAATAAGTATTTTGTTTTTCCAGTGATGATTTGTTTAGAGACGGTTAAATAGTAACTTGTGCAATTTGGGACTTGTACACAACATAATGTATTTAATTAGCACATCATAATGGATGATATATAGTCTAATACAGTGGTTCTCAAATGGGGGTACGCGTATCAGATGAGGTACTTGAGATTTTAAAAGAAATTTTTTATAAGTATTAAATAACTCAGGGTCGTCCGCAGGAGGTGGGAACGAAGGGCTGTAGCCCTCCCTCCCCCAAAAAAAAAAAAAAAAAAATTAAGGATTTTTTTTTATTAGAAAATTTAATCTTTCAAAATATTTTTCAAAAAAATCGACGGACAACAAGTAGTTTGATGCCTCCAAGGACCATCATCTACCCCTTCAGCAAGTCCAAAAAGTTGGAGAGGAAGAAGGTCTCTGTAAAAAAAGTAAAGTTGATCCTGGAGGATTTAAAGAAAACAGCCTAAGCCAATCCCCTCGAGTCTATGATACCCTATGTAAAAGATCGTAGGGTTGTCACGCGGGACTATCCAAAGAGCAATAAAAAATTGGGTGGAAAGATCCTTGTGATGGTGAAGAGGCCACTTTTGAGGCACAAAATGAAAGAAACCCATTTTCTCAATTGCAAGACTCTATTGAATGATCTAATGAGTTCTTTTGAACTCTTTTTTTTTTTTGGACATTTTTGCCCCCGCCCACCTTAACCCGACTGCGAGATGAAGGCCTGCAGTGCCCGACATCCAAACACAGAGGTCCTCTAAGCCACCTTCAGCCAGCACGTGGATGTCATAACCTACATCAGCAGTAGGTCTCAGGCCTTGAGCCACCACCTGGAAGTCATCATTCCCACCAAGGGCGTCTACATTCATGATTAATACCACTAAGACACTATTAATAGTGATGAAAATCTATTGTTAGTATATAAATTATATCTATTTGAAGTTTAAAGTTCAAAGTGTTCATATTTTAAAGGACCATTCAGTACAGGTACTCCAAATTTTCATCGGCAAGTTATTTGAGTCAGGTATATGCATATTATTAACATTTCTGTTACAAGTTAAGATACCCAGGTATGTAAACTATACTTTATTTGAATAAAGAATCATTCCAGAAATTTGAATAAGAAGCATCAAATTTCTGGAATGATTTAAATATTCAATAATCGTAGCTATAGTGTCATATCTTTATTTGATTAAAGAAACTAATATTTGCTCTGATATGAACCCTTTCAACCATAAAATATATCATTTCTGATTATTTTATTTCAACGAGCAATTTTAACTACTTTTGCGGCACACTCAAAGGGTCCATAGGAATAATTTATTACCCGAAATGTAATCCATACTCGATTTTATGAAAATTCCAGCTTGCTTTTGAGTTCACTTGGGCCGTATTTGTTATTTAACATGTGATTTTTATACCTTTATATTTTTATAGATTTGACTATTTAACATTGCGTCACTCATGCTAATGTTTATTTGCTCAATAATCGGAGGACACAACCCAATTTGTTAGTAGAAATTAAATATCATTTGTCAAAGAGTTTTGAAAAAAATATTTATAGCTTGCTTTTATGTTCACAGGGCACATTGTATATAATTTGCAGATTTATCAAATTATATACATAAATATAAAATAAAGTCACACATGTAGTTTATAAATAAAAATCCCCCACCTAAAAGTTTTCACACACACAGGAGCTTTTTCCTTACTGCGCAGTAGGGCTTATATTTTATTCATATATGGATTTAAAATACATTTTGTGATATTTTATGAATGTAGAAAATGCAGAAAGAGATTTGATATGAATCAATGTCAAATGCAAGAAGAATGATTGAGTTGTTGCTAACAGTTTGGCAAAATATCCTATAGTATAAATACATCAATTTCTGAGTCATGTGACATTCAAGTTGTAAAATATGATGATTCTATTATTATGTTGTATATACTACATAATAATAATATTATGTTCAATACTTTGAAGATGTGAAATTTCCTGCTTGACTAGTTTTATATTTACGTAAAGAAACGTAGGGTAGACCATACAGGGTTCTCAAATATTTATTTAAAAAAACCCTAAATTTGTGTATCCCGAAAATTGATCTACTTAATGTAGACAAAATTTATCGTCAGAGTTAAATAATATTTAAAAAGGTCCATATCGGGCCCAATAATTGTCCCTTAAATCAAATAAAATTTTTCAAATATAGCTAAAATTCTTGAGTATATAAAATCATCCCGTTAAACTGAATAATAACTCTATAATTGATTCATATATGTATATGAAATGTTGGGCTGTATATTTAAAGTAAAATATTAAATTAGAATAAATTTTCTCATCTTGACTTTATTTCGATATTGTTTTGATGTTGATATGCACTATTAAATGTGGTCAAAATGGATCGTCATAATAAAATAATGATCAATTATATTAGGTTAAGAAAAAAAATATGAGCATTGTTCGTTAGATGACATTAGTGAGCTATATCTCATGGTTAATATATTGCATTAGAAAAAGCTTAAAGTATGATGAAAGGTTTAGCGTAAACTTTAAAGTAAGTTAATTTACAGTTTTGTGTTTGGGCGAGACAGTTGTGTGTTACAGCGTTCCAAAATGGAAGTAAAAGTATTCTTACGACACAAAGGCAAAAAGGTGGATCTGGCGGGAAACAAAAACTTGTGCTGTTTAGAGACCATATGCAGTATCGAGCCCAAGAGAAAAGCGTTGGTTCCAATTCATGTAGGCCAATTATTGTAAATGTTGATAAAATAATGGAAATTGTCGAGCTGTACTGGCATGTGAGCAATTGTTCCATTTCCCAGGAGCTGAGGAGAGGATTAAGAGTACACTACGAAACATTTTATTTAATTTTTTTTGTAATGCTTGTAAAATGATCACCAAAAATATCAAAATTGAGCAATATGTCTATTTAAAATACAGTTTTATGCGGATATTTTAGAGTAATTAGTGTTTTTTTTTTTATATTTATCGTAATTTATTGACAAATTTTGATATATTATATAGAAAAATCAAGATTTTTGAAATATTTTATTCCCTTAATTTTTGCCTTTGATCTGTATTGGTATTGGTAGTTTTAAAAATACTAAAAGACACTTCAACGTACAGAATAGTAGTTGGAACATATTCTATGTTGGATTAATATTTAGATGTCTCGTTAGACAGGGGCTTCGTATCAACAGCATCACTTATTATGCGTCCAACCTTTTGTATAAATGTAAGATCAGGATTTCGCAATTTGGCGAAAAAGTATGTGTCCTTTTTTACAAGATTTAAGGTGATTTTTTAACAGTAAATTTTGGCACAAATTTCCCCTTCTTCTCAGTTGCTGTTGTCAAAATCGTGCTCCTTATATATCTGATCATATACGTTTTATCTCCAAAAAGAGAGACTAATGAAGAAATGTTTATGCAGGTGGTTTTTTCCTCAAAAAATAGAATCAAGGAATCATCAAAAGCTGTTGCGTAATCTACATAAATGGAATCCAAATTTTCAATATTTATTGCATACCAGTTTAGAAAAAATGAGTAATTTTCAAAGAATTAATAATAATAATAAAATAAATGGACAAAATAAGCCTTTGGTTAAGAAATTGAGCAATTGCTCACAAATCTTAAGTCTTCTTTGATCGGTTATCCATGTATATTATAAATCCTCTTAATAGTGTTAGTTGTCTGTTTAAAAATCCTAGACCCATCTGATTATAGTAAACTGAACTAATTCGGTCCTTTAAATAAATTCGTTCTGAACCGGTTCTTAAACCAATTGGGCCTGGATCTCTCTAACAAAAAAATCGGGCTAGACAAATTCTATAGATTAATTGTTGATGACGTCAGTTGTGTTTCAAAATTGTGAATATTGATTTACAATAACGTTATAGGAAATTATATGTGTTGTAAAAATAATAATTTTACGATTCATAAATCAGGCGTGTGGAGAAATATCAAAATTCTCAGTCCATGATTTGAAGATGATTTACTTCTGGTATAGGGGTGGAGATCGCAGTATGGACTGAAATAATGATATATAGTGGAAAATTTGCTTGCCTCAAAAATCAGCCTTTTTTAAAATAAAATCCTATTATTTACAATGTCTAATGATGTAAATCCGGCGTGTTTTTAGCTGACCCGTTAATTTGTAATCGGAAATATATACAAGAAATTTTCTTTTCTTTAGTAGTTGTCATTATTATTTAATTTCTGAGGACTGAATATCCTTTCTTAAATAGATTCAATCATATTCAAAACCTGTATGAACGTTCGTGTGTGGTCATAAAATACGGACTGCAATCCTGAGGATCTGTTGAGGGGGTTATAAGTATTGGTCCGTGTTGGACTCAGATTAGAATCGGGGATGCACATCGGAGTAATACTAGTAAAGGTTTCTATCCATTTTTCCTTCCTCTCTTGTCACAGCTGATTGTAGCTCATCTCATGAGACGTCATGAGTATTATTCTTCATCTTCCCCAAAACGTTCTTCAAATTGTCAAGCTTACCATGTTGATTTTTGATTTCTTTTTTTTGAAGTTCCCATGTTACAATGGATTTTCATCATTGACAATCCCAAATATTCATACTTTATTTAAAAGATCATAAATACATCTTTCAAATGATAGTTGGGATCCAGATTCTAGTTGGCCCTTGCAATCCAGATGGAGTTCATTTTTAATTCAAATTCAATTGCATGCCGTCACTACGATTAATCCAACAGACACTTTAGTTGAGTAAGAAAGCTTTATCATGCAACTAATTGTACTAATACAATTTGGGATTTGTCTTCTCCAAGCCATAAAAGTTTTTTTTTCTTTCCTAACACGTTTAAAACTCAATTTATGAAAGGTTACATTGATTTATCAAAAAATATTATCTAATAGAATTTTCTTAAATTTTAACACAAGCCACGTTTATGGGGACAATTATACCGTTTGACTACCCACATTTAAATACAATTTGAGGAAAGTGATCGACTGATATATATTGTTAAAATAAATTCGAGCCATGGCTGACAAATATTCTAGATGTGTTTTATCCAATATTTGGGGAGCCTTAGCCCTAAAAAAAGAGTTACAACTATACCGGTCTCCCCTACAAATATTGATCCTATCATTTTAAAATAATATGTGCCATGTCAGGCATGAATATTACATACTTTGAATATAGGTAGACTCACTCCAGGTCAATGGAACCTTCCTTATAAAAAGGTTGATGGTGACAAGTACACATATTCCTTTTTTAGCAAATGATAAGTTAAGGAACTTAATTGCGTGAATGGCTGGATACATTTTGACACGCAAAATAGAGTCAAATGAAGATAAAATCACTTTTGACTCATATTCATAAATAACTTTTTTTTAAAGGGTCAGAAGTGTATAAAATATGTCCTAAAAAGCAGGAGTGGTTTTTTTTAGTTGGCAATAAGAAGAAGTTTTATTTTTATTTTTCAAAGCTCAGGACATAATTACCGGTAGTTGAATAAATACACAAACTATTTGTGGCAAATAATTAAATGTGTAATAAAATTGGTTTGACGTATTTTTTTTCAGAATTATATAATAGAGAATTTTTTCTGCTATTAAATTTAATATAATTACTGAATATAACCACCATCAGCTGCTATGACACCCTCCAAGCACCCGCGGAAAGCCTTGCACAAATTGATGATGTAATGGTCTTCCATGGCTGCCCATTGCTCATTCACGCTGGCCTTCAATGAGTCCCAATTCGGATGGCGGGTAGCACAGGCCTTCTTCTCAATTTGCCACCACACACTGTAGTCAAGGGGATTCAAATTAGGTGATTGAGGTGGCCATTTGCTACAAAATGGCATGTTGGCAGCGAGCCAATCCTGAGTCATTTTCCCTCCTTGACAAGCTTCTTGACCTTGAACACAGTAGTCCTGGATAATAATCGAGTGTCCTTGATTATCTCCTTGACAGACCTACCGGTGTGGAGGAGAGTGACAACCATATGACGTTTGGCCTCGTCATTCATCGTAAACGACTTTGTTTGATGCGAGTAAGAAAACAAAAACAAAGCCAAAAGATTTACCGAGTTACTTGTGCTGGGATTTTTTATTTCCGGTCACGGAACCTCGAGATATAAGTGTTTAAAAATTAGTCCTCGTATTTATGCAACTATCGGTATTTAATTCTTGAAGAGGGAACATAAAAGTAGAACTTTTGTATTAATTAGTGATTGTGTTCAAGAAAGACATAGAACAGCAATACGGGTTTGCTCGGGAGTGTAAAAATCAGTCTCGAATTGAGGATTCACATCAGAGTAATTCCAACCAATATGTCCTTGTTATATATGGTGTGGGATTTGTCTTTACTTCCGTCTTCTCTTGACTGCTTGCAGCTGATCTAATAAAACGTCATGAAAGCTAAGTTGCTCTTCCCAAAGATTCTTCGAATTGTCAGGGTGACCAGGTTCATTTTCGGTTTCTTTTATTTTTTTACGTACCGAGAGAAACTGTTTTATGCAACACTGGGCCAGACGCATCTTTACAGGGTTGATCTAATCTAGTGTTACACATTTTATTTTTTTCAATCTGGAATGACATTTGTGCAAAATCAAGGAGGAGGACCACAACAAATCTTATCTCTAAACAGAGCAAGCTGAGAAAGTTAGAAAGAGCAAAGTAGAAAAAAAAAAAAAAAAAAAGTCCAAAAATTGTTTTTTTTTTTGAAAAATTTGAAAGATTAAATTTTTTTTAAAAATATTTGAAAAATTAAACTTGGAATGTTAAATTTTTTGAAAAAAAATTTACAATATAAAATTTGACTTCCAAATTTTTTTTCAAAAATCCACAACTATCCACACAAAATTAAATTTTTTGAGTAAAATTTCAAAAATTTCCAGCTGCTCTCAAAAAAAAAATGTGAAAATTAAATTTTTTATTTAAAATTTTTAAAAAAAAAATTAAAATACTAAATTTTTGGCAAAAATTTCCAAAAATACATAGTTATTTAAAGAAAATTAAATATGTTGGGAAAAAAATTGAATTTATTATTTTAAATTTTTTGGAAAATAATCTCAAATATGAAATTTTCTAGTAAAAAGCAGAAATTTATTTTGGGGGGGGGGAGTGGAGTTATTTTTTTCAAAACTTACATACCTATAAGAATCGGGATCCCAATTCCAAAAAAAAAACATCCAATTTCCCCAATTCTCAATTCTGATTAATCGTCTCATAACTTATTATTAATCTTTGTCTTTAATGTCTCACACACGATACGCTCATATTGAATACAACTCTACTTACATACCTAGAAAGGAGCCGGATTTAATCCTCCTCTATTGATAGTTGAAGTATTGCCTTGGTAACTATTCTATATTTACGACAACACAGCAAGTCACACGTTGTTAGGTATGTGAAAAAAATGAATTACACATTATTCATCAAGAGAGTGATTCTCTACTTTTGCAAATTTATTTCGAATGACTCATAATATTAAACCATCTTTGTTTGTCATCTATGAATAGTTGCATTAGTACTTTGTTCAGTCACAAATCAAATTATGGAGTCCTGCTAAAAACAATAACATTATTTGGACATACCCAAACAGATAGTTCAATTAGTAACCATTAAACTGATTGTTTAAAGGCGAGGAGAACGGGTCATCATCACATGTCAAATATTTTCCCATAAACTAATAAACAACGCATATTTTTTCAAATTTCCACAAATGTGATAAATCAAGATAAAAGAAGGCTAGGATAAAAGAGAAGAAATAGAGACAAACTTTTTCGAATTATTGTACACTATAAGAAACAATCATATATGAACGAGGGTGGTTTGAAAGGTTTCTGACCTCAAATTGAAAACGGCAATACACATAAATCAAAACTATTTACGTCTATTTAGTATTTATTGGTAGTTACTCACTAGAGTTTTACCCATTTTAGACGCCCAGTTGATATGTAAGAGTCATTTGAGTGAGTTGATGCTGAGTGTGTTTGTGAAAATGGACGAAATGGAGTATCGATTTGTCATTACATATTATTTTTTTTAAAGAGTAACCTTTTAATATATTCAAATAATATCGGAATATGAAGACTTGGGGTGTTAAAATTTGACGTGTATAAGTCAATCTAACTATGAATAATTGTACCAAAAGCAAAAAGCGCCTCGTGAACAATTATTTGGCAGAGAAAAACACCGAGTACTATTTTGACGGGTGACAGAGATGGGAGTATCGCTAGTTGAAGTGTGTAGACTATGTTGAAAAATTAGAATTTAGAAAAAATGTCTTGCACCTTTAATAAGTCGGAAACTTTACAGACTACCCAACTTTTTAGACTTGTGTTAGCTGTTGATTTTCAACTTTTTTCGAATTGCAATTATGGAAAAAGCGAGTATAGAAACGCTATAATATGGTATGAAAACTACCTATGCAAAATTGTCCCATTAGGTCATCTTTAGGTCGCAGATCTCGATCAAATTATGAAAAGAGGCAGCTGATATTAAAAATGGCCTCCATTCAGTTGTACCGTATGTTTCACTCCAACCTTCTCCTCGTGCTCTTACAGAAAAAAACTCGTCACTACTTATAACTAGCGAGTAAGCCAAAATGGTTACTCTCTGCCTTTCATGAGCAGAGACACTGGTTACTACTTTATGCTTAGATGTTCCATATTCAAAAATTGTATAATAATGATAACAATTTTGGAGAATCAAAAAGTTTGTTCAGATTGCCAAATAAAAAAAGCCGCTCACGCTTTTTAGGGCATATTTTATATATGCACTCCTCTTTTCTTTTTAAATATGACGCGCTGAGCTATGACTATACACACACTCTTTGTTCAAAATGGAGTCCCTCAGAACAACAAATACGTAGACATACCCTGTTTTGATAACATGGATTTTACTTAAAATATGACTTACTTTAAACACAAGTTAAATATATTTGTAAAAAGATAATAAAAAATCCTACACGACCATATTGTGGGCATTATGTCAGGAGTACATTATAAATATATATTCTTATCATTGATTTATTGCATCTTGAAACATGGGGACAAACACAATGGAACCGTAGGCCATGTCTCCTTTATCACCAACTCCTTTTCATCAAACATGCTTGACAATGCGCCTCCACCTCCCACAAGAAGATGTATCTGATTTTATTAGCATAATTGGGCAATAACATTTACATGAATGACGCAATAACATATACAGAGGAGAGAGAGAAAAACCATGTGGAAAATCTACACAAATATGAGAGTATAAAAATCACATATTATATTAACATATATGGTCTGTCAACAGAAAAAGTTAGCGAGAGTGTCTTTTCTAGAACGGGAGTCAGCTCCGTCATCAATATGTGACTTGTATTGGACTCCTGACAGCATCCCCTTTAAACGCCCCCACACTATGAATTCAAGCAGTGAACAATCAGGCGAGTGAGGTGGCTTTTTCTTAAGCATGTTGAGAAGAATCTTCGACATTGCGAGTCGTTTTTCCTTGTCTACAGGCTTGAGGGCTTGACGAGGGGTTCTCTTGTAGAATTTAAGGCCAAGATCTTTCTTAACAAGCCGGTCCATGGTCCTTCTCCTGACGTTGAACTCCTGGAGAGGCCACTGACGGTGACCTGGCCTCTCTTGTCCTCCACATACTTTTTCACAGCAGCAACGATTTCGTCCGACCTTCGAGGCATTGACTTAGATCTTGTGGTCGCCTCATGTGTCCCTTTGGCTACCACGCTGTAAACGGTGGTGCGGCTGCAGTTCAGAACCTTGGAAATTTCAGTGGGGGTTTTTCCCCAGCGCGGTCAGTTCCAAAATTGCGACTCGACGTCTCTCCATATCATCGTCTGTTGTTTACCTGTTGCTATTTAGATTTTGCTGGAGTTTTGTTTATAACTAGTCAGGACCCTTGCTTCGAAGTATAAACCAGTTTCAATTCAATAAAATCACGAATATGTGCATGGTGTAAAATTTAAAGGAGTGCTCAGTTTTAGACGCGCATACCTGTATATGTGAGGCAAATCTAGAATTATTTTAATCTTACCTATAATTGTATTCTTAGACGAATATTCGTTTATTTATATTTACAAATGATTCTTATTGACCCTTGAGCAATAAATAACCCCAAAAATAATATATTACATTGATATATGTGCTCAACAACACAAAAGCAGGATAGAACGACTTTTCATAATTTTTTTTTATATTCTTCGACAAATTATCGTCAAATTCTAAAATAAACTATTCTTTGCACAAATTTCATTACTTAAAGCGGCAAAAAATGAGGTGTAGTGGTTACTAGAAGTAAAAAAACAACAACATAAATTGGGATTTTCTGACTTTCTCAATTTTTACTCAAGCTTGTTTTTATGTTGGAGAAACACATTTGTATTTTTTACAATTATATGTATTTGAAAGGGGTCATTATTAGTTACTCAAATTAAAAAATATGTTTTATATTATAGCTAAAATAATTGGATCTCCTAACTCATCCCAGTAAATTAAATAATTAGCCTATAATTGACCCAAATATATCTGTGAAATTTTGGGCTGTATCTACGCTGAACATATATATGAAGTAAAAAATTAATTTGGATTTTCTCTTTTTATAAACTTTTTGATAAAATTTTTATTTATTTAGACAAACCACATTTGCATCCTTATACAAATTAAATCAATTTTTATCAACCAATTATTCTTCCTAACCCTTGTGGCACGTCTCAAATTGAAGATAACAAAATGAAATGGTCACAATTATAGAATTCGAAATGTATGAGTTATATTTATAAAAGGCCATATCGGGGCCATTATAAGTCGTTTAAGTCAAACAAAGGTTATAAACTGTAGCTAAAATCATTTACTACCGTAAATAATTCCAGAAATTTGAATACCAGGCTTATAGCGGCTTAAACTGATTGTATATATGAAGAAAGAAAAGAAAAAATACTATAAGATTTCCTCTTTTTCTGAACGCACATTCATCATTTTTGTATGTTAACCTACATAATATTTACTTATTCCTTTTGAATTTTATTTGAATATTGGAAGCTGTGAAGTTGTATGAAATTAGTATAGTTCTTGTTGGTCCTATTCCAACTTTTTTAATTAATCTTAAATCCTCAATAAAAGTTGGAATACTTACATATATTTGCACTATATAAGCCGTCACCGGAAGTTACGCCCTGGACAGTTTCTTCCTGGGAAGTTTTGCCCTCATTAAAGCATAAATGTGTCTTCTACATATAATTTAAGGCCTTTCTTTACTTCAATTTGAAGTCCTGTCTAATTAATTATGAAATTATGGCATTTGAGTAATTAATATGAAATAATTGTTTTGTCTTATTATAATGAATTTGAAGCGTTTGATATGTTTTATTTTAAAATGTATTAAAATTGAATTAAATGCACTCATTTTACACTACCGAATGCCAAAATGCAATACAAATGCCTTCAATTGGGAGGAGACTAATTTTAAATCTTAACTTATATCTAGAAGATACATTTATGCTCTAATATATGTATGAGGACGAAGCTTCCCAAGGCAAAACTTCCCAGGGTCAGACTGCCTGGGGTGTAATATCCTAGAACCTATATAAACATAGGAGGGTGTCTGAAAAGTTTCCGAACTCAACGTGAAGATGGGAGCACTTGTAAATAAAAAAGCTAGTTACATGTATCTAGCATCTGTTTAAAGTACACCTCACCAAAGTTTCAGCCAATTTGGACGTGGAGTCATTATGTAACAGTCGTTTGAGTGACTTGATGTGAGTGTTTTTGAGAGAACTGAGAAGAAAAAAGAGGATCGAACTTTGGTAAAATATTTTTTTTTTTTTTTTAAAGTGTAACCTTTAAATAGATACAAATATTAGGTAAAGTAGTTATGGAACGAATAATCGGAATTAGAATCAGATAATCAGATGTTTTTTCTATAATTTAAAATCGCCCTCGGGAAAATTATGTTTAATTTGCAGTTCCGATTCTTATTCATTATTGGTTGTGAACTATTTAATACCTTTCAAAGTTATGAAAAAAATACGACCCCCCCAAAAAAATTAAGGAATGTTTGCTTTTTATTAAAAAATTTGATATTTGAAATTTTAATAAAAAAAATAAATAACAATATTTAAAGTTTTATTTAATTTTTTCTAAAAATTTATATTAGAATTTAACTTTTTGAAATTTTTTTAACAACAACTGAATTTTTTGAACTTTTTCCCAGAAAATTATATTCTGTTTGAACAACTGGGGATTTTGGAATTTTTTTCCAAAAAATTCAATTTATTGACAATAAACATGGTTTTTTAAAAAATTTATTCATAATAGTTGTTGATTTTTGAAAAAAAAAGATATGTCAAATTATATTTTTGAAAATTTTTTTCAAAAATTTAATCACTAAAAAGCTTATCCAGAAATTTAATTTTCCATTTTTTTTTTCCAAAAGTTCCAAGAAAGCCCCTAAAACAAAATTGTATTTTCTAATTTGATATTTCAAATATTAAAGAATCAGAATCGGGATCCGGAATGTTTACTAGAATTGCTTTGGAATCAGCATCGGGAGTTGTTTTTTTTGGAATCGTCTCCAATATTACTGTTATAAAGGCTGGTTGTGTTAAAATTTGACGCGTTAGTCGATCCAACTCGGAGTAATTGAGACAAAAACAAAAAGTGTTTTGTTAACAATTGTTTTGCAGAGAAAAACACAGACTACATATTTGGACGTGTTACAGTGATGGAAAAATCGTTGGGAGACGTGTGTATAATTACATGGAGACTATTTTGAAAAATATAAATACAAATCCAGAAAGAATGTCTTGTATCTTTGTTAAGTAGGGAACTTTACAGACCACTCTCTTATATAAATAAAACTCATGGTACATTATTTACTAAATATATTGATTGACTCAAAATAAGAGTCCATCTTTTTTTCTGGTGTCTTCCTCAGGATGAGTCTATATGTATGAAAGCGTATAATATATTTAGTTTGAGTGTTTATCTTGGAATATAAGTTGTTTGGATAATTAATTGGTTGAATTATCTTGTTCTTCTTCAACTAAGTGTTGGATAAACCTACTTATTGTCCCTGAACAGAAAAACAAGCTAAAATGATATTTCTCAAAATTGAGTATTCACATATTATCCTCAATTTCTATTGCCAAATTATTCTTATTAAGATTTTTGGTGTATGGCAAATTGCACATAATGTAGCCAAAATATATGAGAACTATCTAGTATATTAGAAAGGACATATCGTAACCAATATAAGTGCATTCTATCAAATAAAGGTTCACAACTATATTGTAAATGGTTGTAGGATAATTTACCTCCAACATGTTCGCCTTGCAATATATTGCCTCGAGTGCATTCATCGCCAAGCGTCTTTGCCGTCATACATACTTGCCTTTAGTATGTTTGCCGTGCTACATACTTGCCGCCCAGCACTTTTTGCCGTGAGAAATAATAAAATAGATCTTATACAGTAAATATTGACATATTATTTTTGGGATATTTCAGAGGTAAATCAATACTTCTTTGTTCAAATGATTTAAATCAGAGTTTACGTTAAAAATAACGAATGGACTTTCATAATTCTAATAAGTACATAAATATCTTTATAAGCTTGAAGTTTCTTTTCTTTTTTACCGTTCCATCACTACGAGCTAGGTTATGTGACACAGCAACCATGTTGGAGGAAAGCATGTATAACAGCAAAGATACTTGACGGCAAGTGTGCTCGAGGTAATAGAGTGCAAAGCGAACATGTTTGAGGCAAAGCTGCCTGTCACGACTTTAAATTATTGAGTATCTTAATTCATCACACAAATTTGAAGAATAAGCCTATATGTAATTACTCAAAATACATACGTCTTAATAAATGATATTTTTCTCCAATTTCTTGATTTTTTATTTAAGGTTGTTTTTATGTTGAGAGCCTAAATTTGGATGCTTTGAATATATAGTTAATTTCCAAGGTTGTGCCCGGTTCAGCAGTTCTATTGGTCCCTGTCTTGGCTCTGTCATTTCAACGGTTTCGGTCTCTGTTCAGCTTTATCCGTCTCGGTTCTGGTCTTCAGTCTTGGTTCTTTTTTGTAGAGGCTCAGTCTGGTAATATCACTTAAAACAAGGACCGTCACTAGATTGTATGGGGTCACAGTTAAATTATATGTAGAGAACGTAGGGGCGACAGATATTATGGTTGCTTGACACAATGGTTTTTCAATGTGGGGGACCTGTAAAGGTAAAGTAAAGGTTGGGAAACCCTAGTTTAATGAATATTATAGTTATCATATTATAAGGGCACCACAGGCTTAGGAGCAGACCTGGATTTGTAGTCTACTCCACTCCTTACCTCTTTTATTTACAATGTCTGGTCCCTAAAACAACTTTTCCAGTTCAAAAAGATAAAAAAACAAAAACAAAAAGATGTTTTAATGGACCACTAGCTAAAAAACATACAGCCCAATATTTTATATATGTATATATTTAGTCAAGTATAACCTCCTTATTACTCAAATTACGGAGATACGTTAGAATACTCAAGAATTTGATTACTTGAAGTAGTCAATGAATACAAATGTAATCCGTACTCAATTTTGAGAAAACTCATTCTACCTTGCTTTTGTGTACACGAACCAAACATGTGTACCAAACACTACTATATATCTGCTCAGGGCTCTATGATTCGAGTCTAGGCTCAAACTTGAGTTATTTTCTATGGACATGGGCTCAACTCAGAACCATATTGTCTGGGAAAAGAGGGACTGAATTACAGCTTTATTTAAAAAAAAAAACAATTGTTATAATCATTTTCCTCTCATTAAATGAAAAATCTCCTCCCCCCCACTTTTTGAATAGAATCTCTCACTCTATATATCTCGAATGCATGAGACTCTTTACGAGATAGTTTTTAAGTACTACATCATGATTCCAATCACTCTAACTATGTTACTGTCCTTAACAAAGACCACTGTGATGAGATGCCAATAAAGAAAGTGGGTATAAAATCCTCATCGCTTCAGATTAAACAGGTATTTGTAGTTATTAGTGTTGGGTTTTGGTTCGAAAGTCTTACTGAGACTGGGATGATTTTTTTTGGATCGACCTAATTCATTCCTTTAAGAAAGTTCGTTCTAGTGCGGCCCCAAGGGAAAAAATCGGACTTAGGTCAGACAGAAGAACTGCTGCTTCAAAATTTCAAGTTCGAGATCGGCCGCCGCAGTACAACAGCTTCACCAGCATTGGAGAAAATCCGCGGCACTGCTGGTGACCCTATGACATTCTGTGGATAGTTTGTATCTTATGTTGCTCAGGCGGCGCTCACACTACGGGCTGCATTTCCCACCACGTACTTGTCCGAGTTGGTTTTTTTAAGAAATGTTGAGATAAAAATAAAATCCTGAAACTATCTATTTTACCTTGAATCAAATTTGTGCTGCGCCATTTCAAACGCTGAACCGAAGAATGAGGCATTTTTCAAGCCAAAACAAATGCTTAGGCATACATTTTTTTGTTTCCTTTTTATGGGCAAAATAAATTAAGTACAAAAATATATCGAATCTTTTCATTTGTATTTTATTTCCATGTGATAACTGTTTGTAATAAATATAATATTTGCAATCAAAAATTAAGGGCTGTAGAATGGCACAAAAAAGCAAAGCGTATATTTATGTACTAAGCACTGCATTGGTTCAAATGGAATTTATCAAAGATGAATGCTACGGAGATTTGGCTCACTAAAAAGGGAGTAATTGGAGAAAAAAGCTTAAGAAACTCTGGTTTAGACCGGGTTTATATATAAATTATTTATGACATATGTGTTTTCAAATTGTGACGTCATACAAAATTTAAACAGAGATATATTGCAGGAATTTGGATTTCGTCACCCCTCCTGGAATATGGAACTGCATCAAAGAGCAGACCTTGAGATAGATACTGAAGTTAAAAATATATCCCTTTGAAATCCTTTATTCTTTGGCTCTAACTCTTGAAAAATACAGTGAATCCAATTAATAGTTATAGGCCTTAGCCATTGTCAAATTAAAAGCATAGGTAAATTTCTTATTGTCATACTAGACCAGCCGTAATTGATGTTTTGTTATAAAACTCTTAATAACCTTGACTTTCTAAAAACTACACGATATGTTCTAGAACAAAAACTGTCTACTTCTAATATTTAGAATCTATCTATCCATGCATAAGTTTTTCACCGTTGCTGCCACTGTGAAAAAGCAGAACAACCCTTACATCACAACCAAACGTCCAGACAATGTCCCAGCTTCAGTGAGACATGTCTTCATAACAAAAAATCCAGCTGAAACCTTGGTCTTGAGCGTTATGGAGTCTACTCTATTATATTTTTGTAGAAAGGAAGTACGGGCTCAATGCAGATGCTTGTATCGAACTTTTAGATAAAAAAGTGCCACCAGGGGCTAGAGAAAAGTTTTAGGGCAACTTTGTTCTCACTCAAGACGAAACTCTATATCATCATGCCGCTAAGGCCCTGGCCTTCCTGGGAGTCAACTTTCCAGACTTTTGGGACCTTAACATGTGACCACACTCCTATCCAGAAGTAACCCCCTTGGACTCCTCCATTTAGGTGCATCTGGAGGAGAGGGCGTGTGCTACTCCTCACAGGAGTGTCCAGTCTCTCGAGGCTTCCAGCAAGAAGGAGTGGACCAAGCTGGAATCTAATGACATAGTCAAGGTCTGCAATGGATTTAGGCCTCATGTTGAGGCAATTATTATAACTCAGGGCTCACATATTGATTAAAAGTTGTGGGAACCATTATTTTGTGACGATTTTGGTAAATAAATGTACTCACAAAAACTGTCGTTTAAATTTTAACAATTGAAATTAATAAAATGTGTAGCATTAGATAGAATTAACCCTGTGCTTTTGTCTCTATAGGCCAATCCCTTTCTTTATGGTCGACTCATCATTATTGTTCACTCTAAGATAATGACGTGATTTATAATCATAATAATAACATAAGTATTTGAAGATTTTGATTTGAAGTCATTAAGGAAAAAAAAAGAAGATAATGGCATGCAATCAAGATATATATTTGCATAAAAAAGAATCACTTTGCATGAATTAAAGGGTAAGATGAATTGATAAGTAAAATTAAATGGAGTCAAGACACATTTGGGAGGGAGATAAAAGCCCCTTCAAAGTAAATAGATGCCTAGCTTACAGATATCTGATGGATATCTAATAGTAATGAGTAGGGCCTGGAAGAATATATGCTCACATATTTCACAAAAAGCTATACATATTTTTATATTTTGTTCACCAACATCAATTTGTAGACTTTTGAGGGAGAAAATGTTAGATTTTGCCCCTTATAGGGGCAAAAAGGTTCGTCATTTTATCAAGTTTATGTGTAAGAAATAAAAAAACATCCCTGGTAAATATGACAAGTAACTGAAATCCCTGATTTTTTTATCTAAGGGCCTGTTATACATAAAGGCAATATTGTAGAAGTGAGCAATGAATTACGGCAGTCAGTTTTAATTTCAACACAGCATCCAGTCTGGCATGGCCTTTTAACAGCGGTTTCAGGATCAGTTTGTTATTTATATGGGATGTAAATTGTTCCAGAATACTTGGTTGTATGCGTCATTGCTAACTGTTGTTTTGTATGCTTGCCAAGAAAAAAAATATATTAAAAAATATAAAAATAGAACAAAATTAAAGGCAAAAATGATGACTTAAACTAATCAAAACTACTTTTGGAATAAATTAATATCCTTCTCACAGAGTCTGCGAAACATTATAGAATTATTTTTTTTTTTATTTATTTGTAGGCAGTGAACTCGTAATGGACCTATAATTTACCCACCATGTGTAATGGGATACAACTACGGAATGGAATTAAAATCCCTTATCCCAAAAATTAAAAGAATATCTTAAAAATTGAAAGACAAAAAAGACTTCCCATGCCGGGAATTGAACCCGGGCCTGCTGGGTGAAAGCCAGCTATCCTAGCCATTAGACCACATGGGATGGATATAATAGAGGCTATTTAACTATATATATTGTTTTTTGTTTGTTCAGAGAATACTTCTCTTTTTGAAATTTATACTACGCACGCCTTTATCGGCTTAATATGTACATGTTCTGACTAATGTTTGTGACGAATTAGAATAAAAAAAATGAGAATTGCTATAATTATTTATGTGAATGCGGAGCAAGTGATATATAAAGTAGCTAGCAGCACGTAGTTTCTTCAAATTTCCTTTTAATAAAAGGAAATGGTGAATAGATTATTATGTGAAGAAAAGTTTTATTCAATTAAATCCCAAAATAAAGTTTCAAAATATTCTAAGAACTAACGAGGTTTCCTGTAAAGTTAAAGTTCCCTACTGTCATTTTCATTTGCCTAATATAATATACAGTATGAGAAATAAGTTTGGGAGATGTATATTTTAGTATATAAATAAATATATTAATTAGTATAAACTTTTATGAAAATGATCAAATAGTAATATAAATATATTTTTTTTAACAGCCTTTATTCGAAATAGGCACCCTTTACCTGGATTACATAGTGGAGACAAAGGGTCACATGTGAAAAGGCATCCGTACCTTAAATAATAAATAAATGTACACATAAAAGTTAGGGTGAAACCATGAGTATTACTTTGTACCAACGTCTCACACGTCAAATAGCCATCCAAAACAATTATCTTGTGTGATTTTTAAGAGACAAATTAAAAATTAAAAAAAAAAAAATCCGTTCCAATTTCATTCGAATCTTTTAAAAACAAAACTGACATTATTAAGCGCACAACACTCAGTGAATTACAATTCGAGAACCAAGGGATCACTTTAACATATCCTGTAAAGGTCTTTGTGTCCTTGTTTCTCATTGGACGAATGGGAAAAGAATTTCCCTTGTAATCTAAGCCAATCAAATATCTCTATTTATATATCGAGGATATACATTCTGCCAAAAAAAGTTGTAGGTCGGCAGCACTGTCTTTCATTGTAACGTCAAGTTTGAGCGCGATCTGAAGACCAGCAACAGCTTACAACAGCTTGATAAGTCAATCTAATTCTTTATTGCTCCACGTTTTTTTTAACGTTAAAAGTTCTCTTAAAATCACCAGAGGATTGTGCAGGACTATATATACATACAAGGTTATACCATAATACATTTACGACTGATGTTTGACTTCCACCACGCTTGTAATATTGACGTCATACTAAATGAGAGGTTGCTTGTTTGGTCAAAATCTATTTTTCCTTCCCAACATTCAGTATGATACATTAAATTGAAAGTTGTAGCAATAGTGACGTTATCTGTTGTTGCGTGTTTTGTAAAAATCTGTCTGTCTTGCCCTGCAGTCTGTACAATATAACAGATTGAAAATTTTTAGCAAGCCCGATTACATGATGGTTTAACCTTGATTAACATATATTTTTTTTGGAGGTAGGGGTAAGGGGGGGGGGAGATTTCGGATTTTCTTTTTTAAAACAAATTTTCAAAATTAAAATTTTTGAAAACAAATTTAAAAAAATCATAACTAATGAAAAAAAATTAAATTTTTGACAAAAAAATCTTTTTTTCAAAAATCTATTAGCAAATAAAGTTCAAAAATCGATAGTTATTTACAAAAAATTAATTTGTCCGATAATTATCTCAAAATTAAAATAAATGTTTTAAATTGTTGTTATTCAATTGGATTATACATAGATATTCATAAAAAATTATTCTTTGACAAAAAGTTCAAATATTTTATAATCCTTCAGAAAAAATATCTTAAAAAAAAATCACCCCTGTTTTTGCATTAAAAAAATCCAATGAAAAACAAAAATTCCTTTATTATTCTCTTTTTTTTTTTTTGGGGGGCCCAGAGGACTCTTCTTATGTTCGCTTAATAATAAAGAAGAATTTTGGAAGCTGTTGAGGATCTACAAAAGGAATTCCCTGTTGGACTTGGAGTATAATTGAAAATCGACATGAAAATTAATTCATACGTATATTCATAGTTGCTCTTAGCTAGCTGTATGAAACGTCATGACAACTAATTCCAAATATGAAAATCCTATTTAAATTAATATTCCTTTATTTTATTATACAGTTTTAAATAAATTTTTAGCAAAGAATTTTCATATTTTCCTCTTACTAGGAAAGCTGCCCGTGGAAAATTGCCCTGCAGAAAATTGTCATTCAGGAAAATTGCCAGTTCGTGAAATTGTTCATATTTATTTCCAACTTCATGATGAATAATAAATCATTATAATTCACCGCCAATGTATTAAACACTTCCCAAGAATCCTTTTTATACCAAAAAGTAGTTCCAATCCATCAGGTTGCGCGGGGTACTTAAGGGTACAATTGAATACCAAGAGTCCCAACCCCAACCCAAGGTCTTTAAACAACTTTTTGGTATTAAATGAGTTCCTTGGATGTATTTGATGGTTTGGCATTGGTTTTTAAGGATCCAGGGGTTTCCTCAAGTACTCAGCGCAAGTCGAAGGCTTTGAACATTTTTTTGTTATAAGAGGGGTTCTTTAGATGTATTTGAGTAGCCCTACACCCTCCCCTTCTTCTTACTAATCATATCGATCCATTTCTTAGAAAAAGATTGAATTTGATAAATTGCAAGGAAATTATATTCCAATAATATTACTCAGGCTTGAAGGTACACCCTTGGGGGGAGTGAACAAACAAATATGTTTAGATATTTCTTATAAATAATATTAAGAGAGTTTATAATGTGTTATTGCATATTCACCATAAAGTTTGAACAAAATACGGGGAATTTTCTACGGAGTAATTTCCTAACTGTCAATTATCCTCCATGGCAATTTTCTCCAAGGCAGTTTTCTAAAGACAAGTTTTGTTCTATTAATTGCATATTAATAGAAAAAGGTTTTCTTCTTTATAGGAGTAATTCATTTTCTCCAGACAAAATCATATAAGTAGCAACTGATATTAACAAGGGTCTTAATTCAGTAGAACAATACATGGGTGTTTGCAGGGGGTGGCCCAGAGGTGCTGTAGCACATCTCCCTCCTCCCAAAGAAAAAAAATTACGGATTTTTTTTTGTCTATCCAAGAAAATTTAATATTTAAATTAATTTTCCATTTTCCATTTTTTTTCCAAAAATTTAATTGTTTGTGAATAACAAAGAATTTTTCAAAATTTTATTTATTGAAATTTAAATTTGGAAATTGTTTTCCACAAAATTTGATTATCTGTGAACAGCTTTGAATTTTTGAGTTTTCTTGCGAATAACCGTGGAGTTTTTTTGTATTTTTTTACGTAAAAATTATGTATTTGAAATTAAATAAAAATTTAATAATGCGGACGCCCCCTTCATGCTCCCGCCTTCTTCTTGTGCTCTTACACAAATCCTAACTCTACTTAAATTATGAAATAGCGAGTACGTATAAAATGACACGAGTGCATCGACAGATGACATGTGGTATTTTTGTGTTACCAAAGATACGAAAAATAATAAAAAAAGAGGAAATACAACCATTTTCCCGTTCTACCCTCAAAACTGTTATTTTTCTATAAGTTTTGCCCATCCCTAGTTATTTTTGTATAGTTACAAATATAAAGAATACGCTTAGAACTATTAAATATATATAAAAAATATATTCAATGTTCCTTGACTCCTTGGGAAGTATTAGCTGTCGCCTTAGCTCAAGTCTCATTTATGCTTCTTTCTTTTGAAGTCAATATTTACAAATGCTTGTTCTTTCAAGTACTTATTAATAAATAAACATCATACTCCCAAGCCTACGTAGACTGTACAAACAGGGATCTTGACTTCTATATCACTATGAATATTATTCTGACTAATACAATGAGTTTATTGTGTCAGAAGGGGGTAGAGTCATACTTCAAAAATAAAAACTACAAGCACTCTACACATATATACACCGGGTGCTCCATTAAAATCTGTACACTTAGAATTTTAAACTTCTTTAAGATGTAATTTATTAATGAACAATAGAATTTCAACCGAATTGAAACTATGAATAGATGTGGGTCTAAGCTCTTTTAATCATTAATGTAGCCGTCCTTAGTGGCAATAATGGCTTCCAGGGGGGGTGGAAGGCCTGACCCCCCTGCGGATGTAGTTTTCTGTCATGGAGTGCCATTGATTGCTAACAGGGACTCTGGTGTTTGGATGACGGACACTCTAGGCCTTCCCCTCGTATGTGTAATTGCAACGGAGGAGATAGGTTTTGTTTTTTCATTGCTCGTGTCAAAAGTGACCTCTCTACCCTCACAAGGCTTTTTCCATCCACTTTTTTGATAGTTCTCTATACAGTCTTGTATGAAATTTCACAACCTCTTGCTTAGACCCTCATGGACTTGATGGGATGGATTAGCCTGGGCTGTTTCTTTAGCTCCTCCAGGTCCAGTTTGACTTTTCTTTTACAGAGCCCTTCTTCCTCTCCAACTTTTTGGACTTGCTGACGGCGTAGAAGGCAGTCCAGAAGACACCCAATTACTTGGAGTGAGCAAATGGAAATTCGTCAATCTTTTTCAGGTGTCATTCCCTCGACTTCTACGTAGGTTAGAGTGTTTAGATTTCACTGAACACCCAGTAAAGTCAAAGAAGAAGGTGATTTATGTGTCTTATTGCAATGTTTTTATTTAAAAAAATGAACAAATACATGATCCGACTACGTCATATATTAAAATGCTAATAAATGTATTTCTTTTTGCTCAATTAATTTCAATAACATACAGGGTGCACAAACTATGTATGGCACCATTAGTTGGAAAAGGCTCGGAGCCTCCTTGGAATCTGTGCCAGGAGCGACCACAAGACTAGGCTATGATGGAAATTGAGGCCTGTAAATGTTATTTTGAGGCAAAGGTCAAAGTGACTGCGTCCAGACATCACAATTTGTGGCAGATCAAACAAATTGTCAACGAGAACCTAGGGAAGTCCATCTGGACAATTGCTCGAGAAGTTGGCTGGTTAGAGTCGCTGATCCAGATCTGCATTTACAAAAACGATGAGGAATGTCCAGATCTTGACAACAACTAAAGACAAGGAAAAGCGAACCTTAGCTCAAATGGCTTCAAGATCATTTTCACGACTTCAACTCGCCAGACTTTTGGTCTTCAAACTTGACAGATAAAACCCAAATGGGCATTGGGTGGACATGATCAAACGACAATTCAACCAGAGTACCTGTTATATGAATGACGAATTATCAGCGAGATCTAGAAGGAATTCCAGGATTTGCAATGGGATCGTTTGGGGTAGGCCTGCTTGCACTTTTATCCTCGTATAAAGACGGTAATTGAAGCAGGATGTGATTTTAGTAAATAAAATAAATTAAAAGCCATCAAACCTTCAGAATATGGTTAATTTTTTTTTAAATGAAAACTGTTTGGAGAGAAAATTGCACAAAAAAAGCTATTTTGCAATACAGATAGCCTGCTCACACTGTTTATTTCTCTAACACATGTGTAAAGCTACAACAGAGAGAGGCTATAATCAATGAGTACCTGAAGTGCAAATCTCTACCAGCTATCTTGAGGAACCTGAAGAGCCTGGAGGTCAACGTCATGCTCATCAAGGGAATCATTGAGAGGTACGAGGAGACTCAATCTATCAAGAACGTACCCAGATCAGGCAGACCAAGGTCTTAAAGGACGCATGAAGTTGTCAAGGAAAGGACTCTAAGAAATCAAATCCGTACCAAATTGAAGATGGCTTAGGATTTCAAGATAGTTGCAACCACAATAACATACCTACAAATTGAAGAGGTGATAACGCCTGTCAAGCAAGGTCAATGTTAAAAGACATAACAGAGGCATTATCGTTTTTCGTAAGCTAAGAACTGGGACGGCTCCCAACATTGTCCACAGTCATGAGAAGTTTTTCACTGTTAAACAGGATTTTAACTCCCAAAATGATCGGCTTTTGTCCAAAAAAGGAGCTGGATAACCATGGAGTCAACAAGGTACAGAAACCCCAGTCTGTGATGGTTTGGGAGGCAGTGACTGAGACAGGGAAGACCCCATTGGTGTTTGTACCGGCCAGGGTGGAGATGAACAAGAAATAGTACATCAGCATCATCTTTTAAGGAAGGAAGGTCTGGTTCCCTGGGCCCAACATCACTTCCAGGAAGAGCCATAGATCATCCAACACATCCAACGAGACGCAACGGCGGTGTGAGGCCAATTTGAGTAGCTTCTAGGACAAGACAGTCTGACTCCCTCCAGCTCTGACCCTAAGAGTAATGGATTACTCCATATGGTTCATTCTTGAGAGCAGAGCCTGTGCGACCCCAAGCAAGAATTTGGAAGGCCAAACTGGTGACTGCCTGCAAATCCATCCTCGTGGACGTGGTGCGTGCAGCAGGATAGTACATTCCAGAGACTGTGGTCAAGGCTAAGGGTGACCATTTCGAATGAAAGTTATACCTCATGTTTTTGGAACTTGTGTCGACTTATGCCCATAATTATATGCAAATTATGTTTTCAGTGATATCATAAGTACTTTACTAAATATTGAACAAAACTTTGCGTGGACCCTGTATACAAATACCTATACATAGAGTCATTTTTATAAGACCAGGGGTGTCTCGAGAGGGTGGGCTGGAAAAGCTGTAAAAAAAACATCCAAATTTCAAAAAAAATAATTTTTCGTGAAAAACTATCGATTTTTGAAATCTTTTTCCAACAGGTTTATTAAATAAACCTGATTTTTTGAAAATTTTGTGAACATAAATAGATTTAAGAATATTTTTCCAAAAAATTTCATTTTTTGTGAATAAGTGAGAATTTCTAATTTTTTTGCCGCAAAATTTAATTTGTGTAAATAGCTGTGAATTTTTTAAATTTTTTCTTCCAAAACATTTCATTTTGAAATGTTTTCCCATTAAACTTCATATTTTGTAAAAAGCTGTCAATTTATGGATTTTTTTCGAAAAAAAAATCGAAAACGAATCCCCTCCCCCCCAAAAAAAAAAATCTATATATAATCTTGCTGACTGCCCTGAAGACGCTTTAAAGTTTGAAAAGATTTTGGAAGCATCTTGTTTCATATGAAGGACTAATACGGCCCTTAATGATTCTTCACTTTTTGATTGAATGAAGCATATCATAAACCGAGACAATTATTATCAAAGCAATAAATATTATGTATATACACAAAGTTCATTTAATGATGTTTAGATTACAACATAAAATAATAATATCATAAGTTTTTCTTATGAATACCCCCCTCCCTCCCTTTTCTGAGAAAGTTGATTTTACAATATTATCGTCATTTAAACAATATTTAATATATACAAAAACACTTTCAAAAAATCATAAACATTAAGTTGTATTCTCTGTAATATTTGTATCCGGGACGACATGGATATAAATTGTTATTTTGTCAAAATGACTGCGATCTATTCCCATGCCCCAAAGACCTTGTATTGCTAAAAACCAGTAGCCCGAACATATTCCAGTCCATCATATATTTCTAATGTAAAATAATTCGTTTGCAACAAATCGATGACATCATCCTTTATTTTACAGCTTATGAAAAAAAAATAAAAAATAGGAGAGGCGTTATTGATAACACACTAGAACACTCCTTTTGTAGAAATGAATTCCAGTCAAAAAAAGAAATTTATCTTTGAGTGCAGAATCCAGAACAAAAACCCTTGGAGATGTATATTTTTTAAGCTATGATATTTATTACCACTATGTATTATTATTAAGTTATAAGGATCTAAAGAAGTGTATAGTTTTTCATCATTTTTGAGCCTGAAAAAAGAAATACGTTCAAAACAAGATACAGAATCAATAATAATATTTTTACTTAAGATTTATTAATCTTTTTTTTTTTAATTTGGGAAATGTTTTATCCGTAAAAAAGGACTCTGAACGATAATTGTCCTTAATTGCTATAATCCTGGATGTTTAATATGACTGAGAGAAAAACTGAGATCCGTTTTGGATTCTGTGCTCATAAATAGAATCGATTTTTGTCTTTAATTCCTTCGTACACAATACCCCCCCCAATTGATCCCATGTCACCATTGATTAATTTGTTAATTACAAAGTTACCAAGTTTTTTTTTTCCGTTCAAAATTGGCTTTTTTCAATCATTATTTTATTTTATTTGCATGCTGAAGTGGAGAACCCACAACATTTTATAAACCAATTCCTTCTTGAACATAATTTTTTCCTATCAAGAAGCAATGTCAAATACAAAAATGATTTTTATGTATCTATTTTAGGGATATTTAATATATCCATCAAAGATTTTATAGATAAGGCTCAGGGATGTCCAAAGAAACTTCCTCTTCAGTGAATTTCTTATAGACAGCACCAACAGTCCCGGTTTAATGTTCAATTTTGGCTTGTTGATTTTTATCCAAATGTTTTTTGAAGAGTCTGGATCCGTCAAGATTCTACTTCTCCTTACAATGATTTCACCATGATAAACTAAATTGTGGAGAAGTGAGCTGTTATCAGAAGTAACAAGCCGATTGCAGGGTTTATTCTATTTGAGTTTATTTGCCTTTCTTGTGGGCTTAGGAGGCATACGCTAATGGGCAAGAAAGCCTCCATGTTTTCAACTAAACTTCTTTTCCCATTTTCAAACTAAACAAAGCTGAATTTTCTGGAAGGTCTTCATAAAAGAACTGGGACTTTTTGTCTCCAACTTCGATCTCTTTTAATGTGGTATGTCAGGAGCATGAGATGTGATACTTTATCGTCAACATAACACGGATCTTCGAGATCGTCTTTAATAAACTTTTTGAAATTTATTCACTTAATGGATCAGAGTCCCTATAGCCCATTTAAAGCCATTGCTTATCTTGAAGGGTATTTTTTTCCTTCAAGAAGCAGTTTAAAATACTAAGACGAAATTGTGTTTGATCCATTGTATTGCAAATAACAAAATAAGCGTCACACTTAGCAAAATAAGTCACACACCAAAGAATAGATTGATATGAAATTTTGACTACTGTTTTTTGAAAATTGTTCGAACGGAAAATGAGCTTAATTATTAAAAAAAACAGGGAACTCTTTGTGTCAAGCCCGATACTTTTTAGCCTCTATGTTATGTTACTACACTTACAAATATGAATGATAAAATGAATTACTATCCTCCAGAAATGACGAAAAATTATGAAGATAAGAAACGGTTGAGCCGTATTTTAATTTTTAAATTACATACAAAAGGATCTCAAGGGCTCTTATTCTCTCTTGGAGAACATAAGCTATCAAGAAATAAAAATATAATTTTTTTTAAATATTTTGAACTAACTGGAACTACAGGATCAAGGATACACTAAAATTTAAAGTATGCTCCAATGAGTATAGCATCAAAAAGAAATACGTTCACACTATGGAAAGATTTCGAGAATGAACATGCAAAAGTTATACCTATGGAAAAATAGAGTCAACCTATCCTGAAATACCTTTTAAACACTGACAACAGTAATATATATATATTGGATTACCTTTATCGTATAGAAACTCATATTTTGACTCGAAAGCCCGCGGACTTGCCCGAAACCCAGCACTAGGAAGCTCAGTTAAGGCCAAAGCCCCATTTTTCTATCACGATCAGCCTTTAGTTGTTACGCCGGTCACGAAATGTTGGATATAAGGAAGTCCATTGTCTTCATTTAGTTTTCCTTTTTTCCCAAATGATCCATTATAATCTGGGCACTTTGACTTTTAAACTTCAACAAGATATAATTTATTAATTGACAATATAACTTTAACTAAATTAATACTATAAATAGTACTCTTATTCATTAATATAGCCATCCATAGTGGCAATGATAGCTTCCAGTGCTGCATGATAGTGGCTTTGAGGGCATTGGTGTCTGGATTATGGACACTGTAGGCCTTCGAGGGGGTTCGCATCATTAGGGGGGCAAAAGTGTCAAAAAAATTGCAAAAAAGTGTCGCAAAGGAGAAGATAGGTTACTTTTCTGATAGCTCTCAGGACAGTCTGTTGTGAAACCCCGATATCTATTGCATGGGCACACATGGACCTGAGGGGATTGGTCTGGGTTGTTACCTTTAGCTCCTCTGGGTCTAGTTTGGCCTTTTTTGAGAGAACTCTTCTTCCTTTCCAACGTTTCATACTTGCTGTAGGCGTAGCTGTTGATCCTAGAGACACCCAACTGCTTGGAAAGCGCCAATTTAAATTTGTGGATCACGTTCAAGTGTCATTTTCTCAAGTTGTACGTATGCTAGAGAGCTCAGATTTGTTTTGTATTGTAAATAGTTGTTTATGCTTTAATGTATCGAAATGTGAATTAATTTCAATCACTCAACCTTTATGAATTAGTAATTGTTCACCTAGTACTTTATACACTTACAAACTGTATTGAGATGCATATTTTTAGTCTCACTCCTTGGAAATAAATACTTTAAGCAATATCCGTGATATGTAATATGTATTTATTAAACATCTTCATATTAATTATTTAGATTAAAATGTGTAATAGAAAATGTGAGGAACCCCAAAATTTGTAGTTGAATATTTTAAAATGAGTAAAATAATTTATTTGGCCCCTATTTTAATTGGATAAATTATTGTATACATATGTTGAGTAGAAATTGCAAGTTTTTTTAAAGAAATTGTACACGTTGCAATTTCTTCACCTTTATATGATTTATTTAATTAGAACATCATTGATCATTCTAATTGCCAACTTTATATTTCATTTTTATCTATTAAAATTAAATTGTTTAGACGTATTTATGAGTAATAATATAATTATGGGCATTTAAACTTTATAATCTGTCATATATATATATATCAGTCATTTGTATAAAAATGGTTAAAAACTACACCATTGATATATGGATTATCCATCGAATATTATTCTCATTCCAAGTACTCAAAATCCATCATTTAATATTACTCATCACATTTTTTGGTTGCAACTTGTTAATAAAATATTTTCATCTAAGAAATATAATTCTAGTCGTATTTATGAAACATTGCATGGGTCTGTATATAGAATCTAGCGTATATATATATACATAGTGCACCCTGATGTAAATCAAACAAATATTTTTGATATATTTCTTATATCATGTATTGAATTTGATGTGCATTGTGCACACTTTCATAAACATATATATCATGGTGTACAAGATATGATGTTCTAACCTAGTTCCGGATTTAAAATTTCCACCCTGTATATATGTGTGCGCGTCTAAAACTGAACACTCCTATAAATGTAGGCGTTTTTCCTTGTCTACAGGCTTGAGGGTTTGAGGAGGGGTTCTCTTGTAGACCTTAAGGCCAAGATCTTTCTTAACTAGCCGGTCCATGGTCCTTCTGCTGACGTTGAACTCCTTGGAGAGGCTGCTGACGGTAACCTTATCTCTCTCTCCCTCAACAGACTTTTTCCCGCTAGAAAAAATTTCGTCCGACCTTCGAGGCCTTGACTTAGATCTTGTGGTCGCTTCAGGAGTCCCTTTGGCTACCACTCCGTAAACTGTGGTGCGGCTACAGTTCAGAACCTTGGCAATTTCAGACGGAGTTTTTCCCCAGACGGAAAGTTCCAAAATTGCGACTCGACGTCTCTCCATATTATCGGCTGTTGTTTACCTGTTGCTATTTAGATTTTGCTGAAGTTTTATTTATAACTAGTCAAGACCCTTGCCTCGAAGTATAAGCCTGTTTCAACTCAATGAAATCAAGAATATGTACATGGCGTAAAATTTAAAGGAGTGTTCAGTTTTAGACGCGCACACCTGTATATAAGACTTTTTTTCGTTTTTATCTAAATACGTGTCACACATACAGGGGTGTTCAAAAGTATTAAACATCTTAGATTTGGCGAACAAAATTTTGGCGGTAAAGTATACCCACTGCAATCTGTTTGCTTGTTATATAATCTGAGTTCCATCCCTCTCTTCTGATGTAAATATTGTTTTTTTTGGATGAGAAGAAGTGGGACCTGGATCAAAACGACTGAATCTTGGCCTCATCATCAAAAAATGTATACTTAGACAAAAGAACAATTCTGACATGGGTTAATAGTATATCCCTCTTGGTTTGGAGAGGGATTTAAAGTAAAGAAAATAAACTTCCTTTGGTTTTTTCCTCAAGGGCCTCCCTATGAAGACGGGTGTCTACATTTCATACCCTCTTATTTGATATAAATATTGTCCTTTTGGATGAGAAGAAATGGGACCTGGATCAAAAAGACCGTATCTTGACCTCATCATCAAAAGATGTATCTTTAGACCAAAGAAAAATTCTCAAATGAGTTAATAGTCGATCCATTTTGGTTTGGGAAGAGATTTCAAGTAGAGTAGATAAACTTCCTTTGGTTTTTATTCTGCAGAGCCTCCGTATAAAACCGGGTGACTACATTGAATATATTTTGGAGCCAGTGGTCCTTCTGTGGTTTAAAGCAAATTCATCTAAAACGATTAAGGTGCCCTTTCATCAAGATGGAGCCCCAATAAATACCTGCGTTCAATACCAATAGTGGCTTAAAGCAAATCTTAATTTTAGGGACAAATCTACTGAGTGCCAGATTTTAACCTCCTCGACTACTTTGTGTAGGGTTATCTCGAGTTGAAGGTAAAAACTCAACAATATTTAAATTCGGAATATCTCTGTCAGATGGAATGGGCAAAACTTCCCAAATCTATGGCACGTCCAGCATGTGACGCATGTCAATCACGTCCAAGGGAGGTAGTATATAAAGGATGCAGTAAAACTTGAATAACCTATAAAATATGGAACAATATTTAATAAATTTTCTAAAATAATTATTTCTAGTGTTTTTCTCTACGATTAATATATTACTCAATATATATAATTTAAAAAAGTGTAAAACCTATGGTCACCCCTCTGTGTGTTGTATATCACTATTGAAGGGTAATTATTTGTTTTTTGTAAGAATCCTTATTTGGGATGTATTAACATTCTTTTTTATGACATTCTCTGAGGGTTTTTATTTTTACCAGGACTGCAGAGTCGTAGTCGGTACCGTTTTTGATGGATTCGGAGTCAGGAGTAAGAAAAATTGTACCAAATCCGGCCACAAACAGTATTATAATTTATATTAACAAAAATTATTTATAATCTAAGGCTTATAATAAGTATTTTTAAGATATTTTCTATATAGTTATTTAAGTTATAGGTATTAAGTACAATTAATTTATGGAACTTATTAAGTTAACTAATTTGTTAGTTTACTTCACAAATTTACAACCTGCTTTATTGTCCAAACAGTCACAATTCCCAACCAATTCCAAAGTCAAAATTAATAAATTGGATAGAACATAGTCACTAGCTGTACTAATTTACTAATTAGACTTCAGAATAGTCAATTTCATCAGAGGAAAGTGTAAAATTGCAGCGAGAGGCTGTGTGTATTGTCGTTCCAGTGTTACGAATATATAAATTACTTTCCGAAACTTAGGAAAGGATAGATTTTGATCCATTTAATTTCCTGTTCGTCTAGTTAAATATCTTAAATTTCAAATATTTTATTTATATATAGGACCATTATTTATTACTTATAATTAGTTACTTACAGCTATAAATTTAATCTAGTATTCCAGTGCTAGCTGATAGTGGCATTGAGGGCCTCGGTGTTTGGATAACAGACACTGTACGTCTTCTATCAGTGCTGATCTCGAAAGTATCCTCTCCATTCTCACAAGACTCTTTCCAATCACTTTTTTTGATAGCTTTTTGGACATTCTGGATTGACACTCTGACGTCTCTTTCATGGGCCTCATGGACATGAAGACCTTGGCAATGGTTGTTTTTCTTTCAATCATGTGGATCCAGTTTGGTCTTTTTGACAGAGACATTCTTCTTTCCCAACGTTTTGGACTTGCTGACGACGTAGGGAGTGTGTGACTGGAAATTGATGGATCACGTTCAAGCCTCATTTTCTCGACTTCTCCTTAAGCTGGAGAACTCAGATTTATTTTGTAGAGTAGCTAATTGTTTATGTTCTAATATATTGAAATATGAATTACTAAGTTTTAAGATCTCAATGGATCACCCGGTATATTATACCATGCCCTCAAAAATACCGGGCTTCACATCTTTTTTTTGAATTGCCTCATTTTAAGTGTGCAGACAACCTTCAAAAGACAGCTGTCAAAACCTCATGACAATCTGCTCTTTAGTTTGTGAGTTCTATGGTGCTATATGTGTCATTTCCAAGACAATGAATGTAAAAAAGAAGGGGGAAAAAAATAATACCCTTCAAGATAAGCAATGGCTTGAAAAGTGTTATGGGTACTCGGAGCCATCAAGCAAATAAATAATAATGACTAAAAATAAGTCAATTTTGAACGAAAAAGAAAGTGTTTTAAATGTTAAGGCCTGGACTTTTTTAGCCAATAAGTTATGTAGGTGCTACTTTGTTAGTAAAAAAAGAGGGATTGGAGTTAGGAGCAATGTATTTGGTTTGAACCAGGGTGGGACGATAATATATATACAATTTACATACATATAAATATACATTTGAGCCAAAATAGACAACAACTTGCTCTTCCATCATCTTTAAAATTGATTTACGGAGGTCCTTCATAGGTGTCAATTGTTTTTGTGTGTGTGTGTATCCACGTGTGGGCTATGAAGAGGTGTTGTTTCTCTTGGGTGTACATATTATGTATATATTAGTGATGCTTTGAATAATATTTCAAAATATTGTTATGACTAATTTAACTTTTATATATTAATTTGATGATACAAACATATATACAATTCGGATACTTCATCGATAGATATTGGAAATATTCGATAAGTCTCTGGTCAAGGGAACAAGACAGCTGAAAAAAAGAACATTTGGTCATTCCTCAATCTTTTAAAGAAACACATTCCGTGTCCATCAATACAAAAACATGTGGGAAAGGTTATTCTCAAAATTGAGTGTGGAATACATTTTTATTCTTTGACAAATTATTTTCAATTTCTATCAAGAAATTATTCTTATTTAGTCCAAAAATAGGAAGCATAATGTATATTCAACCCGGATCCCATGTACCGGGGTATGGGGTAAGAAAAGTTGTAATATCCGAGATTAGAACCAGATTCTAGTACTTGAACTTTTCCAAATCTTCAATAAGACCAGAAGGATTTTTGGATCTTAAAAACTTATAAAATAGTTTTGCTTTATAGATAAAATGGGTCTTGGATCTGGATTTGAAGTGTACAGTTTCGGTGTAACTGAAATAGTCCTAAAATATCTAAGAATAGAGACTGCTTTGAGTAGTCGAAGTTTTTCTTTTTTATGTTCCTTTAATTGGTTAGATGGAGTTGCACTGATTAAGTATAAAGAAACATTATAGTACTCCAATTACTACATCTAACCTAGGAATCTTTTGGTGAAATCCATATGCATATAGTATATTTCTTTCTCTAGGAATCACCGGGGTGCGAACGTACAAACATCAAGTTCAAGAAAATAACTCCTGAGCGTGCTGTCCATGAGCTATGGCGATTTCATAAAGTTTCTGGATATTATAAAAGATCGGAAGGATTTTCTGGATCTTAAAAAGTAAATAGTATTTTTAATAAAGTAGTCTTGAATCCCGATTCGAAGTAATATGGCACAATATTTTTTGCATTATTCGAAAAGAAACCTGAACTTTCCAGAACTGCTTTTCTGTATCTTAAAAAATGATCCAAAGGATTTTTCGGTTCTTTAAAGGCATATAGTATCGCTTTATAAAGATAGAACAAGTCTTGCGCCCGGATTCAATGTATTTGGGTAATGGTATAAGTGAGCTATTATTATTTGAAAGTATACGAGAACCAAACTGGCTTGGGTACTCGAGCTTCTCCGAAAAAAGTACTCGAGTACGTTATAGATAGATTTGTCTTATCTGAGATCTGGAATCCAAATAGGATTTGGGTACAATTTAAAAGATAACTCAACGCCGGGTCAATATAACCGAGGCAGTCACCTAAGATAAATAATTCCAAAGGATTTTTGATGTAGTCCAATAAATAATAGCCATTTATTGGTGTTTTCGGAACTAGTCAAAAGTTGGATACTTGATACACCAGGAGGAGACATGATACAGAGTAGGCTGAGACATGGAACAGGGTGGGATTAGACATGTTACAACATGTAAAAACTGCCTTTTGTTATATTCAAGCATTTATTTTACTTGTTATTGCAGTTTGTCAGCATAAAATAAATACTTGTAATTACATATATATAAGATAAACAAATAAAACAAAACTTAATTGAATATAATACATTTTTTATATATATATATAATACAAATGGGGTGTCACCCCCCTTAGTGTTGCAATTAGAATAAATGATGTGAACTGAATATTGAAACTATTATTACAATTTATTACAAATATGTCAATTAATTGAACAAATTGCTAGGCTATAAAATTTAATAAAATTAAATTAAAATCTCATGTTTTATAATAGAAATATATCTGCACAAAAACCTCCCTAAAATGTTTTTTTTTTGTGTCAAAAATTTCAATGTCGAAATTCTCTATAATTGTAAGCATTAGACAACCCGGGTTTTATGCTGACTTGATAAACAAAGAAAGACATTCAATCGTATAAAAACAAGGTGGTTAGATAACTCTATAATTTAAAGTTATTGGCAGTGTAAGATGGGTCCTCGGTAACAAGTATCCTCACTCGCCCCTAAGGGGCTTGAAAAAAGTACTCGAGTACAGTATAGTAAAGGTACATTTCTGTTATCTGAGATCTGGAATCTAAACAGGCTTCGGATATTCGAAATTTTACGGATCTTTTTACAAAGATCCAAGCAATTTTTCGGATCTATAAAACTTATAATATATATTAATACTTAATATTAGTAAAAAAATAAATACCGTCTTTATTTATCTTGAATGGTGCTTGGAGCAACATCTTATCTATTCCGGTGTATAAATTGACTTCTGTTGGAAGGAATTCCTAACTTAACTTCCAGTAATTTATGAACTAATAATATAAAATTGAAACAAAAATAAACATGAAATAAATATATTCTTAATAATTGAACAGCTTATACTTTAATATATTGCAGATACTTGTTATATACTTAAATACAAATATATGTACTTGACTTAAGTACTTTTCAATCTACTTGACCCTTCGCCTGCTGGAGAGGCTTGTGAGAGGGAATTTATAATATCTATAATGGTAAAAAATGATAAATAATTAATCCATTTACTCGTTTACAATTCGTTGATCTATTTTTTTTTTTTTGGTCTGTTTTTTTTTTTTTTAAATCCACTCACAGTATCCAACTGTCAAAAGGATAGGATTATTTTGGAAAAAAAACACATATGCTAGCTAGCCAATTGTTTTAATGATTATTTAGACAATATTATTCCATGAATTGATTTGATAATTAATCGTATCAATGACTGAGGATTAAATGATTCTTGGAATATATAAATATCGAATTCATATATCAGGGGTATCCCCAGGGGGTGGGCTAGTTTATATGGAAATTTTTGCTTTTTACTAGAAAATTTAATATTTTAAATTTAATTAAATTATTCTAACTTTTTGGAACAGCCCCCCACACACACATAAATTGTACTACGTAGAGTCAGCTGCCATTAAATCATACAAGAGTCAACTTATTAAAAAAAATGAACGAAAACAGTTGCAAGGAAAATACACCATATATTTGGTAATTTTGAGAAGCTAGTCGTGAGAGACTAATTTTTTTTAGTCACAATCTGTGGACCTATTTTCACTCTATCTTGATTTATGAGGAGTAAAAATATAGCCATAATTTGGAGAACATATCCGACCTCATTAATGATTTATCTATAGAATATCAAATTATAAAAGAGACCGATCCAGAACGATTTTTTTAATATTTAAACCCAATTTTTCATTGAGACTGAACTTCTTTAGATACCGAATTAGTTCGATCCAAGACTGGTCTATAATTTTTAGACCGAACCCTAACATAAGTACATATGTAATACACATAATTCAAACATAATGTTCCCATTCACATCTCAAACAAAAACAAAACTCTCTTCTTGAATATAATTGAAGAGAGCCTTGGGAGTACTTAATGAGCTCAATTACCCATTTGGCTCCTACATACATACAATTGTACATCTCAATTATGCATAATGACGTTTGTAAGCCCATAGATTACTTAAATATTGTACACGAAAGAAAAATATTTGCTAAAAAAGTTAAAGTTTTTAATAAATAAATTGAATCACCTTTTTCTTATAGGATATATATTTTTTCAATGTTTCTTTCAAGGTTATTTATGTTCATATATATAAAAAAACATAATTAAAAAATATAGTTTAAATTTAATATTCCTTCATGTAATCTATTATTCAAAACAAAACAAAAATGAAGTAAAATGCATGCTCATTGAAAAAATAAAAACAATCAAAACTTCAATAATACAGAATAGCTTAAAAAAAACTCTCTATTCGAAAACATCATCCACTAATATGCCTTTTATATTATTAAATCGGATGCATAACTCCACAAAGTCCCATCGGAGGTTGGCATCTTTTAAAATAATGTAGGGTACCTTGCTGCAGCGGCTATAAGACTATAATCTTATATCATTCAAACTAACAACCCGTTATAGAGTAATGTTCTGTACTATAAATGACTTATAATTATGAAGAGACGTGTTTATTGCCTTTTGTTCTTGAGAAAATATAGTCCTTATAGAGGAAACACGAAACGGAATATATCCTTTATTCTCTCCTTCATTGTTCCCGATAAATATATGATAAAGCATAATAAACTGCTCAATTATTGTAAGAACTGGACCCTCAACAAAGGCTATTATTATAAATTGTCTACAATCTTTGCAAGTAGTTGAACACTTTAACAGATTTGCCGTTATAAAGAATTAAGTCGTAAATTTCCTTCCATCATTTATCTTCAAAGAGTGTACAATTTTTCTATATAATAAAAAATAATATTAATTACCAAAATATAGCAAAATTATTTACCGACCTTGCCTAATTTGGATGGATACGCGTTAGTTATGTTCAGTGCGTGAATTTTATAGCTGACCCGGTTTTTAAAAAATTGGTAATCTCAATCTAATGTATTTTCTATTCCTTAACTGGTGTTATCATTATTTATTCTGAAGAAGTTTGCCTGCACGTCATACTTTTTAGATGAAATTAGATGGAAGGTCTCATTCTATGGAAGGACATACTTCAATAAAGAAAATAAGTATTCTAAAATAAATTAAGACAGTCCAAATTTCCAATTCGTTTAATTCAAACTCTTTCCAAAAGTAAATAATTTGATTCAAAGCTATCGAATAAGTCCAATTTGGGAAAATGATTTCAAATAAGGCTCTTCTTGGCTGAAAGTCATGTCGTCAATAATTATATAAAAATGACTAATATTCATATATACTCGTTGAAATAGGCCTAAAAAAGCACTGTAAAGGTTTTCATTACTCCCAACCATTTGAGCATACCCTTGAAATGACTCCAGAAAGACTCAATCGTTTGAGTATGAGCTACGGTTAATGGATCCCAAAAGTTATACTTGTTCACAAAAGTAAAGTATGTATTATTTAACTAATTCCCAAGGTTGCGATATGCTGCCCAATCGTCAGAAATGACAGTTGCTTACGGTAGAAGGTGCAAACTTATTCAAATCATTGTGATCGGTAAAATTACAACACAACTTCAAGTAGGTAACAAATAAATGATTAAGTTTGAACAGTGTACATGATTATCGACTGTAAACTAAGCGTCAATATGATAAAATTTCTTTTAAACAAGAAACATAATTTACATTATTAATAATAGACGTAGAAAAAATTGTAATGTCTTATATAATTGGATATGATTTGCTCTGACCTCATCTCTCAGTCAACGGATGGACTCCCTGAGAACTCACCCCCCCTACCCTCCTTTGCATATTCTGTAAGAGCATCATTCACAACTTCTTCCACCATATAATGATACCTTCCATTTAATTTCGTGACCCTTCAATGTACTAATTATTCGAATAACTCGAAAAAGTCGAGATCTTCTCTTCATCCCTCAAAATATTCTTCTCTTCACTTCGCGTTCCTTCGCGTAACGTACCAAAAAGTATGACGTGCGGGCAAGTTTATGCAGGATACCAATTGCATCCCTCCTTTTCTACTGGATTCAACTATATAGTCAAAACTTTATTGAACATTACTTTGTGCTCTTAAAAGAGGGAGAATAACCCTAAGGATTTGTTGCAGACTTATAATTGTAAGTCTTTGTTGGGCTCAGAGTAGAATTTTGGTATCAATATCTGAGTAATTCTTGTCAATGTGCTTGGTCCTTTCTGTCTACACCTCCCCCATTGTCAGAGCTGATTGTATTTATTCTCTTTCAAAACATTTCTCATATTGTCATGGTTACCATGTTGATTTTAGGTTTCTATTTTTAAACATGCTCGTAATATACATAATGCACACGATTTACTTTTTATCAGTAAGGTTGGAGCAAAAAAAAGTAGAAAGTAATATATTTTACTTACAAATCACCCATAATATTTGTTTTCAATGTCTACTCCACATATGAGACGTTAAAACTAGGTAATACTAAATAATTTGAACCCAAAAATATCTTTGTATATGCAGTAATTAAGGTACAGCACTACACAGTCAAACGGGATAGATACACGCCACCCAGTAATAATCTGACTGGTTTTGTAATAGCTAAAAGCTAGCATGGCTATCGAGTGCTGCTTACATGTTATTATTAATGTTTACAGAACAGGATTGAATATTTTGTATGCTCATAAAAGACAGAGAGTAACCCTCAGGATTCATCGCAGAGTTATAACGTTTCAGTTGCTGCTTATGCCCTTGCTTGAGTCGGAGTGTGGCTTGTATTGAATATTTTCTTCCTTTAAATGCTCCATGTAGCTGATCTTTGAAATGTCTTGCCAGCTAAGCTGTTCTCTTCCAAACATTTTACAAATTTTCAAGGTGATCCAAATGACATATACTAAGGTCGTTTGAAAAGTCCGTGCAAAGTCCCAGGGACGTAACTACTAGGGCGTGTCGAACTTATTTTTGTTAGTGGCATCTCTTGTAAAAACACACACCAATTTTCAGTCAGATCAGTCAATTTTTCTCTGCTTGGTATTACTTTGAATCGAAGAAGAGTTTCAAAAAAATTGACGTAAAAGAATTTTGCGTGTTGAATAAACATTACTTTATGAGAGGCAAAACGCATCAAGAGACTAAAATAAGATTGATAAAAATTACAAGGACTCTGCACCTTATATTAAAACAGTTTAGAAGTGGTTTCAAAAAATTTGGAGTGGCCCTATGGGTACAAGTGAGGCTGAACGTTCTGGACGTCCTGTTCAGGTTACTACTCCAGAAATAATTGATAAAATCTATGATATGGTGATGGATGTCAAAAGAATGATGGTGCAAGGGGTTCCTAGTGATGTGAGTATCTCGAGTCGGAAGCCTATTTCCATTTATTTTGCGGCCACAAGTGCTGAGGCGGGAGCTGGTGCATTATCTTGATGGAAACGAACTTTTTTTCTGGGGCAATCGTGGGTATTTTTCTTGCAGCCCACGATTTCAAACGGTCCAAAAGTGATTGATAATATGCACTGGTAATAGTTTTACCCTTTTCTAGATAGTCCATGATAATTTTTCTTTGCGAATCTCCAAAAAACATTCCCCATACTCCTTACCGCAATTTCTTCACTACAAACAAATACCAAACATAAAGAAATAGTAGACCGATCTTGCGTGTTATTCTAAGAGATACCATTAACTAAACATAACCTCGATACGCCCCATTAATGTCATCTCTCGTACTTTGCACGGACTTTTCAAACGACCCTCGTATATCGAATTTGAAGAGCAATGCGAGAAGTTCATATGAAATTGAAGCCTTCTGTTATAGTGCGTTAAAGAGCTTAAAATCAGCTCAACATCAGATTATAAAGTGTTATTAAAAATCTACCTAAATAATGTTTTCATTCGGCTGATGCGTTGCTCTTTTAGGACGTAATTTTTTGGGTTTTTATTCTTTTAGCACACCAGCAGATCGTATTATTTTTGACTATCCCTATGTTTGTTTATTATTTTGTACATTATGACTTGGTTTAAGGTGATATCCCGTTAGTTTGACGTCTCAAAATATAATATGTATATATACTGTATAAGTATCTAAAATCAATTTGTTTTGAATACCCATAAAATGAAGTATTTTGAGGTTTATTATTATTATGATAATCATACCCCAGGTTCAATTCAACCATTATTTTTCCATGAATATTTAATCAATTTAAAAACTACCCAAAAATGCACGAGTTTTTCATCAAAAGGTCTAATGAAACCTCCACAAACTTTTAAAATATATGTACATTAAACAATATACAAATACTTATTTTTGTACTTAATCGTTTATTTTTTCAATTACATAGAGCTATGAACAAAGGCTGTAAAAGTAGGTAACCGAATAATTAATTATTTTAATGATTCCTCTTTGATTAATAGGTATACGGTTACTACTTATTGACATTGGTGTTGAGTTTGGGTGTGAAAATCCTAGACCGGACTGAGAGATTTGTGGTTTTTAGTGGCACAACTAATTGTACTCTTTCTAAAAGGTTTGAATATTTTCTATTTTCAAGTCCTTTCTATCACCCTGGAGATCTTCAATTCAAATGTTTTATATTATGCCGCCGGCAAAATTAAAATAACACGAATATCCTCTGTAACTAAAGGTTATCCTACGTGTATATTCTTTGCTAGGTAGCTCTAAACATTTATTAAAACATTCCTTTTCAGCCTAACTTTAGGATTACTCCCTTTATTTTTTGAGGACACGCTGAATATAATTATCGCCTATATTGTATTAACTTCATTGTTCCCAAGACCCCTCAAGTTTAAAATAATAAAATCCCTCAGAACATTTCAATTGTGGACATTTCGAATAAGTGTGTCAAATAGCTTTGAATAATTGGCCACAATCTCTACATAGAGTGGTACTAAAAAACAAAATCCCTGTGGCTATTTGAAATTGAGCTGTGAATTTTCTTCCATCAGCTATTCGGGAAGTCGAAGAAATAATCCTATACATCCAATAACCTGATAGATTTAATTCCTTAATCCATCCGTCATACCTTGAAAACTCAGAGTACTAATCTGAATAAGGAAAAACCATTTTCAAATGCCAAGGAATGGGCACATTGTGTAGCTTGGCAAGTCTCATGAGAGGGAAAATAAACTTCCCGCTAACAAGCCCTCACGTCTTTTTTTTTGATTTTTGTGAGTGCCTCCCATTTCGAAGACACAGGGTCTGTAAATCCTTTTAAAAAAGGTTTTACTCCAAGATTCTTATAAATAATATCCATCGTAACGAGGAGTCGCTTTCCAAAGAACCCTTTGTGTTTTCTTCTGTATCTGTTTGGAGGTAAGGCTCTGTGATACAAAAAAGTAACAACATGAGGATTGGAAAGAAAATCGGTCCATATATTGAGACATACCAAATGGTACACGATTAAATTTAAGTTTACGGTCCGAGAGCACGGCTTGGATTGAGATAGTATCGGTCCCGATAGATTAAGAATAAATCACTTTACACCAAACCGGCAAATAATTCGGTCTTGGACCGAGTCTCAACACTATTATGTAGTTATGTTTATAGAGAGCAAAGCCAATCACAAATCAATTTCTTTACAATAAAAATAATCATTAAAGAAATACGTAGTCAATCATGCATTTCCTACAAGTATTTCATATCATTTCCTCTTTCTGTATAAAGTAAGTTTGTAAGATATATAAGGAAATAATATTGAAGCATTACGAAAAATATTAAAGCAGTAGGTAATTCCATTTAATCCTTCTCTATTTTTTTTAATCTTTACCTATTGCAAATGAGAAAATTAAGTAGATTAAAGTTTATACCAACTTCATATCCTGATGGTTCTTTGTAACATTTTTGCCGGAGGTAATATTGCCTATTGAAGATTTTGCCGTATGACATATATCCTTTTATGCTTGAACTTTACTGTTGTACATTAACATAAATGTAAGGAAATATGGTAACAGTTACTACGTCAAGTCATAAATAAAAAAACCCAAGACTGACAAAAAACTTCACCAATTTGAAGAACATTTTTAAATTTTATCTAGATCGACTCTATAGATGATTTGTGAATTATGCTTCAATATTGTGAACATTGGGGGAATAACGTCGATTTTGTACCCTCCAACCTTTCCTTCGAAAAGAAGCAGATAAAAGGCCCTAAATCCTTTGGTAGTAGTTATCTCAATTATTCATACAAAAATGAAAATTATTAGTCAATAATTGTGTGAGAATTGTACACAACTTAACGAGGCCTAATTCTAATTTCAATGTTCAGAACACACATTAGGAAAGAAAAGGAGAAATTTGACACCTGTCAACAAAATACAGACTTTTTGTGTGTGTTGTGTTTGAGAGATAAGGCTGTGACACAGATTGGAACGCAGAATGTGTCCAAATCGTTCTAGAAATAATCAGTAGGGATAGGACCGAACCCATTCGGTTTACGACAGAGTAACAACACCATATACATATATATATATTCAATCTACATTCTTGTGATAGGGATCTTAGACATATTATTATACTATACACATTCTATAGTATTAAATATATGTATCCCTGATACATATATATTGTGTCAGAGATAAACACCAACAACATTCCTTTATTATTAGAAACATACTGTATGCTTCAACAATATCAAATAAGAACACAAAAAGGTAAAAAGATTGTTGCAATAGATTAAAACTTATCTTGTCTTTTCACAAAAAAAAGAAGATTTTTTAATGGGAGGAGAAGGTTCGATGAATTGATTAAGAGGAAATTAATTTATATGCATATATCCATAAATATATATGACACATATCCCAAAATGAATCAAACAAAACGTAGTTCAATTGTGGAAATCATTAATAACTTTTTATTGAAGAGAATAACGTACACACTATTTTGTCTTTATATCGACTGCTGCCATCTAACGTATTAAAAGCGCACCCTTCCTTTATAAAAGGATGAATTATGCATTTAAGAAGAGGAGAAGAAATAAAAAGAGTGCCGTGACCAGGATTCGAACCTGGGTTACTGCGGCCACAACGCAGGGTACTAACCACTATACGATCACGGCTATTCTCCGATTGATATTTTATTGAAAATGTTGTATATATTTATTAAAAATAATGCGATAAATATCTTAATGACTCGCATTGAAGTATGACGTGACGTTGTAAACTTTACTGCGCCTAGAGATTAAAAATCATTCGTATATTTAAAGGTGCAATGTTTTATCTCATTATCACGTATTAATGGCAAGTTTTCACACTATGGTAGAAATTACAAGTTGCTAACATAATTAACGTAGATACAATATAAGATTATGACGTCATCAGATTCATTTATATAAAATTAGCATCCTTTTTGAATCAAAAACATTTGTTGCATCATCTTTCTACCTATTAAAACTCAAATAATTTAATGATTAATTTGTTGAACTAAAAATAATTATGGATTTACTCAATATTCAACTCACCGTACTTGCCATGGGGATCAAATGACACTTGAAGGACCAACACTCCATCACATTCCTTCATCAAAAAGATATTCACATATTACAGTATATTAGTCATATATAAAATATATATATATGTATATAAAATACAAGAAGTGACAATACTGATGAATATCATGAGAAATTCTTTGACGTCGTGACAGCTGACGAGAAGAAAAAAAAAGTTTGGAAGAGTTGGGATGGAGGGACTGTAGCCCCCTCCTAATTTCAAAAAAATTTAATCTAATTTTTCAATTTTTTCTTGTAAAAAAATTAACTTTTCAAGGTTGTTTTTTTATTTTTTATTTAATTTTCTGTGAATAGCCATGGATTTTTAGATATTTTTCTCGAATAAATTGAATAATTGAAATGGTTTTTTTAAAGAATTTGATAATTAAAAAACAGCTATGAATTTTGATTTTTTTGAAACATCGACTATAGAAATTTTGCTGTGAGATTAATTCGCTTTGGATTAATCTCCTCAGGCAGAATAGTTATTCATGAATAATATATACTTGTCCATCCGTCCATGAGTCTTTTCCAAGATGAATAATCCATCATGTCTATATTCAGGGGCGTCTGCAGGGGTATGGGGATAGAGAAGCTGTAGTCCACTACCCCAAATGAAGGAATTATGATCTTGTACTTGAAAAAAGTAATTCTCTGTAAGAAAAAAATTGAGGAAAAGTAAAGATAGATTTTTTTTTTAATCAGGTGATTAAAACTTCTTTCATGCGAATTTATATCGACTTTGTTTTATTTGTCTATTATCTTAGATTTTATTTTTATATGTAACATTTACCTATTTTGTCATAGATCCGAACTCAATAGTCATTTCCAATTGGTCTATTCAAATCTGAACTCTTTATATTTTAAACTTCAACAAGATATAATTTATTAATTAAAGTTAGAATTTCAAAAAAAAGTTAATACTATATTAAATAGATGTATCCCGGAGCTCTCTTAATCATTCATGTAGCCTCCGTTAGAGGCAATGATGGCTTCCAGGAGGCAGAGAAAGGCCTGAGACTATCTGTGGATATAGTCCTCTGCCATGGCGTCCCAGTGCTGACTGACAGTGGCTTTGAGACCTCGTTGTTTGGATGAAGGACACTGCAGGTCTTTCCCTCGACATACATCCTAAAGGTGTAGTCGTGGGAGTTGTCAAAAAAGAGTTCAAAAGACTAATTCAATCATTCAACATATTAACAAATAAAATATTTTTTTTATTAAATAACGTATAACAAAAGTTTTCTTTTTTGTAATTGAATCATGAATACCCATTCAAAATCTATTTTAAGAATCATAAATCCTTAATTTTCTTTTGATTAAGAAGTTTGTGTAAAAAGGGAATTAATTTCAAATAATCATTTTTATACATATATGAATACTAATAAAGGAAGCCCCTTCCTTCCCTGCCCTAAGGCACAATCAATTCCTGTATATTATTCATGCATGTGTGTATGTATGTACATAAATATCAAACGCATTGAAAGTACAAAAATCCCATGAATAATATGCATAAAGGGGATTTTATTTTAAATATGTTCCTCATCAAAACAAAAACAAGCTATAATACTTTTTCTAACAATAAAGACTGAATTACCCACATTTACTCATATACGTCAATTTCTATTGCAAAATATGTTTATACACCCTTTGGGTGCGCTGCAAACTACCCTTAAAGTTGCCACATTGATCCTTTCAATAACAAAATGATATATTGAAAGATTTTGTGGCTAAAAGAGCCAAATATCTGGGCCAATATAAGTCTCATATATAACTCAAAGGTTCTTAATCATAGCTCAAAACCTTGGGTATATTAACTGATCCCAGTAATTTGAATAATAAGTCTATTATTTATTACTCAAATTTGTCTATAAAATATATGAAGTAAAAATGGTTATTTTTTCCTCTAACTTTCTTCAAGATTGGTTAAATATTGACGCACCATATATATGCCTACAAATTGCACCTTATTATATAAAGTTTTCTTAAAGGCTTCTTCTATATTTGTACAATATATCAATACACATTTTGATAAAAATCCTTCTAGCTTACTTTTGTCTTGACGATACACAAATTATTTATGCTTCGAGGTTGGACAATTCTACAAATATTTGTTTCTTCGTATTTGTGTGATTAAGTTTCATAACTTAATATATATTATCAGAAAAATATTTTAATCTTTTTTGAGACACCCCAGCGAAAATGATATTGTAAATGGCTCAAGAGTAGATTAATGAAATAACCAGATGGTGTCCCTCATATTCATGAGGAGGATATATAAATATAAAAAAGAAAACCCTCATCTGTTCCCTACTCCCCACACTCTCAAAATAAAACACCATTAATTAGCACCACATCGCTACCAAAAACACACACCCAAAAGAAACATCCTCCCCCCCATTGAATACACTTTTATAAAAGTTGCGTACATTTGTATCCAACAAAAAAGAATCTTGCAGATATGACAAATAAATTCTTGTTATCGTAATAAAAATTAGTGTTGATACTCGGTCCAGAACCTATGCCTTTTTTTTATTTTTTGGTTCGGTCTAAAGGGATTTTTTCGTAGGCAACTTGAACCGATATTTCGATCCAATGAATAATTAAATTGTATTCGAATCTTGGACCTATTTTTTGGTTTCAAACTATAAAAAAAATCAAAAATCCACAGCTTTTGAAAAAAAAAAATCAAAAATCAAATTTTAAATATCCTATTTTTTAAGAAAATTTAAATATTTTTTTTTTTTGCAGAAAAATTTTCAAATTCATAGCTATTTAGAGAAAATTATATTTATTTTTTTGAAAAAAAAGATGAAAAATTCAATAAAATTGTACATATTATATTTTTCGGAAAAAATTAAATTAAATTTCAAATATTAAATTTTTTCCCGAAAATTCATGAAATTTTCTAATCAAATTTTTAACTTGGGGTACAGCTCCTCCAGCCCACATCCTTGTGGACGCATCTGACATTTGTATCCCACAAAAAGAAAATTGCAGGATTTTAAAAGTAACAACTCGTCATTGACGTAAATATTAGTGTTAAGACTCGATCCAGGTCATAATTTATATTTCATTTAGTTTCTGGTTATTTTTCTATGAACCAATTTTTCGATCCAGAAAGCGATTTTCGAAAATTTACCAAAATTTAATTTAGATTTTTTCAGTCACAAACTATAGACCGATTTTCTCTCCAATTCTGATTTTTAGCTGTACATATCTGATTAATGAAACACATTTAACTTCATTTGAAGTTATTGTAACTACATATTCAAAATTTTGAAACACGAATTACCTCATCAAAAAACTGGCATATAAAATATTTTCGGTATTAAGTGATTTTTGCTGTACCAATATTTGGTCCAGAAGGCAATCTTACACCTCAGTATCGTGATACTAAAGCCATTAATTGTTTATCCAAATTTCCGGTTTTCCCTAACTATTGCTTCCAGCAAGTGGAAGAACACCGGGTGCAATACACAACGGTAGTAGGAAAAAAAAGTGATCAAAAGCGAAGCTCGTCATTGACATCTTCCATGCCATCTCGGAAGATTTTGTACCACTTATATATACTCAAAATAGTTAGGCAGTATCACACATTTCTAGTGTTTTAGATGATATAATTTCATTTTTACACAAAATTTGCTGCACATTCTTTAATCATTGTTTTTCAATAGCAAAAATGGCTGAATCTGCAAAATACTTTTAATTAATATGCCTCTCACAAACAAACTAAACATATACCCAGCTGAAACACTAAATATTTGTTCGTGGCAAGTCTAACAACATACAAAAATCCAGCATAAAAAATATAAGTTGCCCACGAAATTTGAAAAGTCATCTTACTTTTTGAACACGCCTCGTATATTATGTAGACTTTGATATAACAAATTTACTTTTGTATCATGGGTTTAAATGTGATAAATTGAAACCAAAAACTCTGGGAAGTCAAAAACAAAAAACTTTAAGGTTCATCCCCCCAGAAAATTACACATATATAAAGGGAGCGGGTATCAAATTGTCGCCAAAATATTTTTCTACAAAAAACAACACAAAATATACATTTTTTAACTTTTTTATTGAAAATCAAAACTATGACAAGCATATAGGTATAGAGTAGCCATTCATTCGATATAATTACCGTTGGCATCAATAACGGCCTCAATACGCCCTCTGAACTTACCACAGGCTCTTCTGACCATCTCATTGTCCATGTTGCCGAATACCTCCTTGATGGAGTCCATCAGGCTGGCCTTGGTGCTATGGGGATGTCTGTTGGTATGTCTCTCGACATAGCCCCAGACAAAATAGTCCAAAGGATTAAGGTCGGGAGAGTTAGGAGGCCACAAACCCTTGGTTACGACGTCATAACAGTTCTCGGTTAACCACTGCATGGAGATTTTGGACACATGGCAGGGTGCTCAGTCCTGTTGCCATACCCAGAGCCTGTCTCCGGCCTTCATGGACCTGGTAGGGTCATCCTTAACCATCTTCTTCAACTTGTCGACAAAGTCGGTGTCCCTGACCTTCCTGTCGGCGCCCTCCTCCTTGGGTGCCCTCTTTATGGTGACATCAACATCCCAGGTGTCCTCTAGCTTCTTACGGATACGCTGAACAGTCTGTAAATTCACTCCTAAGGTTGAAACAATCGTTGAATAGGAGATTTCACCTCCATTATTAACCAATGCCATGACTACGGCGGACGTCGAAAGCTCTTCGTTCCACTTATAGCTCTTTATCACCTCATATGATGACGGCATGATGCAAACTGAACTACGTATCGTCAGCTGACAAGATTAGCTTTCCTATTTGGTAACCAGTTTTGTATTTGATAATGTCAACTTCAAGTTATCAAGGTTTAAAGTAGGCGACAATTTGATCCCCGCTCCCCGTATATGTCACAGTTGGGATTGATATCCAGTAAAATCGTTGATTCTCTACTTGGAGGATCAATAATTCTACTAGTAGAGATTACAATCCTATTATCACCTATGGCAAATTACAATTTTATTTGTGGATATAGGAGGATTGAATATTTGAAGAAGTTGCGTGTTTTCGAAAATATGATGCCAAGTCATATCCTCTATGGAACTGTGACCGTTAATTTCCTTTCCCAGTAAATTCATCCCCCGTCTTTTCATTCCCAGTTAATTCATTCCCCGTAAAATTCATTCCTGGACATTTTATTCCCACATTGAAGAAGGATATTTAGTGATATAATTCGACTTATGTTTCTACACTAGTTAGTAGTTTTTGTGTAGGGCTCTAGAAGGAGGGCTTGGCAGTGGACTGTCGGCGCTGGAGATGAGTGATGAGTTACTTTTTGAACGCAACTCGTATATTGTGTAGACTTTAATAAAGAAATTTACTTTTGTATCATGGGTTAAAATGCGATAAATTGAAACCAAAAAGTCTGGGAAGCAAAAACAAAAAAGAAAAAAACAAACACTTCAAGGTCCATCGCCCTGGAAAATTATATATGTATGGATATATAGTATTGATAAGTCAATTGTATACGAACAAAAAAATAAAAATACAATCAATAAAAAGAAATGGATCAATACTAAGGTAAAATAAAATATATTTGAAATCAATCAAATCAGTAGGTATATATAATGTTTAATAATGACTGGGTTTTGCTTGAATTACTCAGAAATATTTAGATACAACTCATTCCAATGAAACACACAAGATGTATTATCTATAAATATGCCCGTAAATGTAGGTACAATATATATACAGAGTTGTTCAGTAAAATCTGAACACTTTGAATTTTAAAGTTCAACAAGATATAATGTATTAATTAACAATATAATTTCAAACAAATTAGTCATATAAAAAGTTATGTGTCTAAGCTCTCTGTATCATTAATGTAGCCGCCCTTAGCGGATATGATGGATTCAAAACGACGGCAGTAGGCCTGGCACCTGCTGCTGATGTAATCCTCTGTGTTGACATCCCATGGCTGACTGACTGTGGCATTGAGAACCTCGTGTTTGGATGACAGACACTGCAGGTCTTCCCTTCGACATTCACCCAAAAGGTGTAGCCGAGATTGTGTGAGACAGTCTGGTGTGAAATTCAGAGATCTCTTGATTGATCCTAAAACAAATATTTAACTCAATTTTGTTCATTTCAATAAAAACAATCACATTAATTCACTCAAACGACTGTTACATAACAAATGCACGTCCAAAATGGCTGAAACTTTGATGAGTAACTGCCACCAGATGCTAGATAGATGTGACTAACTTTTATTTAAAAGGGCTGCTATATTCACGTTGCGGTAAAACGTGAAAGAATGGCAATTTTGATAGATGAGTAATTATCGGTCAATTAATTACAAATATTCACTCCAATGGGGCGTCAAAAATATAACTGAAGGGGGATGCCACTTTAAAAAGATCCATATTGGGGCCAATATAAGTCTATTAAATCAAATAAAGGGCCTAAAATATACTTTAAATGCTTAGGTATCATAACTCATCCCAGTAATTTGGATAATGAGCCTAAAATTGACTCAAAGAGCTATATGAAATTTCGAGCTGTATCTTGTATAAATGAGCTTGATAATGAATATGGATATTTTTAAAGATTGTTTATATAATGACACACTTCATTTGTATTTTTCGACAAATTATCCTTAATTTGTGGTGAGGCACGGTCCAGCACCGAATTTTTTTTTGGTTTGGTCTTGAGGAATTTTTTCTAGACTGATTTGGAACAATTCATAAGAGATTATTAGAGACGGGGATCAAAATTAATCCGAGCTATCTCTGTTTAAATTCGTATACCGTCATTGTACTTTAAAAAATCAAACATATGACGTCATGTTATGAACAATTTATCTGTCAAATCGGTATAGACCCCTTTTTTTGGAACCGAATCTAACCCAATTTTTTGCTTTGACCCGATCTATACCAAATTTTCCCTTTGGATTGATCTAAATCGAATTTGTGAACAGTACAGATCAAGCTTTTTTGTTGGACCGAACCAATTCGATCCAATAAAAAATATAACGGTCTCAGACCGGTCTAAAATTCCCAAACCGGAGTCCAACACCAGTTAATTACCCTTTAGATGTGCTGAAAATTTTATTTCTGAAATTAGCCAACATTGATAAACGTAGTTGCCTTAATATAATACTATAAGTTTTTGTATGAAAAGACCCATTTTGTAGGAAGTGAATTGAATACATTTTAAGGTCGGATATATAATTAAACTAGACAACAGAGGGATGGGTTATTTATAGAGGGCAAAGGTTGACGTCTATTTATTAGTATGTCCTATTTTGACTTCCAATGGTTTACGATTTTCATTAATATTATTGAATAAAGGGTTTTTATTGTTATACAACTTGATTGTTTAGGGGCACAAAATGTATAACATCAACAATGGTGACGTCAATTTGGACCACTCTATAGCCCTTAGTTGTTCTTAAGAAAGAAGCAAAAAAAAAGTGTTGCTTATTCCTTTATCAAGGGGAGAAAAAGAGTTTTGATGCAAAGGATAATTGTTTATGAATGATAACTTTGATAGGACATCATGTGTTGAGAGTTGTAGCTTTAAAATGTTTATGCAAAGCTTTAAGGCATATTCTTCTCTTATATTTTATTTTGCACCATTTTGCGGAAGTGCCTTTTATATACTGGGTGGTCCATTGAAATCTAAACACTTACTAATTCAATCATTAACGAACGTCGAGGGATTGGAATTAATTCATAATTCAATATATTAAACCATAAGCAATTAGGTACACAACAAAGCAAGCCTGACCTTGTAGCAAGTCGAGAAAATGACACTTTAACGTGATGGAAAAATTTTCATTCGTACTCTCAAAGCAGTTCAGCGTCTCATGGACCCCCCTCTACTCCGTCAGCATGTACGAAACGTTGGAGAGGAAAAAGGGCTCTGTCAAAATGCCCAAACAATACCCAAAGGAGTTGAAGAAAATATCCCAGGCAAATCCCCTCAAATTCATGAGAGCCCATGCAAAAGATCTCGGGATTTCACACCAGACTCCCGAGAGAGCTATCACAGAAGTGGATGGAAAGAACCTTATGAGGGTAGAGAGGACACTTTTAGCACCAGCAAAGAAAGAAAACCAACTTCTTCCGTCGCAAGACTCTTTTGAATTAGTCTCTTGAGTTATTTTGAACACTTTTTCTTAACTTTTTAGCACCCTATAGCTCTGATGCACACCTTCGTCAACACCTTTCGGTGCATGTCAAAAGAAGGCCTGCAGTGCATACAAACCCAGACATCCCCAAAGCCACTGTCAGCCAGAACTGGCCCGCCATAACAGTGGACAATATTCTCGTCGAGGTTAAGGCCTTCCGTCTCTGCCTAGAAGTTATCACTGCCGTTAAGGTCAGCTCCATTATTGATTAAGAGAGCTCAGGCATATATTTATTTATAATTATAGTTGTTTTTTTGTTGAAATTGTATTGTTAATTAATAAATTATATCTTGTTGAAGTTTAAAAACAAAGCGTCCATTTTTTTAATGACATATTAAAAAAAAATATGAGCAGAAGGTTTTGGGTCATTGAGAATATATCTGACACAATGTAGCCTTTGTTGGCCTCAATAACAGTCTAGATTTGAGTCCTCAACTGTACTTTCTCAGGAACCAAAAGCCCAAGAAAAAAAAGTAATACTAATTACGACCCTGTACATCCTATGATCTTCGGGCATAAAATACAATCAGGACAGAGGATAAGTATGTACACATACAACAGAGTGTTTAAATGGGGTCTCATCAATTCCATTCCTTCTTCTTTAAATAAAAATAAACTATAAATAGCATACCTTATGAATGTATTTTAATAATTCATGCTATGTAATTAATCCATTGAAATGTCAAAGTTGTGAAAGGATAATTATGTCATAATAACAAATAGTTGAAACTCTCAATTACTTAGTTTTGAACCTTTACTTTGAAGGGAGGGAGGGGCCCACACACGTACTCTTGAAGGAAAATGACAAAAATTTGGGGAATATATTTGTGACATTCAATTTTGAGCAAAATTAGATTAAGGTGAAATTCTTAATTTCGTGTTTTATTTTCTAAATTTTTGCTCACTTATGGGCTTCATATTGGAGGGATGTGAACTTGGGTGTCTGCAAGATTATATATATATCACAGTAGAGATTGAAATCTAGTAGAATCGTTGATTCTCGTAAGAGAATCAATAGTTCTTCTTGTAGAAATTACAATTGAAATTGATGACACCAATTTATATCCTCTATCGTATTGTATACTGCAATATTGTACTTATATCCTAAGACTTCCATATCGCATGAATAATGATTTTAGATCTTTAACGTGTCTTTTAATTAACCCCATATTAATGTAAGGCTTCATTTTGGTCAGTGAATTATCTTTAGTTAAGAAAACCTGCATCAAAAGTGGGCCAGAATATATTTTTGGATATTATATGGGACTTATGATGCTCATGGAAGCGGCTGTGCAAGAACTTTTTCATTTAATAGTTTGAGTAGACTCAAGTAAACTGCTACCTGAATGTATGAAATACGAATAATCTGTAAAGGATACAGTTCTTTTATTAAATAAGTTCTTATAGTAAATCAGTTCTTTTGATGACTCAGTTCTTTTAAATATTTAGTTCTTTTTATGATTCGTTCTTTTAAAGATTCATTTCTTTTAGTGAATCAGTTCTTTTGTCAAAACAGTTCTGTTGAATGATTTTTTCTAGAAATCTATTGCTAGTCCCATCATGAACCTACAAATGATGGTGATTGTTGCAACTTGTAGGATTCAATCCAGAGTTTAGCTTGAAGAAAGGGAGAGTAAGTGATCCTGGAGAAGGGATCCGAGCAATTAGCTTAGAGTTATTGTTTACGTAGATTTGATTTGTGAAAAGATATAGAAAAGAAAGAGAGCCGGGGATTATTTAATTGATGATTGTCGATGATTGAGGAGAAGTAGATCCGAGTAGTAGTACATATAGACGACAAAGCATGGGAGTACTGGCGGGAATTACTTGCATTTCCCAAGGTGTAAATAATATCAACAGATTCCATTTCTTCGCACTATTAAAGATTTATAATGACGTCATTTCTAATCCATAAACTCCGTAACTCATTCATATCTGTCTCTCAGTCATAACTATTCATCCCTCATCTCCAGTACCGACAGCCCACTACCAAGCCCTCCTTCTACAGCCCTACACAAAAACTACTAACTAGTGTAGAAACATAAGCCGAATTACATCACTAAATATCCTTCTTCAAAGTGGGAATAAAATGTCCAGGAATGAATTTTACGGGGAACGAATTAACTGGGAATGAAAAGACGGGGGATGAATTTACTGGGAAAGGAAATTACCGGTCACAGTTCCATAGAGGATATGACTCGGCGTCATATTTTCGAAAACACGCAACTTCTTCAAATATTCAATTCTACTATATCCTTAAAAAATTGTAATTTGTCCTAGATGAGAATAGGATTGTAATCTCTCCTAGAAGAATCAACGATTATACTGGATTTCAATCTCTATTGTGACTGACATATATATTGATTGAGAAGGAAATAAGTACATTTAAATTTCTCAAATTTGAATATATTTTTTGGAATAATCAAACTATAAAATATAAAAAACAACATTCACATTGGTTAATTTAAAGTTGATAGATCAAAAGTAGGGGGCTATGTTGTTATACCACGTATATTTCGAAATGACTCATCAGTAAGTGCCCCCCTCTAGATAGAAGATGGGCATGCGATGATGGAGGGGGAGAAACAGAGTGAGTGAACCATTGAACAATTGGACCACTTTAAAATTTGTAAATTAAAAGGAATTACAACGCAGACATGGATATGACTTGAGTGATATTACGCTCTTCTAACCAACTGCCTACATAAATAAGCGTAATTAGTTCCTCACTCCCAGTATGAAGTCAAGCCACAAAAACCACAAAAGAAAAATCTTTTAAAATCATAATAATAATTAGGAAAAGGATCTGACATGAAGTCTAACCCTTCCATTATGGAGAAGTAAGGGAGAAAAAACGAAGGAAATAAGATCATACATATGGCTAGGAAGCATGTCAAAGAGTTTATCAGGATACATACATATATAGACATTCGTGATGCATTGAATGGCTTTTTTGAGCCTGGTACAATACGCAAGACGTATTCTTATCTGACTAACTTAAAGAATTTGACAAAAACAAATCACACATTAAAAAAACAGAAGGTTCTTTTAATTGGTTAGATGGGGTTGCAGAATTAAGTATAAGTAAACATTATAGTAATACAATTACTCCATCTAACCTGGAGATTTTATGTAAAGTCCATATAGATAAAGTGTATTTCTTTATCTAGGAATCACCTGGGCGCGAACTTATGGACATTGAGTTCAAGAAAATAATTTGTCCATGAGCTACAGTGATTCCAAACACATCATCCTTAATTATTCGTTTTGTTTAAAAAAACGCAGATAATTAATATATCAACAAAAATTGGCAATTTCTATCAAGAAACTACTGTTATGTCTGTCCAGTCAGTCCAACTTGTGGATCCTTAAAGAAGGTAAAATCCCTTATTTGGGACTGAGGACAACGGTCCAGTCTAGCCACATCCAGTCCATTCCCTCTAGTCCAATCCCACCCAGAATAGTCACATCCAGCCCAGTTCCACTTGTAGATCTTTAAAGAAGGTAAAGTCGATGCCACTATGAATAAGCAGAACAGCCACTACCTAACAACCCAACATGCAGACAATATCTCAGCTTCAGTGAGACATGTATTCAGAATATAAAAAAATCCAGTAACCAGTCCTCCCATTTCGTGATGAGGAAGGAACAACTTAATACAGATGCTTACAAAGGACTTCTGGATAAGAAAGTGCTAAATCAGGCCACAGAAAAGTGTAGGGACAACCTTGTTTTTACTCAAGACAGAGCTCTGTTTCATCCTACCGCTAAGGCCTAGGCCTTCTTCAGAGACAACTTTCCAGATCACAACATGGGGCTGCCCTCCTCTCTAGATGCATACCCCTTGGACTAATCTATCTGAGCGTGTCTAGGGGAGAAGATGTGTGCTACTCTTCAAAGTAGTTTCCAGTCTCTTGCGAGAAGGAGTTGACCAAGCTGGATTGTGACTAAATAGTCGAAGATTGCAAGGGATTTATACCTCGTATTGAGGCAATTATTAGAGTTGAGGGCTCACATATTGAATAAAAGTTCTGTCAAGTGTTATTTTCAAATGAGTTTCTAATTTAAATTTCCTCACAAAAACTCTCGTTTAAATCATAATTTTGAGAAAGATAAAATGTGTACCACTAAATGTGATCAACCCTGTAACTAAGCAAAAATTTAATATGTTCGGTTTATATTTGTATGATCATGCAAATATGATTATTTTCTGCCGGATATGTTCAATACTCTTAATATGTGTCTCATATATCTTATTGGGCTTAATAAACCATCGACATTTGTAGGGTGAAATTCCAGGGAACGATAGTCCTTTGGACCACTAGGACCGATTCTAAGACTAGATTTGACCGAATAAATAAGGAAAGATAAAAGACTATTAAAAACCCTTCTTATAGGATTTGAGCAAAAAACTATATTATATGTTGGGAGACTTTGTTTAGTACTAAAAAATACATTGTTTTTATTTAGATATAGAAATGCTCAACTACTACAAAGTGATGAAAGAAATGATTTGTTGGAACCCCTAGTAAACCCCACATCACTAATATACATCTTATTGTAGAAAATGAAGAAATAAGGAGAAATAGAGAGAACCAACTTTCAACTTCAAAGCATTGTGCAATATGCCATATATATTAAACAGGAAAAAGATTAAGTATTTACTTATAGGTTTAAAAAAAGGTTCAATAATAATGATTACAAAAAGAACACAAAATAAATTTCATTCTCTAGTAGGTATTTACAGTCTGCAGCAGCGAATACTGCACCAATTGATTCCCGTGTACAATTTCTACCAGATTTTCAAAAATAAAAGAGGCAGAGAATTTAAACTTTTACTAGTTAATTAAAATTGTTATAATCTATGTATATCATTTCTCAAAATGGTCTCCTTTGGCCACCAGCATGGCCTCGATCTTGGGGTGGAAGTCCAAACACGTCTCGCTCCTGTCCACTTTCTTGATCATATTTAAAACATCTCTAAGTTTCAGTTCTATTATCATAACTGAAGGAAAAAATACAACTCTAATGAAATGAAAGGGTTAAAGTCTTGAATATTAATAAAGGAAATTGAAAAAATATTTTATGTACTCGTAGAAAAGAAATTAAGAGTACATGCCCAATGTATATCCAAATAAATGGGGGTCCCAAACGTAATGGTTGGATTTTTGTGTACAATCTCAGTATATGAAATACATAACGTCGTTATGAGTTTTGGGTTTTGGTCTAACACTGTTATGATTTTTAGTGAACAGAATAGATTTAGTCCTTTAAAGAAGTACGTTCATTGAGAGATTTGATTTATTTTTTTTCAAAAAGATACAAAATTTCACTGGCAACATATTTTATTTATATTTTGGGATGAAGTTTATAAGGTATCGGCGATTCTGCAAAGATCTTTAATGGGTTATTTTTTCTTGAAACCTGATGAGTAAAATTTTTCGTGCATTAACTGTTATTATTATTATTTAATTTTGACAGCATAGAATCTATCATTGATATACAGGGAGGGGGATCACTTTGTCTCCTTCTTTAAACCTTGATAACTTGAAGACGACATTATCAAATAAAAAACCGGTTACCAAATAGGAAAGCTATTCTTGTCAGCTGACGATACGTAGTTCAGTTAGCATCATGCCGTCATCATATGAGAAGATAAAGAGCTATAAGTGGAGCTTTCGAGGTCCGCCGTAGTCATGGCATTGCTTAATAATGGAGGTGAAATCTCCAATTCAACGATTGCTTCAACCTTAGGAGTGAATTTACGGACTGTTCAGCGTATCCATAAGAAGCTAGAGGACACCTGGTATATTTATGCCACCATAAAGAGGGCACCCAAGGAGGAGGGCGCCGACAGGAAGGTCAGGGACACCGACTTTGTCGACAAGGTGAAGAAGATGGTTGAGGATGACCCTACCAGGTCCATAAAGGCCATGGCGAGGGATTTGGGCTGCCATGAGAAAACAATAAGGGACTGTGTATCTGAGGATTTAAGGTGCAGGAGCTACACCATGCAGGTGGGCCAGATCTTGACCCAGAAGGTAAAGGACAACAGGCTGATGAAGTCAACAAAATTGCTCAACAAGCTCAAGCACCCAAAGCAGCCCTGGATGCTCTGGCTTTTCTCTGATGAAAATAATTTCTGTCAAGATCAGAAGGTCAACAAGCAGAACAACAGGTGGGTAGGTACCAGCCATGTGAGGAAGGTAATGAAGACCAAGTTCCCTGGAATGGTCATGGTGTTCGGGGTGGTCAGCAGTGAAGGTCATGTTATGCCTCCCCACATGTTTGAAACGGGTTTAAAGGTCAATACAGAGGTCTACCTGGATGTTATGGAGAAGGTGGTTCTACCCTGGATCCAAGGGGGGGGGGCGGAGACAGGCCCTGGGTGTGGCAACAGGACTCAGCACCCTGCCATGTGTCCAAAATCTCCATGCAGTGGTTAACCGAGAACTATTATGACGTCGTAACCAAGGATTTGTGACCTCCTAACTCTCCCGACCTTGATCCTTTGGACTATTTTGTCTGGGGCTATGTCGAGAGACATACCAACAGACATCCCCATAGCACCAAGGCCAGCCTGATGGACTCCATCATTGAGGTATTCGGCAACATGGACAATGAGATGGTCGGAAGAGCCTGCGGCCGGTTCAGAGGCCGTATTGAGGCTTTTATTGATGCCAAGGGTGATTATATCGAATGAATGGCTACTCTATATCTTCATATATGCTCGTCATAGTTTTGATTTTCAATAAAAAAGTTAAAAAATGTATATTTTGTGTTGTTTTTGGTAGAAAAATATTTTGGCGACAATTTGATCCCCACTCCCTGTATATATAACCAGATCGTGTGTTTGTGAATGCTCATAAACGTCCCTGTTGGACTCAGAGCGTAATTGGGGATCGGAGTAAATCTTGCCTATTCATTCTACTCCCTCTTCAGAGCTGCTTGTAGATATTCTAATAAAATGTCTTCCCAGCTAAGCTGTTCTCCTCCAAAACATTTTTCAAATTGTCCAGGTTGCCATTTTGATTTCCGATTCTTTTTTTTTTTTTTTTTTTAGCATACGAGGCTTTTAAAACTCATAAATTTAAAGATAATAGATATTATAATTTACTTCCAAAAATTCATCCAAGCTTTCACAAACCACTGCCAGTTTCGACCACAACCTCCAACCTGTCCTTGAACCTTGATTGGAACTCCATGCCCATGTTGACCACTGACTCGATAATGGAGGGCTACAAGGAGCCAATTCTGTTAAATGTATACTTATTGAACTCTACCTTCAAGAAACAACACAGGTTGTAGCCCAAGGGATTCAGATCTGGCGAGCCAAGAGGTCATATTTCCTTTACCCAAAATAATCAGCAAATCTCGAGTGCGGTTTTTGCTCTCAGAACAATTATGAGTCTTTTTGCGGATGTTCCTGACCCATTAGAGTCCTTGAAAGCCTTGATAATATCGTAAACTGTTGATTTGGGCAGTTATAAGTTCATTAATCTCCTTTGGCATCCAGTACAGAGAGACACAACAATGACTGCACGCACGGAGTTTCTATTCGAATGATATCTCAATGGTTTTTGTTTTTGTATCTTATATAATTTTGTCTGCTGAATGTGATGGGCAGACTTTTATAAATATGGATTTGATGGTTGCCAAGATGTTGAGCTTTTAAACTAGTTCCAGATTTAAAATCCCCACCGTGTATATGGTTCAGAAGCAAGACTACTGGGATACTGAATGACTGATTTTAGAAAAAATGTCAATAATTTGTTACAAAACTTTGGCAGTCTGGTGAACCTCAGCACCTTGTAGTAAGCCTCCTGGCCGATTTTCTCACCAGCCTTACAAAAGATATAGGCATCTTCTTGGCGTCGGACGCCACAACCTCCAGTACCATTATTTGGGCTGAATGTTGTATACGGAACATCTCCTTGAAATCCTCTAGTGATCTCTCAAGCCAACGGTCGTTTCGACGGTTGTAAACCTGGTCCACCGTGAAAATCGCCTCGTCAGATAAATTTTTTACCGTAAATATATTTGCCTAGATCCACGCAGAAACTTTATTGCTCCTCTGCAGTCTCTATTCGTTCAGAGTGTCATCAACAAGTGGGGTTCTTTTGTAAAAGGACAGTCCCAAATTCTCCTTCACGGCCCTCCTGATTGTCCCCTCGTCCAAGTCAAACTCGTTAGATAGGCAATTCATGGATTTTGTGGGGTCTTTCTTGATCTTCTTCTTCAGGTCCTCCAGAAAACTAAGAATCCCTTTTCAAGTGGTGCCCCCCACTTCCTTCTTTCCTTGAGATGTCTTTTCCATCCTTTTTCATCTTGGCCACCTTCAAAATAAGGCTCCTGGAGTACTTCACAATGTCCATAATCTCTTCCACCTCAATTTTGGGATCCAGAGGGTCTAGGATCCTCATAATTACATAATTAGCATATATTAACAGTCCACGTTTTGCTTCCGAAGCCTGTATATACTACGTTCCCTTTATTATTTATATGCAAATAATTTGCACTCTACAACTGTAGGAGAAACGCAGTAAGCTAACACTGTCAAACCTGGTCTAAGGTTCACCTGTTTTAAGCGGTTCATATTCCTTAATATAGGTATGACTGTTTGTATCGACAGTATTAAGAATGGCCAATGAATATAAGTATAATATTATGACTCATCAGATTAAAATTTAGCTTTGTTAATTGCTTCCTTGTGCATACTTTACTATCAAATGTGAGTATTGAAACTAACAGTACATGTGCATTAGGGTGACCCAAAAGAATAATACTTTTATTTTTTTTACAAAGTATTCGAAGAGTTTATAAAGTTTAAGATATTTTTAGAATACTATCATACTAAATACATAATCTATATTAGTAAGACAAAGTTGGTTTGTCTACGGAAGTCTCATTTTTGAATGTTTATTTAATATCTTATAAAAGCTTGACTACCTGATTTAAAGATAACAATGTAGCAACGAGCGTGGGTATCTAAAGCTTAGCGCGTCATGTTAACAAAGAAATAAAAAAAGGACGACACATTTAAAGTTTTGCTGTACACAGTTTCAAAAATCTAATCTGATAGTCCATGGTCCCCTGTGTATAAACCTTTTTTATTAAACGGTTGAGGGTCAAAGTAATAAATGAATATTACGGTTATTAGGCAATGCTACTTTTGAGTTCGAACCAGTAAGTAATCCCCTTCTGCTGGAGAGTATCAGCCAAAATTCATAAAAGGACTTTAATCCTTGATTATTGAGGGATCACGTTTCTATTAAGTTCCATTCAAAGATACGTTGTGGACTTTCCTACTTAATTAAGTCATCAACCACCAAGACTGTGTCCTTACCACTTTTTTATAAAAATGAAATAGTATGTGAGCTTCACTAAATCTTTGGGTAGCTCTCAGGACAGCCTTTACATCTCTTACAGTTGCGTAAAAAATATTGATATAATAAAAAAACTTTAAATAAATTGTTGTTACAAGTGATGACGTCCAAGGAAGTCGGATGCATTATTAATACCTACGACATTAAGTTAAATGAATAATTACGATTCTATGGTTCCTCAATGATTGAATGTTTGGTTGTATGTTTGCTATTTATTGTAATAAGGGGTCAAATGCTGGGGTATAGACGTCTAGGGGAGGGAAATCATAGGTGACTAAGGAACAAGGATACTAGCTCAGGGGAAAAATAATTGGGGGTAGTTGCCAAGAGGTTAAGAGCCCTAGATCCTGAATAAAGATATTCTTATATAAATATGTCACTAATTTAATTCAGCTCCACTCTTCCAATTAGGTGCACTTTATTTATTTTTCAGAGAGTTTGCAACCCAATCACGAGCCAACCAGACATGGAGATCTATGTTTGAAACAAAACCTCCAAGAGCTTCACAGTTATTTTTACCACACGACTTTCTTTTGGACATTCAATTTTTCCTCTCTTTCAAAGAATTATTGGTGAATAATGAAGAGATTACCATCTTATGGGGCAAACATTTTTCCTTTTGACTAGTGAAGGGGTTTCCAAAGAGTGTGCTCGTGCCTATAACAACACTTTTATCAGAAAGATATCCAAGACGTTGGAGTCTCCTTTTGACTCAGTTTGCTGTATTTGTTTTGAGTATTTAATGTAACGTATCTACAAAAAAAAAAAAAAAAAAAGAAGATATCTTTTGCGTAGTGTTAATAACTGAACTACGCAGCATTGAGTTTGTACAAAACGTGATTAAAATACTTGTCATTGAAGAAAAAGAAATATTTTTATAAAAATAACCTTAAGTTGAAAAAAAAGTAACAAAAACGATTCGTATTAAATGCCCTACAAAAGACCACAGATCCTTATTACAGTAGTTAAAAATAGTAGATACTATAGACAAAACCTTTAGGCTAATTCCATTAGAGAGTGGAGTATATGTATTTACGATGTGGTCTACGTATTAGTAATACGTTCAAGAAGAAAACTCGATGAAAAATAACTCGAACTTGGATTAAACATAAATTAGAACATTCAACTTTTATCGAATTCAAATAATCAAAACATTCGAAATTTCTAGTTTTACGTCTACTAAAAAAGAATAGTAAAAACTACAAACGTTGCTCCTATCTGATAAAAAAATGGTTGATATTTTATCAAATGCTCGAAGACAATCTAACTCTAAAATTGGTAATGATTGAATAAAGCGGATTTTATACAGCCCAAACAAGTTTATGCTTTCAGCTTGCTATGAGTGTTCACTTCAAATCTTTTATGAATGTCAAAGCAGTAACAAAAAAGGCAAGGTGCGTGCTATCTGAACAGTGTTAGTTACAAAAAAGGGGTGAAGAGGCATCACCATCCGGACTGTCTAGAGCATCAATAATTACATTAAAATCCAATACAGACAAAATTATAACCCTATAGAGACAAAAGAACCAAAACTTCTTAAGAAATAATATAGCCGACTTCTGGCCAGCCTCCATAGGATCTCTGACCTGAACCATCGTGACTTTACGGTTTGAGATGGTTGTGCGTATAGGGTATGCCGCAACCTTTATCCAATTTTGGTTTCGCTCCGAGCTGCCATCATAACAGCATGGTTAGTACTGTCAGTCTTTTCACCGGCGTGTGTAGGCTGCTATTGCCTGTAAAGAAGGCCACATTGAATAAAAAACATAGTATTTAAACATATCACAGCTTGGAGTTGTCTTTTTTTGATTCTATACTAATCAAGTTTTTCGTCATACAAATTTTGGATACCCGCTCTGTACATCATGACTATTATTTAATTGCAGAGACGGAAGTTGTTCTTAAATAATGGAAAAGGTTTTAAAGTTTGAAGACCCAAATGCTTCCCGAAGTCACTTATGGGTCATACATTTATGACGGGGGTGTAGATGGAAGGTTAGAGATTGAAAGATTTTTTTAGAATGGAGGTGCGGAGAGGGTACTGGAGTTTTGTAGTCTACTGCGTTGAGAACTGATCATCGTTTCACGGATCAACAAAAGTACATCAATGGTCTTCAAGATGACCAATATGTTTTATAAACAAATGTATATAACCCACTTTTTTTGCAAAGACAAAAAAGGTAATGCGTATCTGGTCACTTTGGCATTGAGGTCAGTCCCGAAAAACTTGCAAGTTCTGTTGTCATCTCCATCTGGGCTGCCTACGACATCAAGAAGTCCATTACACTCCCATACAACCATGAAAAACCAAAACTTCTGGCCTGCCTTTATGGGGACCTCCTCCTGCCCTGACCTCAACTATTTGGACTTTGCAGAAATGACAATCCGAAATATTGCTCAATATAGTCTTTTAACATACAACAAATTACCCAAAATTTCGGATCCAGTCGCAAAGCCAAATTAGACTCATATTTGTTTTTTCATTTTATGAGCATATTAAGCACCTTAAGTTTGGGCCTTTATAAAATAAAATTGTACATTTTTACTGATAAACTAATTCTGAAACAATGAATAACTCAATTTTATTAGTGTTAGATCATTAGACACGTCGTTACCTATTATCTATCTTGCAATCTTTCTGTTCGGCATTCATTTGAATCCAGGAAGTGGATTGGAGTTCCTTGGTGCAGATTCCCCCATGATAACCCGTTGTTTAGATAGTTGTTTTGTTTCAGGAGTGTAGTGATGTATCTTTACAGGACTTCGTTTTTGGTCAAGTGTGAGCAAAGGGACACCCATTTTGCAGATAGCTTTGTCATGTCCATCAAGTTTATATGTTTATCAAGCTTCCTTTTAGTCTCATGAGGCGTCTTGTCTTTCACAAGGTAACGTTTGATTAACACAGGGGGGAAAAAATCGTAAATTTTTTGAATATCACTCTACTTCCTCGACTCAAACGAATGCTAAACAGAAATAAATTGACAAACCTGGCTCAAAGTTGGTGTGTGTTATTCCAAGAGAATCTACTAACTAAACATCACCCCATAACTATGTCCGGACTTTTCAAACGACTCTCTTACAGGCTTACTTATACCCTTCTCGAGTATTTCGAATCCGGTTATCCTATCTCTGGAACAAACTTGAACATTTTGACTCGAATGCAACACTATTTTGAAGGTACATATATGTACACTTATTCCTATGTGCTTCAAGAAAAAACGTGACAAGGAAATTGCTTAATTGGAACAAGTTTTGTAGTATTATTTCTTATTATTTTGGTATCTTTTAAATCTGATTAATATATATATATATATACGTATTTTGCGTAAGAAAGTTTATCGGACCACAAATAGCAAGAAGCATCAACCAGGCATTCATGACTCATAACTCAAGATTTTCCATTCTTCTTCCTGCTTGTTTGTTGTTTATTAATATGAGACCTGTACATTGAACATGTATGTACCTTAGTAACCAACTCCTCCTTCTTATTTTCCCTTTCGACATCATCACATTGTAATCATAAATATTCAAGGATGGGTAATTAACACAATAGGGCTTTGGGTTAATTGCCATTACTCAAATAACACATACATGGGGGGAGGCAGGTATTGGTGTTTAGACTCAGTCCAAGATAAATATTTTTCCACGTTCGGTCTCAAAATTATTTTTTCTACCGCAATTTGGAGCAATATTTTGTCAGTCCAGACTCTAATCTCCGGCTATAAAATGATCCGTATCCAGAGACAAAAATTAGAAGGAAACTTGTAGCCAATTTGATGAACATTTTACCCAAAGTTTGGATCAAAACAAAATAACATCCGGATTAATGTTATAAATTTACAGATTACTGATTCAGTAACAATGAATAAACCAATTTTATATCTATTAGAACATAAATATTAGCTATTATTAGAATTATTGCTATAATAACAACGGACCTTATTGTATTTCACAACATCTCCTCCGAAAAAAACCACAGAAAAAGGCCCATAATCATTTGCTAGTGTCCAATTCATTCAACTATGCAATTATAATTAAATAGTCGTCTAAAACTGTTTACAGCTTAATAAAAGCTAATTTGAATCTAACCAATCATGATTAAGAAGACTGATTAGAGGTAAAGAATAAGATACATCAACAGCTGACTTCAAAATGTACTAAGATAAGTTATCACTAATTCTACTATTCGAATCGTTGCTGTGTTTATTTAGTTTTGTTTTGATATATGTATTACCTACTGCTATGAGTCGGTCCGTTCCACGGATACATGGGGTGGGGACGTATTTGGACACAAAGTGGTGGTGGTGGTCAAATAATTTAAAAAATCAAATAAATAAAATTATTCATAACTTATGTTTGTCTATTTGAATCGAATGTTAAAGTTCCTAATTTATTCCAGAAAAACGATTCAGAAACCAAAGAACTAAAACCAAAATTGGTATCCTCCAGGGGTTGATGAAAAAAGAAAAGTTTTGTTCTTCACAAGTACTCTTAAACAGGTATTGTGTACTCCAATACTCTCACAGTTACGCATGCTTAGAAGACAAACCAACAAATTTTCAAAGATATCAAATAATCAGTAACACTAAATCATCAACAGGTAGGTACGTAATAATCTTCTCAATATGTTGCTAAACCAAATTTATGATGAATAATTTTTTTGTTGTACCCCAACTTTTTTAATTAAAGGACAGTATTATTTTTGTTTCCAAAAAATAATACGGTCTTAGAACGGTCTAGGATTTTCGGACCTGACTCAACACTAATACAAACGTATATCATATAACAATATAACATACACCCTTCTATGAGCAAATAAAATAAAATACTCATTTACCTAAGTTATTAACATCCTTGAAGAAAAAGCAAAATGAAATTCTTCACAACTCAACAACGATTAACATGCATAAAATTTTCCTCCCTTATCAAATTAAAATCCTACCCCCACGATTAGTATTCATGGATCATCCAATCCATTCATTTAATTCCTAAGACGTACAAGAACTCTTCCTACACCAATCCATTAATACCACCATTTTATTAAACATCATCCTCCCCCAAAAAAGTAACATATTAACCCCATATTTCCTAAAGTAAATGTCCAAAGAAAGATTGTCCAGTTCTCAAGGTCTCCAATATATATATGCGAAGACAGTAAATTCATTTTATCTTCAGGCTCTGAAAATTAAAATAATAGGGACTGTTTGATGTACAAGAATAGCCACATTGGCGCCCTCTATCCAGTCAAAACTTGACTGGATTTATGAAGAGTGTCCCGTTAGGGCAGTGGATCTTAACCTGTGGATAATTCTCCATTGATGGAGAGTGGCAATGTTGCCAAGTTGGGAATGACTGGTCGGACAGAAGGGCCACTCCTTCGAAATTACCCAATTTACCATCTTAACCTATTTTTCCGAATTTTCAAACAGATTTTGAATCCTAACCTGTTACAGACCGTTTTAATAAGAAATACTATCAATATATGAGGTAGTCTAAGTCTTGTTTCTGTAAAATTGACACCACTGTTGAGGTAGAAATGTGTATAGCAGCGGCTCCCACTAAACTCGCTTCTGTCGTATCTCTCATTGGTGTAACAGGTGAGTAAGTGAGCTCAGAAAATGACGCTATTTCTCACACGTGTATATATTTTGAGCGTTATTTTATTTAGTGTTTGAGTGTTGTGATGATATTGTATGTTAAGGGTCAGGATTAGTGAATGTCACTTTCATCGTTATTACATATTCGATGAAAAAAATCTTATTTCTTCCATTTAAAAGTTGAGTTATTGTCTACAATATGGAAATAAGATTGCATAACGATGTAATCACATATTTTAATACATTTTAAAATGTCTGATATATATTGTTTAAAAACTAGGGATTCGAGGAATATATTTTTGATCGAGTGTAAAAGTCCTATTATGTGTTTGTTCCATTTTGACATCCAATAGTTCACTATTTCCCGTTAATATTCATACAAAAAAGGGTTTCCATTGCAATAAATATTGGTTGTTTAGGCCCCAAAAGCCAACATCAACAATCTCGACGTCAAATGAAAATGCTCTATTTTAGAGTCATGTAATCAATAATCACTTTAACATGAGTAAATACCTATGGATTGCATGTCATTAAGAATTAGAAACATTGTGGGCTGATCAAATGTAGTGTAATTCGATCCTTTACTGCACAAAATATACTTGCATCAGTTAGTTTTTGGAAAGGAAATCGTGAATGCTTTTTTTTTTCTTCTTTTGTTTCAAAATTACTCAAAGATCTAACTAATTAGGATATAAATTCATGCTAAAGTAACTTAACTGGGGAGGATGGAAAAAACAGAGATATGATCTAATGTTAAAATTACTAATAAGGGTCTATTATTATTACAAAAAAAAAAAAAAGAAGGTTAATACATGTCAAAACATTAAATTAAAAATAAAAACGTGCAAAAAGGAAAGTGAGTTCATTTAGGTAGGTACTTAGCAAATTGAAAGATATTGACTATATCAGATGGGGTAAAAAAAAGTCAGGTATTTTTCCAAAAGATGGCTCAAGTAATGTGTATTTCGCGTTGTATACATACTAACAAAATTTTATTGTTCATGTTATTATTTCTTAAATGCGCGGGAAAGATGGTCATCCGCTCAAAGAAAATACGCCACACTTTACAGTTTTTCTTAGAACTAGGGGAAAAATCAAGCTAGGCGGCATAAAATATGAATAGTGTTTATGGTTCTAATACTTAGAGTTGGGTAGTTCGTATTGAACCAGAATACCTTTTAAAATTGGAAAAGGAAACACGGTTGTTGGGCACGCTCTTTTTTTTTTTTGAATAGGTGATGCAGGTGTTAACATCCCCTCTCAAAGAAGAAGAATTGTCATCTATCTTTGGGGTAAAATGATTTAAAAATGCAATATAAAACAAACATATATGAATTCACATATAATTATTATATTTTGTCTGTACTAATGCTATTCTAAATGTAAACGATTCTCCTCTTTATATCAGCATCTTAACACCCCCTCCCAGCTGTTATGAACAAGACACTCAATTCAAGTGCCCCATATCTCTAGAGTTGTGTGCCTAGAGAAGGTGAGAGCCAGATATAGGGTACACCGGAATCAAAATAAAAAATATTTATATGGTACACATCAGGAAGCACTATATTAAGTGCTTCCTGATATATATTAATAGTTAATTAGTAGGATTACATTGTTAATTATTATATCAATTTTTTTAATATGATATACATAAGAGAGCTCTATACAACGTGCATCCCCTGACTTTCTTTCATATATTCGTACAGACAGAGAAACTATGCTTTATTAATAAAAATTAGAGAAGGGATTTTTTTTTATGACAAATTTTCAATCATTCTACAAAAAATTCGATTTTTTGACAGACAAGTTTAATATTGTGCAAGGAAGTAACAAGTTCATAATTCCTCTAGTGTTTTTTTTTAGTAACTCGAAAATACTCGAGTAGCAAAAGTTACCTTGTGGTACATCACTAATTATTTTTTTAAATTGACAAAGGAATATGTAGCCGGTCAACATAAAAGAAAGCTAGAAGCTAGATTTTTTTCAAAATTGACCCTGGATTAACTTCGTTTGTATTCTTATACAAATTATCGTCGATATTTACAAATAAACCCTACTTATTAACGCTTTAGGTGTGACGTAAATTGCACTTAAAGTATCCAAAATGGATCATGGCCATAAAATAATTAGAATGGGCACTCGGTAGAGTGCAAACCCTACGCCTAAAATCAAATGTAACTCAATGTATTTCAAAGCTATGTTCCATTATGTATTGTTAACGTTTTATGGTACTTTTACCTTGACATCTCAAAATTTAATGGCCTCTTACTTTGTTTCTATATAACCTTTGTATCAAGTTTGATCTAATCGATACGTAACTTTTCCCGTAATCTTGGTGACCAACAAAGCAAAAACACTCTGTTCACCTTTGTCGCAAAGGTAATTATAAATGGATATATTTTATTTGAAAAAGGCCACATCGGGACAAAAATAATTCTCATTGATCAAATAAAGGCTGTAAAATATAAATAAAAGTCTAGGATATCTATTATCATCCCAGATATTTGCCTAAGCCATTACATGACTCAAATGTATCAATTATTATTATTTTTGAAGAAAAATCCCCCTATCGTGGTATTGTGTTGATGGGCCACATTATACATTAATGAAGTCTCAAAATATTTACAAAGTATTATATACGTCATAGATATTAAAAACTCACTATAATAAAGTTCATTACTCATTTCAACAATCCAATATCTCTCTTGACAACTTAACCTATTTATCATTTTAGAAACAGTAGCTAGTTATAAACAATTGTTGAGTCATCATCACTCACGAACAAAGACTATTTAATCTTTGGAGATCTTGACTCTGATCACAAATCCATTCAATCCTTTTCTAGTAGTACAAACTCATACTAATAATATTATATTCTATTGAGTATATGCAGGAATGATGCTTTATAAAAGGCTATTTATTTATAATAAGGGGATTAGGTTTTAAAATATTTCAAAAATTTGTTCCTTCATGTACTCTATAGAGTGTTTTTATGCGACGTCAGTACTGTTGATGCAGGCCATTTTTGGGACCTAAACAACCAAGTTTGATATATGAATGAAACCCCTATTTTCATGAATATTAAGGAAAGTAATGAACTATTGGCAGCCAATATGGGACATGCAATGAAAAGATCTTGAACCTTACTCTTTATCAAAAATATGTATATATATCTATAATTATTTTGTTGTAATTTATATCATAGCCTAAAATGTATTACAAATAAACTATTCATACAATCTTATTTCCATAGAGTGTAGATATTTAACTAATTATTACAATGGAAATAATTATTAATCTTTCTGTTATTATCTCACTTTTCTCGTCTCTAATTGATCAAAATATTAAAGGATTTTTAGCAAGTATAACTTTCTTTTAATTCTAATATCACTGTTTATCATAGGAATTAAATAGTATTAAATGCAAGTATTAAGTCTTTTTTTTATAAATACATAAAACCAGGCTTGAAAACGTTACATTCATTTTTTTTAAATTTCTATGTTCAGCATTCAGTCATTATTTCTGTTCCGTATTCTAATCAAAATTTAGTACGGTATACACTGTACGAGAGCAAATCAAGACTTCCACTTTGATAGTATCAGGCAAGGCTCATTTGAGAACTAGGTTTCATCATTTGCTAATACATTAATCCAGTGAATATTAGCGTTCCAATGGCAAAGTATAACATATTTGAATTACGCCCAGCAAAGTAACAATACGAGAAAAACTAGAACGTGGACTAGTCGAGTAACTCCAAGAACAACCAGTACCTCGCCTACGCGCTTAATAAGGTTTTCCTGGTCAACCACCACAATGAGGTTGGTAATCGTGGTATCAGACAGGAAGAGGATGCCCGTATTGGTTAACAAAATGTATGAAAATCGGGGGCAAGGAGTACCAGTTTCTGGCCTCCCTCCTAGGCCGACATGAATCCTCTCGACTATGGTATCTGGGGCTATGCCGAAAGTATGAGCCCCGTCCCAGAGTCAACAAGCAACAGATTCCCTCTGACCCACGGCCACAAAATAAGTTTTTGCTTTATCAGCCCTTTAAATTATATTTAATAAAGAAGACAAAAAATATAATCTTTGACTTATTGAAGTATTATTGGAACAAAACGCTCAAATATAATTTTTAGCACTCTACGTTCAAAAAAAAAAAAAATATTAATAATGATATATTTCCTTCTGCGTTCTATTCACAAGCCTGCATAAAACTATTTAATGGAATTAATCAAGATATATTGGAAATTTGTTCCTTTATGTTTAAAAACACAAACTTTTAGCTCCCAAAATGGGGTTTCCTTCAATTATGATGCAATTTATGAAGTCACATGAAAATAGTCTTTGAGCAGTATTTTTTGTGACGTCATTATTATTGATTTGTACCGTTTTGAGGCCAACACAGACAAGTTTTATAAGAGTGTTTGTTTTTCAACCTTGCTGTCTATCAAAAATCTGTTCCTATCTCTGATATTTTTCTCTAATTATCATACTTTTCTCGTCCCTAATAAATCAAAAAAAATAATAATAATTTTACAAATCTAGACATTTAACGTAACTATATATCAAAGACATTCATGGATATATTAAGTCTATTTTTTATTATTAAGTCCATTTGATGAAGTTTATTAAAGATGTTTAATAAATTTGTCATTTTTATGTAGTAAACATATCAATTAATATCCCCGGCTGGTGTCTTACGATGAAATTTATGACGTCAGTGAAAACACGATTTATAAACCACTAGCTAATTAAACCATTTGAATGGCGCTAGGGCTCCTAGACCCTGCCTTTTACTGGCGAAAGAGTACATCTCCGTCCTTTTAGTCACTAGCATTTCACTTCCCGAGCCATCCACCCCCGGAACCATCTACTCACAAGCATTTTACCGCCTATTACGATAAATAACAACCCTACCACCAAACATTCTGTTAACGTCCTTACAATTGTAATAATTAATTTCACGTAAGTATTAGTAATGTATCGTAATGTTCTCTTGATATCAACATTTGTCACTGCCTTTATTTAAAATTTACCATTAATATTAATAGAATCTTCGTTCCACTAATTTAATTCTGTAATTGAGTGGAGGGGGATGATTACCAATGGGTTTGGCATAAGTATGAAGGCGTCATTTTGGCTCATTACTCTTACAATTAGCTGAGTAAATGACTTCAAAGTGGAGGCAATAATAGCAAAGACTCTCAGGATAATTTATGCAAAAATGACTCCTCTTTCTGCAGGTCTAAACACAACAATCGTAGACTCAATAGACTTTTATTCTATTACCCATTTTTTTTAAATTATGAAGGGGACTTCTACCACATTTTTTAATAACTTTTATATCTTTATGCTTTTTAAATTACTGGAGAAAACTCTGTTTTTTTCATAATTTTTTTTTATTATTTAAATTATTAATCTACCTTTAGTGGGATATTTTGTATATGTGGACTAAATAACAATTATTTCTTCATTGTGATGAGGAGTCGGAAAAACTATCATAATAAAAATTATTTATTGAGTCAAGGATATCAAAATGAAATACATAAATTGGCTGTTCTGTCACGCATGCAATGATAATTAGAGGTAGGAAAAAGTCATTATAACGCATGTCCAAGTATATGTTGATTTAAGTCTTTGCTCACTTGTCCAAGCCCTTGAATCTTTTTATTGAGTTTAATTAGAGTCTCTTAATTTATCTTTTTTTAATTTCCGACACTTTCAATCCTTAATTATTATGGTATAGGGTAGGGGTGGACAACCTTTGGCACGCATGCCACTCCTGGCACGTGGAGGCATATTCTCTGGCATCTGCAAACTAGAATATAATCCTGTAGTTTGTGTGTTTTTACCGTTATTGTTGATAGAGGCACACTCATTGATTAGAAATGGGGAAGTTACCACTCCATGGCTCAAAGGTTGCCTAACCCTTGTATAGGGTATATTGTGTTAATGGCCCCCCCCCTCCCGTGTGCCCAGTATAAATTAGCTTTACTCTCAAAGTGGAGAAGAGAACAATTGATAGTGTGATCCATTTTAGTCGCTGAATCTTCCAAATTTGAGCTCTGTCCAAGGTTAATTGCAAGACTCTCATTCTATCCACCCACTCAAGAGATAACACAATGGACCTTCAAAGGTTCATGCTTTTCAAAATGGTGTCACTCAAACTCTAATACCAAGGACCAATTCGTGCAATGAGTCTATAAATTTTTTTAACTGTCAATGTATAATCAAATGATTTCTCACTTTTTTAAAAAGAATGACTACCACCACGCCCAATAAATTATGTCACAATATGTAGAAAATATTCGTAGATTGTACATATTTTGAATCCCTCTGATCCATGGAAATGTGGCGAAAAATTATTATCGACCAAACAATAGTTTGGCATATTATAATAATTATAATTTGATATCAGAACTATACACGTCATGAAACAATATACAAAAGCAAATGGAAGCTTATACACCCCTTTTCTCCAGAATGATATAACATTTTTACCTCATATGAGTGTAATTATATATTGTATTTATGTTCCAAATGCACGTATTTCTTTGTAATTTTATCATAGTTTGTCTATATTTATTTTAAGTATGTCAATTTAATATGATTATTTGAACGTGTTTTAAAAAAAAAAAAATTATAGTGGGGGAGAATTGAATATTTGTACTTAGTTTATTAGATAATGATTAATAACACATTGTCATAATTCAGAATGTGCGTAGGATTATATTTTGGTGAGGGCTTGGTTTCTGCATTTTTTTTTTTAAATCAAAATTTTTGGAAAAAAATTAGAAAAATTAAATTTTATGGAAAAATAAATTAAATTTCAAATATTATATATTTTTTTAAATAAAATTTTTTGTACATAAATAAGAAAACTAAATTTCAAATATTAAATTTTTGAGAAAAAAAGTTGAAAAATTAAATTTTATGGAAAAAACTCTGAAAAATTAGACTTAAGCTATTACGTGTTCGTTAAAGATTACATTTTTTTGAAAGGAATTAGATAAATTAAATTTCAAACATTAAATTTTTTGGAAAAAAATTTGATAAATTAAATTTTATGCATAAAAAATATTTGAATAATTAAATTTCTAATATTACAATTTTTTCAAAAATCCATATTTATTCCAAAAAAAAATTAAATTTTTTAGAAATTTTTTTGAAATATAAAATTTTGAATATTAATTTTTGTAGAAATTTTTATTTGTAAACATCTGTATGTATTTACAAAAATCCAAGGCACCTTCAGGAGAAAACATCCAGCCCAGACAATGTCCTTGGGAGTCGTGGCCTCTGATAGGAAGACCTTTTGGTCCTCTTCCAGTTCTGATCTCAATCCCACCGAATTCAAGCGTCTTAGAGAGCAAGGTACACACGAAAATGTGCAAGAGCTGTTGGCCAGCATGAAGAAACAATTGGCCAATATGTCCACCGATTATATTGTGGTAACTTGTGCCAAGTTTCAATCTCGTGTGGAGGCCGGAGACTATATTAATGATGCTTGCAAATAGTTCTTGCCATTGTATATCTTTCACGACCACCGTATTCCCTCACTCAATAGCTGGGGCTTGGGTGCAGTCGATACAGAAGTATTTTGGAAAAATCTAACCCTTGGCTGATTCAAAAGACTCACGATAAGCGAAAACATTTGGTCAAAAAGAATCAAATACACGTTCGAAAGAACAATTGGAAATAAATTCTCAGACATAATATTTTCTGGACCGAAAAAAGCTTTTAAAATAATAAAGACCTTGGGTAATTACTATTATATAATGGTAGTTTCTTGGGAAAGTTCCGTCGTTGGTACTCTCATTGCCTGAGGTCCTGATGAACCCATCAACTTTAACCCACGCCTTAGAACTGTCGATCGGTACTATAAAGAGCATGCCCTAACTTCAACAGGCGAGCTGAAAAGATTTTCTGGAAATATCGCAAACGGGATTCTTCATTCCACGACTCGTGCCGCTAACTTCCAACAACAAGGCCGCCAATCCTCTTCTTTATAGGAATTAGTTCAATTGAGAGGAAAATAGTAAGATAAAATCATGACCATAATAAAAATAAAATCACAACCAAGCATGTTGATGACAGAACATTGGAAGAAACTTAATATGGGAGAAGAGGCAATCAATACAAGAATAATACACATTACAACTTGATCACAGAAGCAGTTTTGGTAGAGGCTGGTGATATCCTACATATACACCAGTAAATCAACTAAAACGGAACGTGGATGTTTTTTTTTCTGTAAAGAAGTGGAATAATTTTTGTGCCACCTATTTTATTTTTGTGATCGGGCGATTTCTATTATTGATTGTGGAGAATATAATTACCGACAGGTTTAACATAACTCCAAAGGCGTCAGACTAGCTCAATGCTCTTAAATTGAGCAGAGAAAATGACTTTTAAGTCGAAACAATAATTGCGAAGACACTCACGATTATCTACGCTCGTAGAACAAAAAAGGCCACTCTTCCTGCAGGTTTAAACAAAAAAATTGCAAGATACATTAAAACAATGGACTTTTAAACCGGACAAACTTTATATTTTAGTTTATAAAGGGGATTATTACCCCATCCTTTGGATCCTTGACATCTTTGATGCTTTTTAAAATAACTTTAGATGTCTATGTTTTATATTGATTTTTTTTTTTTTAATTTAAATAAAAAAAATAATAATAACAATAATTCTAGTCAAAAACGATTACTCAAAGTTTTTTTTTTCAATAACATTTTTCAATATACTTTTCCAATCAAAAGTTATTAAGCTTTTGATTTTGCTTCTTGATCCCGGAAAATTTCCCTGTCGCACTCTATGCATTTCAGCTGTTTAACACTCTACAAAAGAAAGTTGCAATTCATCAGTACTGCCCTTATTACTCATCTAGTCCTTTACATATATTCTTTGTTTATGACCAATCCAACACTAATTAGAAAAAAAAATCATTTTAATTTTAAAAAAAAAAGAACTTATTTGTCAAATTTGGTATTTATATAAATAGCAAAAATATACTGCTGTAATTGTCAAAAAGGCCTCCATACCCTCCACTCAAATCCTACATATGCATGCCCCTGATATAATTCGATCCCCACTTGCAAATACATTCCGACGACACTGACTCGAACTCAATAGTTCTAACTCAGATCCATCACTTAATTATTTTTTCAAGTGAAGAGAAAACGTGCGCCATATAACTTCTGATCTAGTTGAGATCCCTTGAATTAACACTCGTATTTCAGTCTAATGTGTGTCTCCTACAAAGGGTGAATACATCATAAATCACACCCTAGTATCATTTTACACCATTGATAATAATCATTTTTGCCATTTCCTCAGAGACTACAACACACTCCTCCTCGTTTAATCGAGTGTCAAAAATGAATCCTTACTCCAAACAATCAAATCCCATCCGTTACCCCAATAAAACGTCCCCGTCTACTTGAGCTATGAAAAAACGAGTGGAAAATGTATTACTCAGAAGAAAATTTACATTTCCAAGGCATCCAAGGTTCCATTTTGTGGTGATCCCATTTTGTATGGGGGTGTATTAGGGACTGGTCAAGATGATCATCATATTTGATAAACAAATCCTTCAAGATGCATACTTTTTAAATAGATCTTTTATAAAATTATCCATGTAATATTTTACTATAATATATTCTTCAATACGATGTTTTATGAATAAGATATAGGAGTCGCAAAGATAATTTCATTTTTCAGCCTAAAAATAGAAATATATGGAGTTCAAAACAAGATACAGAATCAATAAAAAGCAACTTTTACAATCGTACTTTTGATTTGGGGATTGTTTTAAGGTTAAAAAATAACTCTGAACGATAATTTTGCCAAATTTCTATTATTTCACATATTGCAGAATTCAGATGACTGAGAGAAAAACGGAGATCAGTTTTGGACTATGCGCTCATAGGTAAATTCGATTATTGTTTTTCTTTTTTTTTTTGTACACTGTTTAATCGTTTAGGTGTGCCAAAATCATTGTAATAAAGTTACGAAATGTGACCATTAGCTTGAGGAGATAAAATGATGCAGCCTGCAAGATATCCCTTTTTACATGTGATGTAACTCAATTATTTTTATTACTAACGTAGATAATTAATTTATTGTCCTAACATAATCTTTTTGTCTTCTCCAATTTCCTTGTAGCCTTCATAAAAATGAGGATTTTATTTGGGGTCGGATATTGCCAACAGAATTTACCTTTGATAGATTGATTTGGAATATTCATGACTACGTTTATAGACTGAAGAGTCAAACACTTGACAATTAAATTAAAATTGTCAAATATCGATAAAATGTATATATATATATATCTACAGTGTGTTTCTGTTAAAGTTTTTATCGTTGCTTTTCCAATCGGGGCGAAGATCAGACACACACATCAATTATTTTAATCCTATGTAGGTTGATAATTTAGTTGTAGCTTCACAAAACTTCTCAAGACGGATTTCATACATGTATTATACTTTTTCAACCCAACACCCTGTACATATGTAAACATTAATCAATTCAACTACTAATTAGCAGTCTGAATACATTATATAATAAAAAGAATGGATCGTTCACATCTACAAATATTTTACAAACTAGGTTGATTAATTCTTATGTGAATTATAATTTAATTTAACAAAAGTCCCGCTAGCATATGCTAATTAACGAACCATTTTGAAGTTACAAAACGCCTTGAGTTATTTCTATGCGACAACTCATCAAAATTTCCCCTTCACGATATGGAATGAATAATTGGCTAATGGTTCCCCCTCCCTCCTCCTCCACCCTTCTTTCTCATAAAGTACAATATGCATACATTTATGTAAATATAGATACACTCTGGTTTGAAAGGAGTGAGATGGCTTCTTCAAATTGAAGGAAACAACTCCCTTTGGATTCATAAAATATAAGCTTACCTACACGTTATACTGTCTCGTTTTTGGGTTGATATTTCCCCCCCCCCCTCCACTAGGACTTTTTATGCTGGAAATAAACTTACTTTAACAATGTTAGAGGTCCCTTGGACCCGCAACCCCCCAAAAAAAAAAAACGATTTGTTCGGTTAAAATGAGCGATTTTTATGCTTTTTGTTTCGGCCGGGTTCTAGGATATACTCAACGATTTGTAGTTTCCCGATTTAAAAAAAAATGGTACACATTTTTGACAGATATTATTATTATTTTTTTTTTTACACAAGTCAATAATATACAGGTAAAGAGTAACCTTAATTTCGGGCCTATGGGAGCTGGGACAATATATTTATTAGAAAATTAAAACCAATGGAGGCATAGGTACGCGCTTTTTTCGGGAGAGACAGTCTTTTTTGACAATTTTGGTAAAATACTTTATTTTTTATAAATGCTGAATTTGACAAGTACCTTTTTGGAAAAAAATTTAGATTTTTTTTTTTGAAAGAGTCAAAATTAGACCAAATAATAATAATAAAAAAATATTGAAAGTTTTTTCTTTTACACAAGACAAGATTATTTTATATTAGCAACGATACCCCCTCCCAATAGGCAAGGGCTTGATTGGGAGGGGGAATAGGTGAAAATATTTTTTAGGGAACTCAACTCAGTCTGTGTTGTCATTAGGGATGCTGTAGACCCGCAAGCAACAAGGTAAACACTCAACAAATTTTCGACTGATATAATTACAGAAGCTGCCCAAGAGGTTCATACGGCCAATACAAGAATGAAAATGACTGAGCTGGCCATGAAAAATGCTATTGCCAAGTCCGTCGTGTCCAGAGTCATAAAAACTGGGGATGGGGAGTCCCTGAGATTATCGAAACTACTTTTAAATAGTCTGGTCCAAAAAACTGGAAACTGAAATTTTCGACAGTCATTTCTTTTTTATACAAGAAGATCATTTTACAAGTAACGATAACCCCCCCAATCCCCCGTAGTCACGGGTCTGAGGGGAGTTGCTAAAAATATTTTTTAGGGAATTCAAGGCAAAAGATTCATTAGTCTGCATTTTTGTTGGGAAGACTACGCCCCATTTCCAATTTCATCCCCAAAATCTCATTTAAAAAAAAAATTGAAAAAACACCTACCACTCTAAAAAGATGTCCGGGAATTATTAAAGATAACATTGAAGACAACCCTCAAACTGGTCGACCAACTAAATTAACTCCACAATCTGCCCAAAAAGCCTTTAAAGCCAATCCAAGACAAAAAAACTATTTACAATTCCACAGTTTCAAAAACCATCCGTCCCTAAGGCTTCGGAACACGACCTTTACTTGGTTTGGTCCAAGGGGTTAAGTGCTAATATTTATTAGGGAATGCAAGGCAACATATCCATAAGTCTGTGTTGTTACATGGGAAGTAGGACTACAGTCCCACTGCCCCCAAACCCTGGGAGACTCTTCTGCAATTTTTGACTCATAGCATTATATTTTGGGCTCTACAAAAGGCTTAAAAATGGCTGATTTCGGCCCAACATTCCAATTATTTATTTATTTTCAAATTAAAGAGGCTCGGTCCACTCCAAAAATGGTATTTACGTCCTTAAACTTTACATGAGTAAATATAAGCTCGAAAACGGAACAGTCTACTCCACAAACATTATAATATTGAAGCGTATGGACATTAACATATATACCTACTTTAACTTACTTACTCCAAGTTTAATGTTTCAGGAGGGAACACATTACTTTGGCATAATTTAATAAAAAGAAAATGTTGCCTCTCTATTTACAACCCATATAAAGTATTACTAAAGCTATTAAAGGGATAGTGGGAGGGGAGAATTTCACCTTTTAATTAAGTAAAAAGTCCGGCATGCTTTTACCTACTCTCAAAATAGACATGAACATAAAAATAAGAGACACATTATTAAATACAGTGTGGATCTTATCTAGTTGTACACATTTTATTATTTTTAATCCGAATTGAGATTGGTATACAATCACGGAGAAGGACAATAAGACATATTATCTCTTAGTAGTGTTTTGAAAGGCCTATAAAGGGGACTGCGACAAGATAGTTTGAGAGGAAAGTACGGAACACCCTTATTTAGGTCTAAAAACTGTTCTCCATTCTGCTTCAGTCTCTGTACGGTCCAGTTCAGTAGCCAAATAAGTCAGTCGTACCAACTGTCATTAATATCGTTTATACTCCCAGACTATCACTGTCTTATTATGCCTTCACGATTATTAAAATAAATTACATAGTATTGTATTCGATGCTGCATTATAATATTGCTCGGTAATATTTGAGTACAAGAATAGCTATTATATTATTTCTAAAAAGAAATTGCCAAAATTTCTTTTTAGAAATAATAAAAGGACCAAAATATATTGTATAATATATATGACGATTTATCAACAATAAATTGTATTCCTGTTCTTTTGGAAACGGAGCATACGAATAAAACAACTTATTACTTTGTGTATTTATCAAACAGAATACATTATGAAATAGCCATGACGTATAAAGGGAGAAAAACAGCAAGGATGTTTTGGAGGGCGTTCCAATAGATCAGTTACAATCAGCTGTGACAAGTAAAGAAGGTCATAAACTAGGACATTGGCAAGAATTACTCTGGTGTCAATCCACAAATTTAATCTGACTCCAACAAGGATTTACAATTACAACTCCTCAAGAAATCCTCATGGTTACGCTCAATATTTTTACAAATGTCTGGAATACCGTGTTCATTTTGGGTTTCTTTTATTTTTAGATAGCGAGAGGACATATTATATACATCAGTGTATAACTATGTACTCGTGTTTGGAGGATTGTTCTCATCTGTAAATGAGATACAATAATATAACCCTTTCTAATTTCCCAAATTGCTCCACAGACACACAGGATTTACGTAGGATAACTGTGTGATCTCAAGACAGGTCACTTCAAAGAATTTCCAATAGAATTGTATATACTCTAGATCAATGGTTATGTAGTATAAACTCGTGGGACTCGTGTCGCCACGGTTTCAAGAGTATTAAAGGATTATAATGAATACTTTGACGGAGGCTATCTAAGTTCATAGGTTCTTCTACAGATGGGACCACTAACAAAGGATCCTTAGATGGACCAGTGGATCCTCTGATTGGTAGATAAACCACTACATATAATGTAAAATTGCGGGCGATTTACCATTGACTCTCATTCTCCTGTGGACAATAGTCTTAGAATCAATACCGCTACTACTACAAGGATAGTGGTGTGGAGAATTCCATTTTTTAATTAATTAAAAAGTAAGGCACACAGGATTTATGTAGGATAACTATAGGATTTCTAGGCAGGTTAAAAACCACTCCTGCCACTTCAGAAAGTCCCCTATAGAATTGCCTATGCTCCAGGTCAATGGGTCGTGAAGTATACACTCGGCAGCTTCAAGGCAGATTATAAACTGCAACTGTCGGTTCAAGAACTATAAAGAAGTGAGAGGAAAAGTCGCCGCGGTACTTTCACCCCAGTACAGCTCACATCCCTCTTTCCACCAAAAAGCAATTTCCTCAGGAGGAAAGTTAATCCAAAAGAATAAAACATATTTTTATGTCAAAAAATAGCTAATGAAAAATAGCTTATTTATGTTAAAAATCTATACTAAAACGATTTACTATAAACTATATCATAGGACATTTCTATTCTAAAACCTCTTTGTATGCAATATTTTTGTTGTTTCTGCCAATTTGATGCAAACATAATCAAACTTTCATCCCCTTTTGACACTCTTGAAAATGCTACAAATTATTGACCATGTAGAAATACTGATTTTGATAAATATGAAGCAATTTTTTCAAATGTTTGACCCTGTGATTTATAGCTATTATCATTGCTAACTTGCCATGTTCTTTCTTCAAAGAAAATGAAGATTGAAGAAAGATCCTAGGACTAACTTGCTCATCCTTTTCCTAACTCCCTTTTTTAATTCGTATTTAATATCATATGTTCTTATTTTTTCTGTTACTAAGTGAACATATTTATTTATGAGACAATTTCAATCACACACATAGAAACTATTTTCATTATATAAGATAACTATAAGAGAATGTAAAATCAGTTTTTACACTAGTTCAAAATGTATATATTTAAAAAAAATATTAAATTAAAGTCTAGATAATTTGAGACAATCATTAGAAGGAGTTATAATTAAATGATTAATATATATATGTATATTCAATTTAGGGAAATGAAAATATCTTAGAGCTATTTTGCAAAAACTATTGCAATCGGTGGTTAGGAATTAAATAAAGTATTTTGTTCAGCATTTGTTCTTATTTAAATTAGGAACTTCTTTACTAAGATAATGAGTCTATTTTAAATCTTTGAATTAAATACTGGAATAAAATATTATTAGATCGTAGTTGACTTTTTTCATAAATATATATTCCAAATATATATATTGTTCGGGCAATTTACCATTGATAGTAATTTTCCTGCGGGGAATCTACTTATAACCAATATTACTACTATTAAAGGGATTGTGTTGTGTAATGTACATCCTTTAAATTAAGTAAAAAGTTAGGCAGGTAGGTACTTACTGTAATAATAGATATGAACATATTTATAAGACACCTTAATTTTGTTTATTCCTCAAAATGTCCCTTTAGGCTTATAAGTAGTACGGTTGATGTCTTTAACTTGTAAGCTTATACTACTAGGAATACAAGTTAGCTGTTCTGTGAGCAGTATGTAGATGTTAAAAGACATCTGTGTACCTTCAACATGTATGCTAGCGTAATTTAAAAAAAAAAATTAAAATTAAGACGATTAAATATTTGTATTCTTCCTCAAACATTCGTCAATTTCCATCAACAAACTGTTCTTATTAAATCTTTTGGTGTGTTGCAAATTGCAGTAATTCAAGTAGACAAAATTGATTGTCGCAATAAAAGAATGAGAATTTGAAAGATTAGGTCCTATCCGGCCCTGAATACATCTATCAAATACAGGGTCTAAACTACATGTTCAATTTTGAAGTATCTTAACTCATCCCAGTTATTTGAATAATAAGCTTATAATTGACTCATATATGACTATAAATTAATTGGGCTGTATGTTCTATATATAAAGTAAATATTAAATAGGGATTGTTTTTATGTTGAAGCCTCATATTTGTAGTCTTCACCAAATTATTGTTAATTTTTATCAACAAATTATTGTTATATAACCATTAAAAAAATGAGAAATTGATGTTTTTTATTCTAGAAGGGGCCATGTTGGGCCCAATAGAAGTGTTTTGAAGCAAATAAAGGGTCTACACCAGTGGATCTTGACTCAATTTAAGGTGAAAACACTAATACCAAGGGGTCCTTAAGTGATTTACTTTGAAAAATAAAATGAAAATTAAATAAAAAATTGAAGAACTAATTTTTGCTGCAAAAAGAATCAATGCCATATTGAAACTGTGGGCCTCGACTCCAAATGGGATCGTGATGAAAATAGCGAGGGGTCGTTAATTTATTTAGAACTGAATATAAGTTAGGTGATTAAATTATTACTATGACGCTAAATGTTACATTTCCCAAAGTCACTCTAACAACGTCTGAGCCAGTATTGAACATGTTTGGTTTCTATTTTGTATTGGTCCTACCCTTGCTGTTGTTCCTCCCATCAGCATTGCCCAATTAGCCGATTGTGGAGTTTATTAACCAAACATGACAGCCTCTGCACGATTTTTTTTCTTCAATTTGTTAGAAAATTATGAGCACCGTGTCAATGTTTGGCAATAGTATTTATAGGTCTGTATTGATATTGATTTGAGCGTGTGTATCTGGGAGCCCAATTTTTGGGGTTTGTAACGTTTCAGTCTTCAATCTGTTTGCATTAATTAAAAGACTGACTGACTGGGAAATATCTGGGATATCTCAAAGATTTATTTTTTCCAATCAAAATAAAGTTCCTGCAGTTTAAGTATTAATTTTTTTGTATCAAACATTTGTGGACGTTGCTAATCGGCGTTAAGTACAGTGGCTCTGATCCGAGGTATTTCATTGGGCTACAATGAGTTTTTCTTCAAAATAAAAACTAAAGCTAATAATTTTATGTATCACTTGAGAAAATAACTTCCATGCTTCTTTTGAAATTCAACAACATAACTTTAAAATTGAAACGTCTGGATCCCTTTACTAATAGAGAAGGTCGTTTCAAAATTGGACACCCTTGTAGACCCATTAAACTAATAATTTAGAAGAAGTTGAAATATTTGGGAGTTATGACCTTGTAAATTATGTACTTTGTAAATTTGAAATGTTATATATAACTATTACTTAAGCATAAAAAAAGATTTAGTAATAACGACATTTGCGAGTTCCTTCTGATTATTTTAAAAATGAATTTGAAATAAAAAAATAAGCATTTATGCGTGAAAAACTAATTTTCGGGGAAGGTCTATCCTGGAAATTAAAAAATATTTATTCTAGAGGGCTTAAAATATGCTCTTGGATCCAAAAAGTTTATGTGAAATTGAATTTGATTTTAATCCTACCCTTATTTCTAAATCTGGATCAATATTACTTAAATTTTACAATTCTTTATTGAAAGAAACAATTTTAAAGTCTCTCCCTCCCAATTTCAGACCAAATAAATTTACGGACCACTCTAAAATACTCACAAAGAATGTTGTCACGTAAGAGTAACTCGTCTAACAACCAAGTCCATCAACAGAATCTCGAGATCATAATATTACGTTTGTTTGTTATTTAATAATTTGATAAAGAAAAAAATATGGGTCTACCTAATGAGTAAGAAATGTTTGAGTCAAGCTCTTTATTTCTTTTTCACCTTACATAATATATATAAATGATAATACTCTTTCTCAAAAGATCTCGTATAAAAGATGACTCTATATTAATGCATTTTGAAATCAAATTATAAAGTAAACATGTATTTTTAAATCTTTGTCGTAGACATGATTATTATAAACAAAATTCCGTCTATTTCCCCTGGCTGTATTTATTAGTGTTGAGACTTGGTCCGTGACCGAATTTTTACTGGTTTTAAATCCAGATATGGGAGAAAATAGGTCCAGAGATGGAGATCGAAAAAATTTGTTCACGATCGGAAAACAATAAATTTTTCGTCTACAGTATAAGATGGTGCTCTGGACAGAAGCTCCGAGTTCCTATTGATGTATACAATTTGATTAGGTTTTGATTGGATAGAGGGAGCCCTAATGTTCATTCTTATAAATCAAACAGCGTGTATATCATTTATGCAGCGCAATTTACTTCATATGACGTGTTTTTTTACGTCATTTCTTAAAAAAATTGAAACACAAACACACATGACATCATCAACAACAATGGATCTAAAGAATCTGTCTAGACCGAGTTTTAAATGACACCGATCCGGAATGATTTTTTTAGAACCGATATAGACACATGTTTTCTTTAATTTCTATAGAGGGCCAAATAACTTTGTCCTACTAAAAATTATAACGGCCTTCCACCGGTCTCGAAATTGTAGACAAAACAAGAACTTATCATACTATATACATTATATGACGTACATGATAATATTATCTTTGATTGTATGTATAGTTGAATGAGATCTTAGAACTCATTCTACACCTGTTTATTCAAGAACTATGTCACTTATCATTAGATATTGGGAATTAATCGTGGATTTTTTCTACATTCATATATTTGATTAACAAAAAATACATATGATCTATCAGGGGATATTCTCAAACCATGTGCTCCCTTCAGGGAGGGGAGATTTGACCTAAAACCACGTCTTTCCTTGTTGAGGAAGGAGTGGAAATGAATTAAAACCACGTAGTCTTTAACTACATGGTTGGGTAGTAAAACGTGGACTTTTAATTGTTCTGGATTTTTTCATTAATATGCAAAGGTTTGGCGATTATTTTTTGGTATATTCTGGCTCAACCATCCTTTGTGCATAAAACAACTATTATAAACATTTAGTAATCTTGTCATCATGAGTGAACAAAAATCCAAAAGGCAGCGAATCCCAGATCTCCTAGATGCTAAAGTTGAGATGTTAGAATCATTGACATTGTAAAGTGCTTCAGGAGCCTAGTTTCCATGTGGCCAAGATGAAAAATGATAGAAAATACTTCTCCAGGAAAGCAGTAATTGGAGGGTGCAATTTAAAGAGGAATCCAGATTCCTTTCCGGCTTGGAGAAGAAGATAAAGGAGGACACAACCAATATTGATGAATCGCCTCGCCAACGACTTCTCCGCGACTACTCAGACCATCAGGAGGACTGTAAAGGGTGACTTGACCAGATGTCCTTCTGAGAGAGGTCAGGTTGGCCAGAAACATCTCTAATCCACTGTTTGTAATAGCATGAAATAAATGACGTCCTAGAGAAGAGTGGACAAAAAATTTAATATACATATATTTTTTCATTAAAAGGCTTATGGAACAACTTCTAAAAAGGCCGTAAGAAGGCTTAACCTTATCTTAAAAAGATGAATGTCAACCAAAACAAAAAGGACATGCTTCAAGGGCGAAGGGTGAAGAAAATACAATCTAATTCGGGAAAAAACTGCGTGGTTTATGAACCATCCTAAATAAAGATATTATCCTTCAGGTAGTCTTCTGTTAGCCTGTTCCTCTAATTAGTGAGAAGGTCCTTGACAGTATGAAAGCTCTTTCAAAGTCTATGGATGCCCTGGGGGAGCCATTGAAGTAGGCAATGATGTCAAAATTCTCCTTCACGCCAGACACATTCAATATTTTGGCTCAATTTTTTGGAACGTTGTAACACACAAATGGATTCACCCAACCTAAAACTGTAAATGAATTTGTTTTAGTGTACGCTAAACCTTTAATCATAATTAAAGCTTTTTTTAATGCAATGTATTAATTATGAGATAGAGCGTACTAAAAACATCCAGCAAAACACGCTCAGAACGTTTAACTTAACCATATATATACATAAAATACACAATTCATTATTTTATAGATATGTTCGAGTCAATTATTGCCTTTTTATTCAAATTTCTAGTATGAGTTACGATACTTAAGAATTTCAACTATAGTATAGACTCTTTATTTGATTTATGAGACTTGAATTAACCCCAATGTGATCCTCCTTAATGTCTCGCCACCTTGTAGTGTAGTAATCCCGGTTTTGATATTGAACGATAAAACTGGAGGGAATATAAATGACTCACTATGGATATGGTCATAACTACTAATCTATCAAATTCTCATTATTTTATTTTGACAATTGATTTATGCCACTTAGAGTCCAATTTACGACACACTCAAAGGGTTCATAAGAATAATTTGTTGAAGAATATGAATGTAATCCAGTCTCAGTATGATTCATTTGATTAAATAAATCCTTTTACCTAACAGGAATAACAGTGTCTAAAAATCAGCTTTGTATTAAAACAAAGAGATGGACAGATAAACCATTTATTTACGGTGAGGATGAAGTATTAAATAAAATAATGAATATGCAAGCTGACGTGAGGACTAAGCACCTTTATTGACGTGAATAAAGTATCTTTTATTACATGAATATCATCGAGGGGTGTCTGTAAGATTATATATATTTTTTAAATCCCAAAATTAAAATTCTTTGGAAAAAGAAAAAAAATTTATAAAAAGGTTTCAATTTCTTTTTTCCAAAATCGACATCTCATCAGAGCTTTTTTGCAAAAAAACATACAAAATTAATTGTTATTCCCAAAAAATTAATTAAAAAAAAAAAAAAAAATGTTCAGCTGTATACGACAAAATTATTTTTTTAGATTTTTCTGACAAAAAAATGCAAAAATTTAGTTTAAAATATCTAATTTGCAATGGGTTGGAAAAAGAATTTGATAAATCTATACCTTTTCACAAAAGTTTAATTTTTAAGTCAAATATTAAATTAAAAAAATCAAAAACTAAACTAAATTTAAACTTAAAAAATTCTTGTAAAAAAAAAAAAAAATATTAAATTAAATTTCAAATATTACATTTTTATTTAAAAAAAAATTGATTATCTATAGCTACTCACCAAAATTTAATTTTTGGAAGAATATTTCAAATATTAAATTTTTGTAAAAAAATTTAAAAATTTAATTTCAAATATTAAAATTGAAAGAACAAGTTGTATCTGCGCATCATTGACCACATCTTTAATTTTACGGATATCAAAACCAACCAGGAGTGAACTTATTTAAGTCATTAATTATTGTCAATGAAAATTATTTTTATTTTTACTATGCAGTAGGCTGGATATAAGTAGGATATGTATAAGCGTTATTGAAGTCATATCATAGCATCAAGTATGTCTTCACTCAACTATTGTTCCAGGGCATTTGCAGGTTTATATTTTGTTTTAGAAAAAAATTTCAAGAATCCATAGCCATTCAACAAAAAATTTAATGGATATTCTTAAGAAATCGAATTTGTAGGAAAAAATTTCATACACATTCACAAAAAATTGAATTATTTGAAAAAGAAAATACAAATGTTAAATTTTTACGTAGTCGCATAATTTGCCAGCATGACTTTCAAAACAAAAATCTTTCAAATAAAAAAATGCAATAAAAAGTTAGAATTCCTTAATTTTTATTGGTGGGGGGGTACTTCAGCTGTACTATTTCTTATTATATAATAGATAAAAGCAACTGTTACAACCAATTACAGACATAATCTTCGTGTTAATATCACCACGTGGTAAAATCTAATCTAGGTGTACATTATCATTCTGAGACAAATTCGTTGTGGGTAATATCAAGGAGAAGGAACATCCTTGTAAGCAATATGATTTGAGTAGTGGTGTATCCGTCCTTATTTATTCAGTCCGATCCGTTCTTAGGACCAGACCTATTTGTTCATGGGACCAGTGCATAAGAATATTGGTCATTCGAACACTCAGTAAAGAAAGTTATTTGACGTCATCAAGGACCAGACTTTATAAGTTTTAGTATGCAGTACTTAACTGGACCGGACCGAACTGAACTTCAGTCCGAAATAAGCACGGACACAACACTAATTATGAGTAATTTTCATTGGTGGACAATGTTATAATATGTAATTTCCTCGCAATTTTATTACATTCGGGTAATCCCAAGGTTTATAGATATACAAGGTTAGACAATCATCTAATGGGCCTTGCTAGAATTTTCAATCTGATGTATTGTACCGTCTGCTCGGCCAGACAGGCATATTTTGACAAAACACGCAACCACTCGTAGTATATGACGTCAATATTGCAAGAATTTTCAATCTAATATATCATTGCGACTGCTGGACAAGAAAAACAGATTTTGACGAACATGCAACCACTCATTTACTATGACATACATATTGCAAACGTGGTGCAAGTCAAACATACGTCGTACACGCGTTATGGTATAACCATATATCTCTATTATATCCGGATAATCCAACTATTAAATGACAAAGAAAAATTTTATTGCAGCCTTTTCTTTAAGTATTATGGCCCACTTCTAATATCACAAAATACCACTCGGCCCTCGGGTTGTGCAGCTGAAATACAAGACCGAAGGTAAATTACTTCTAATATGTTATAATATAATATATATTAGGCTCCAAGGCAAATTGACTGCACAACCAGATGGCCAGGGTGTATTATAACATATTATAAGGGGTTTAGAAATGCGGAGGTTAAAACACATTTTGCCCCAGTACTTCACCTATAAACTGCAGGTCTGGGGTGTATTTTGGAGTATTTGAAGGGGTCCTACATTACAAGGAAGTGGCAGTGGAAAAATACGGGCCCAGCCATTCACCTGCACAACCCGTGGGTTTTTGTATATTAAACCTTTTTACCACAATCATTTTAGAGTGAACCGACATTATAGTATTAAATATGTAAATGAAAATCCTATTCTTGAATAGTTCCATCGATTATATATGTATATAAATTATTTAGAATAACGGATTCATCCCCTGAGAGTCAAATTAATTTGAAACGTGCCTGGAATATTATTTTATGTTAATTAGTTTTTATCTATGTATATTATTAATACGATTCATTTACTTGTATTCTAAATTAGTTTGTCGTTGATTCATTAGAATTGTATTGTATCGTAATCAATTTATTAAAGCAACAATCCTAGCTCCCACTGTTTGTCCATTAAAAGTATTTTCAAGTCCAATGTCCTTGATTTTAATGAATGCTACTAAACCTACATACATTGCTTTAATGCTTACACATGAGAAGAGATGGAAAAAATATGAGGGATTTGAGATAAATTATTATAGGAATAAGTGGTTTGTCATCGTATCAAGATCAACTCTGTTTTTAACGTTCTGCGATGAGTTAAGAATCCCGAGAATGGTAGCTTTGTTTAAAACCTTTAATTAATTCATTTAAGAGACTTATTTTCGGCCCCATATGACACTTTTAAATACAATATATCAATTTCTCATTTGTGTTGTTTTGACAATCAATTTTGGCTATTTTAAATCAAATTTGTTTGATAAAAGACCCACCTTGCAGAGACGGATGATTTTGTAGTTTTGAGGATTTAAACTCCCTCGATTAACTTTCAAAACAATGATAAGAGGAAAAGAAGTAAAAACTTCGACCCACCATCAAGATAGACCAACCAAATAAAGTCAGTATACGTATTAATATTTCCTCATCAACACATTTCAGTCATGATCTGCTTCACTTTTAAATAAATTGTACAAACTTATCGCAAGTCATGTTTCCTCTTTCTTTCTCGAAATTGAAGACAATGAGATAGTTCAAGTTAAATCCTTGCAACCTTTTAATTAAAAGAAAATATTATATGAGTATTATACTACAACATCCATCACAATTGCTAGACTAAGTTTCCACTTCGGATTAGACAATGATTGCAGTTTACATCTCTTTTCAGGTATATTTATAATAATTTTCCGTTCAGGATCAATGGGTTTGATGAGATTACATTCATCTTGTAGTTATACCCTAATAGTTCTTGGTGGATACGAGAAAAAGTCGTAATGCTTTACTTAATGAGATTTTATCTTACAACAAATTGAACTGAATCCCCCATTCCTTGAATATATCATAGGAAACAAACTCACAACCTCTCCGCATAAAAATACCTTCCATTTAATACCATGATCATCCATAGTTACAATTCTACAAATGTATCGAAGAAGTCCTTCTCTTCTTCCTCCAATACTATATACTTCATTTTGTCAAGTTATTTCCTTATTTTTAAAAGATTGCGAGGATTGAACTTCTATATTCCCCTGTCTCCAATTTTGAGACAGTAAGAGATTCTCTGGCGAGCGGGCAAACTTACTTAATATACCCAGTTTGTCTTGGATCGAGTCCTAACACTAATAGACACACGGTTGCCCCTTGGTATAAGGCATATTTCTTTTGCTTCTACATATATACAAGGATGTTCTGAAAAGTTTCCGACGTCAACGTGAAGATGGCAAATCTCGTAAAAAAAAAGGTTAGTGACGTCGAAAGTTTTTACCCAAGTAACTAAACGTGACCATTAGCCTGAGGAGATATAATGGTACAGTGTTGTAATACTTTTTGCAAGATGTCGCTTTTCTTATGACGTCACTCTGTTGTCTCTCTTACGGACGTGGACTCGCATATATATTAAAGAGAGATTTCTCTAAAAATATTCAATTTTTGGAGAACAACTGTGGATACAAAATACCAAATAATAACATAATAACCATGGTTTTTGATGTTTCACCCCCCCAAAAAAAAAATAGCCCTCCTCTAAATTTAAGAATTTTTTCTTTTTACTGAGTAATTAAATATTCAAAATTCAATTTATTTTTTAATTTTTTTGCTCCAAAAATTTAATTTTCAATTCATAACTGTATAAAAATTTACCAAAAATTTAATATTTAAAACAAATTTACCAAAAAATGTAATATTTAGAGTTTTTGTTTCAAAAATTTCATATTAGAAATTTAATTTTTGAAATTTTTTTTCCCAACTTTTTTATTTTTTTGTGAACAGCTGTAGATTTTGCAAATTTTTCTTCAAAAAATTAATTTTTTTGGGAAACAGCTGGGGATTTAAAAAAAATCAAATTATTTTTTTTTATAATAACACTGTGTTTTTGATTTTTTCTCAAAAAATTTAATGATTTAAATATTATTTCCGAAAAAATTTATTTTTGTGGACAGAAATATAATTTAGAAAATTTTTCTACAAAAAAATTAATTTTTTGTGAGTAGCAGTAGATTTTAAAAAAAATCCAAATGTCCCCCCTATAAAAAATATATATCTATATATAATATAATCCTGTGGAGGCCGTGTTTGCAAAATGGTATTTCTCATTTATTATTTAAAATATTAAAGAATAGGCCTTGTTTTTTTTTGGTTTTTTTTGGAGTCGTCCCATGATTAACTAATTCACCCCACATGATTGTATATTTTAATCAATATGGTTTATTTATAAGTCGTAGAGTATCATTGCTAAATTCCAGAGTCATACATATGCAAAATCCCTCATAATCACAATAGCACATTGTACGTATGCCTACTTTTTTAAAGCCCTAAAGCATAATGGAATGACTCGCATAATTTTCCATCCATGGAGGAGAATAATGTAACATTATGTTGACCCTGAAATAACAATAAAATATTTATACGTTTTTCATATTATCAAGACATTTACAAACACATTTATGTATACAGATATAAATGTTGTAAGGATGTAATGTGAAATACTCAAGGGGAATAAATGATTTAGCAAATTATCATTCTTTTTTTTTGTTATTTTATTTTTAGTATGTTTATATTTTTGTACGTTTTTTTTTATTTTTTTCTTAATGGAGAATTAAAAATTGCCTATAAATTACACCTGTATTTTAGAAGGGGCAATTCGTAGCAGGGACGTCTGCAGCCTTATATGTGAATATACACAGTATGTCCAAAAATTGATGGTGGTATTAAAAATATCCGTTTTATGGTTAAAAAAAAAGTATTTTTGGTTGGAATAAAATGAAATTTGGTTGATACAATCACAAGTCTATATTTAATTTTTTTGATGCAACAATTTTTGATGATTGTATCATACATCAGTATAAAAGGGCTCAGAAAACACCACAAGATGTTATTTGAAATTCGAAAATTGGTCTAAAAAAATGAAGGATAGACAAACCCTCGCAAATCCGAAGGGTCGAGAAAGGAAGAACAAAATTAGCAAAGTTCCCAAACTGGTGATTTCAAAAGCTTTGACCAAAAGAGGTAATCCACAAGGAAGCGTACAGCATGATTGACTTCAAAGGCCTATCCAAGTCATCTGTCCACAACTTCCTGAGGCACTCTTTGAATGTTTTTCCAAACAAACCTCGTCTGTTGCCCCAACTTTCAGAAAACCATTGGAAGGGTCCAGGCTTCAATTCTGTCGTGAGCGGAAACACGGGACTGCAGATGACTGGAAATGTATCCTCTTCAGTGATGAAAGTCCGTTTGAGCTATTTCATGCTCCAAATCCCCATACAGACTGGGTTTGGGCAAGAGATAAGGGAGATGTGGAACACACTCCAACTGTGAAATTTCCCCTGAAAATTCCGGTTTGGGCCTTTATTATCCACCAGCCAGTGTCAAATCTTCACCTAATTTATCAAAATCAAACTGTGACGGCCCAGTACTACTTACGAGGGATCTTCAGCAAGTCTCTGATGTCAGCTAGGTCTTCTACTGAAGAAACTGGACCTCCTTTGAAGAGGAAAATGTTGTCTGACACATCAAGAGTCACTTTCCAGCAGGATGGGCCCTTCTCACCACTCCAAAAAGGCACAAAAGTGGTGTTAAGACAACTTGGATTCTTTCTGGGGCAAAGGCTCAGGGTCTGCCAACAGTCCTGATTTATCTGCCATTGAAAATTTGTGATCCTTAGTACAGAGAGAACTCAATGAAAATGCACAATAACTTCAAAGGATGAATTAAAAAACAAAGGAAACTGACAAAAGTTTGGGAAAAAATTCTCCAGATACTTTGAATAATTCTATACGAAGGGATGCCAAAATGAATAAAAAATATTATTTTGGGAAACAAATTCAAAAACCTTAAGCTCTTCTCATAAAATTATATTTTTTGGGAAAAATATATTCAAAGTTTACAGCCGTTCACAAAAAATTACATTTTTTGGATATAAAGTTCAAAAATTAAATTAAAAAAAGAAAAAAATGTATTAGATTTCTCGATTAAAAATTTCAAAAAGTTTATTGTTATTTACTAAAAAAGTTTAATAAATAATTTATTTTTTTTTAAATTTGAAGAATTAAATGAAATTTCCAATATAAAACTCTTGATTTTTTTTTTTCAAATATTTAATTTCCTAATAAAAAGTTAAATTCTTTAATTTATGAGTGATACAGCCCCTTTAGCCTACCGCCCATTGTGGACATTTGAAGCATTTTTTTAAAGAAGCCAAAAATTAACATAATAACCTTGACAATTTGAAAAATGTTTAGTTGGTAAATAAATGATTTAGCACAATTATAATTATATTTCTATAATTTCATTTCAAATAAGTGTTATATTTTTCCACGTTCTTTTCTTTTCTTAACAGAGAGTTAAAATTCGTCATAAATTCCACATGCATTTAGAGAGTATCTGGAGAAGGAGGAAGTGAGACTGTTGTTCAGTGGTACTAATCGTATATATTTTAGGCATCTTAGAAAAAAAATCCGAAAAGGAACATAATTACTCTGACAATTTGATGAATGTTTTATGTAGGAGAGCAGATAAGTGGTCATAAATTCCCAATTTCATCAGCTACAATTAGCTGTGAGAGGAATTAGATCATTACAAATCTCCCTTCGTATCCTTCTTAAATACACCTCACACTAATAGATGCCTGACCTTATCAAGGTGTACACTTAATTGAAATTTTTAATAATACAAATTTAAACTCGGTGAAATATAGGTTTTGTGACTCAAGATCCAATATGTAATGTTTCGACTCAATCAAAAACAAAACAAGGGGGAACACGTAAATGGAACAACAAAGAAGTTAAATTTGAAAGTTTTTCATGCGACATATCCCCCATGGTCATACCCAATGACCTCAGATGTAGCTGTACTACTGTATATCGCGCCATGGACTTATTCACCGCCATCACAGTCTTGTACGTGGTGTCTAGCAGACCGAAAGTCTACCCTCCCATTTTTGTGGAGAGAATCAAGTGGCTTAATTCGGATGCTAACAAGGAAATCCTGGATACAAAAGTGGACCAGATAAATTCTCGGGTATAACTTTGTTTATGCTCTAGTTGGCGCTCTGAGCCATAGCATCGCTAACGTCCATGCTTTCCTGAGTCACTATATACATTTTTGGCGCCAATATATGTGGTTTTCCTCCTCTCCAGACGCGAACCCGAGAATCTGTAATAATATCAGTCTATAGATTAATACAAAAAAAAAAATCGGACCATAATTTGAAAACAATTACTTTTCGGCCTACAATTTGAGATTGTGCTCGGACCATCGAAATATTCGTCAAAATTGGTCTAAAAAACAACACTGAATACCAAACCATAAAAAAATTCGAGTCTCAACACTAACCATTATAGTGCCGGGTTTTTTCCCTTTTTGTTAAGGGGTTCTTCGTTGGGGCCCTTTGCATTTAGTATCTACTTTAAAAAAATGTCTTGAAAAAATGTTTAACTAACATATATAAGTCTATAATATAATCCATTGGAAAATAAAATAAGTTGTACATAAAATTTGATCTCTCTCTCTCTCTCTGTAAACAACAATGATATTATTTATCAGCATATTTGGCACTAAGTCCTTATCTTCATTTTTTATTTGTAGAACTAACTTATACGTAAGACCTTATCATGAATCGTCATACATTATTATATATATAGTACATGCGTATATTGTTTCTGGGAAATCATTCCTGATAAGAATTCCTATAACATAGGTAGTGACGATAAAAAATGGAGTCGATAGGGTTTTTTTTTTTGGCACTTTTCTTTATTTTAGCACACACTAAATCATTTTTTAAAATATGATGTCCAATATTTTGTATGCATCCTGAATATATAAAGTCTCCTATTACTCAAATAATATTCCCCCCCCCCTTTATTCTCTTACTTATAGTTGTAAATCCTAAGTATTTTTAGCGTGCGAATTTTGTTGTTACTGTTGGTAACTTGAATAGGTTTTTTATTTTCTAAAGCTGTTATCATTAATATTTCATTTATGAAATAATTGTCTCTGCTGATGAATGACGGGGAGTAGCGCCAAGGAGTTTAAACTCCACTCCTAATTGGACTCCGATTAGAATGGAGGATCAAAAATTTAGTAATTCCTGGACTTGACCTTGTCTCCCATCGTCAAACGCTGCTTGTAGCTGAAATCTTATGACAGCTAAGCCACTCTTCTCTCAAACAATTGGGATTCTGTGGCCTCATAAAAGACTGGGAGTAACCTTCAAAATTAGTAGCAAAGTTATAATTGTAAGTCTCTAATCAACTATGAGTAGAATTGAGGATCGAAATATGGCCTTTTTTATTTCCTTACTATTTGTCATAGTCAATTGTCAAACTGATCTAACAAAACAGCATGACAGCTAAGTTGAAAAATATGTCCGTAAGAAGGGAAACGAATAAAGGCTCAATAATCATCATTACACCCAAATTCCTGAAAGGAATATAATTAAAAATTTATAGGTGCTTGTAACTGATCAAATGTCTACTGTCTAACATTTTTCGAATTGTAGGGATTATTACATTAATTATTACATCTTTCTTTTGAACATACAGAAAATGCTTTGGATTTATTACCTAATAGATGCAGCAACAGCTTCAATCCCTCTGAACGATAGAACGTAACGTGGAGATATATAAGAGGTAGTGCTGATAGATTTGAGGATCAAAAATGGATAAATTTCTGTGGTTTTTTTTTTTTTCTTCACTACTAACAAACATTCTTTAAATTGTCTGAGAGCAAAGTTAAGTTTGGTTTCTTTTTTAGCATATCCGTATAAATATATGTTTGTACCTAAAAATACTCTAATAAAATATACGAGAGACTTATCAGGTGAAAAAAAATGTCTCCTTAAATACTTATAGGTATGAAATTGTCTACTTTTGCAATAAATATCTAATTGTAAAGTGTGAGAGCTGATGAATGATGGGGAACAACGCTGAGGATTAGTTGGTCTCCTTGTAAAATTGAGGATCGAAATTTGGAGTAATTTATGCCTATATCATTGGTTAATAAAGAGTGGAGGTTGCGTTCATTTCCTAGATCTCATATCTGCTCGCAGCTAGTCTAATGAAACGTCGTGATAGCTGAAGTACTCTTCTTCCAAACATTCTTCAAATTATCAGAGTGACTGCCTTCATTTTTGAATTTCTTTTTTTAGGATACGGGGGGGTTACATTCATTTCATGACTATCTATGATTTTCTAACAAAATACATATACTGTAGTTTTTTTGTTTGATAAATCTTTGGTTAACCTTTTATATTATGATGTCATCAAGGTTCATAGACGGTTTTTTGTGATGATTTTACGAAAGATACTCCGTCTGAGAATACTCTTCCTTTACTTATGTACAATACATATGTCACATTCAGGGATGATGGATGGGATGTTTTTCCACCGTTTTTATTGATCACATATGTTCATATATAGAAAATACGCCCCTATCTATCTAAGTAAGTTAATCACCCGATTATAATTAACTTCATAGAGTTCATTCTGTAACTATGTTTGAGAGTTAAAATTGGGGTTGTATGCCAGGGCATTTACTTAAAATGTTCATTTCAGTTGAATACAATACCTAATGATTAGTCCAGAACCTAGAGGGTGGTCCATTGAAATTTGAATACTTATTAATTCAATAATTAATTAAGGTTGAGTGAATGAAATTAATTCATATGTTCATATATTCCAGCATAAACAATTAGTTACAAAACAAAAATGTATCTCTATCATGAACATAATTCGAGAAATTGGCACTAGAACGTGATCTACAATTTTCCATTCCCCCCCAGTTGGTTGTCTCTAGGATCCCTGTCTACGCCGTCAACAAGTCTGAAACGTTGGGAAGGAAGAAAGACTCTATCAAAAAGGCCAAACTGGACCCAGAACACTTATAAAAACACATGAGCCGAATCACTTCAAGTCGTCCTAGAGGGCCCATGTTAGAGAACTCTCGGTTTCACAACTGACTTTCAAGAGAGCTATCAAAAAAGAGGGTGGAAAGAGCCTTGTGAGGGCGGAGAGGCCATTTTTGATACTATCAATGAAACATACACATCACCACTGTTGCAAGACTCTTTTGACTTCTTTTGTGACACTTTTAGTACCCATACAACCCTGATCCCATACCCCTCGAATACGACTTTTGGTTGCATGTTGAAGCAAAGGCCTGCAGTGTTCCTCATTTATACATCAGGCTCTCAACGCCACTCTCAGCCTCCACTTGGACACCATGACAGAGGACTACATCTGCAGTGGGTGCCAGGCCTTCCCCCACCACTATTGGCGGCTACATTAATGATTTAGAGATCTCAGACACACATTTAATTAAAGTATTAATATTATTGAAATTTCATTGTTAATTAATTCTTAATGTACCACTCAGTACTTAACTTGTACGTTCTGCCTTTTTCCGTTCATCTGATCATTTTTTTAAAGGAAAGAAATCCCTTTGAATTGGTTTGATGGTTGAGGCTGAATTGTGTGATACAATTAGAGTAAAAAGCTGCCACGTGATCAACTTTTTACCAAATATCCTTGGCTGTGAAAAAAAAAAAATCTGAATGAACGGCTCTTTCTTTGTCTTAATACCCAAGGCTGGTAGGTATCTAAGTATATCTTGTCACATCAGATCAACGATAAATCGTTGTAAAGTTGTTAGTGTATACTACAAACCCTTTTTACAGTATTTCGCTTAGCCAGTTTTGTCGTGAATTATCGTGCGTCAAATATGTAGATCTCAAAGGAAGAAATTTGACATATTTTATCGCCTGGAAAGGAAAAACACATCCTTTCTGAAACAGACAGTCACTGGTGATGAAAAATTGATCACTTACGTACATAACCAGCGACAGAGATCGTGGTAGGAAAATAAAGAAGCGTCAAGACCATGGTTAAGCGACAATTGACTCCTGGAAGATGTAGCTGTGTGTTTGGTGGGATTGGTAGGGAATAATCCATTATAAGCTGCTCTCCAATACCCAAACGTTCAATTATACACTCTACTGTAAACAACTCTACCGTTTAATGTTGGCAATCGAACAGAAGTGACCAGCACTGATAAATGGGAGAGGACTCGTGTTTTATCAAGACATTGCCATGCTGCAAACATCCTTGATGAAGCTCTGGAAGCTTACATGGCAATTTATTATGCACGACAGTATGGACTTGCCACCAAGTTAATACCGCCTTTTCCTCTCCATGGCCAACGTGCCTGGGGGTACAAATTTGTGTTCAATGTAGGCTTTGACAGTTGATTGTCGATTTTATTTTTGCCAATAGGGACAAGGGCTTTTATGAAAAGAGCATTATTAAGTTGGATTCTCTTTGGTAACAAGTTATCGAACAGAACGGGGCATTTTTGGTTTCAATCAGATGAGTGCAACACTTGAAATCAAGCAAAAAATACAAAAAAAAATCAAACAATTATTATTTTATTTGGATTGGATTCAATGTTAGAAATATACTCCAATAAATATTGACTGTACTTTATGAACAAAATGCGTTTGAATCACCTTTGGGTAGAGAGAACTACCAACTACAAAAAAATATGAATTAAATAGAAATGATTGACAACTTGACAGCGTTGCATTAAAACTATATAAGAAATGAGCCGTTAGCTTCAAAGTAGGAGGAAATTATAGCAAAATGAGTAGATGGAGCAGATCCACTGAGGGAAGAACCGTTGGTATTTGTTTTTTAAAGTAATTAAAACCATTAAAGGATATTTTTGGAAATCCATACCGGGTGGTCCATTTAAATCTGAGCAGTAACTAATTCAATAATTAAAAAGGTTAATTGGTTAAAACATATTCATATTATTCATATATATGAAAGTAGAAACAGTTAGTTATAAACAACAAAAACAAACTTGAGCCGTCTAACTTACGTATAAGTCGAGAAAAAGACTATTGAACATTATCCACAAACTTCCATTCTTGTACTCCAAGCAGTTGGGAGTTGTCCAACTTGTCAAGTCCATAACGTTAGAAAAAAAGAAGATCTCTGTCAAAATTATCAAACTGTGCCCAAAGGAGTTACAAAAAACCATCCTAGCCAATCCCATCAAGTCCATGAGGGCCCAGGCAAGTGATCCCTGGGTTTCACGCTAGACTGTCCAGAGAGCTATCAAAAAAGTGTACGGAAAGAGCCTTATGAGTGTGTCCATGAGGGCCCAGGCAAGTGATCCCTGGGGTTAACGCTAGACTGTCCAGAGAGCTATCAAAAAAGGAGACGGAAAGAGCTTATGAGACTGTCCCATGAAGGCCCAGGCAAGTGATCCCTGGGGTTAACGCTAGACTGTCCAGAGAGCTATCAAAAAGTGTACGGAAAGAGCCTTATAAGTGTGTCAAATGCCACTTTTGACACCAGCAATAAAAGAAACCCATCTCCCCCGTTGGAAAACTCTTTGGAATGAGTCTTTTGAGGCCTTTCAAACTGTTTTTTGACACTTTTGGCCACTTTTACAGCCCTGAAGCCACCTTCTCGACTACAACCTTTGGTTGCATTTTGAGGCCTGCATTGTCCTTCATCCAAACATTGAGGTCCTCAAAACCCCTTTCTGCCAGTACCGGGGCATCATGACAGAGGAGTACATTATCAGTGGGCACCAGGCCCTCTGCTACCCCCTGGAAGTCATCATTGCTGCTAAGAGCAGCTAGATTAATGATTAAGAGAGCTCAAATACACTTGTATTTATAGTATTTGGTAGGATCGTATTTTTAACTTTTTTCTGAATGACCGGCCCTAGGATTGGAATAGACGTACACAATTGTATATTAGACATTTAAACCATTAAGTTATTCATTAAACTTTCGAACTTTTTGAGTTTTTAATTTAATAATTTTCCCTTTGGATCAAATATAACATTTGCAAATTTTGAGCCGTGGGCAAAAATTTTTTAGAAAACCTTTACAAAAATTCAAACAATTTGTCCGACTTCTTTGCAACATAATTGAAAGTTGCAAAATTCTTTGCATGCAAAATGCTATTGATGGAATCACCATAGCTCAAAGTCAACGTGCTTGGGAGAAGTTATTCTCTTGAACTCAATGTGTGTTCGCGCCCAAGCGATTCCTAGTGAAATCCATATATTTTGAGTATTTGGATTTCATATGTGAAAAATATATGGAAAAAAGCCGATTTTGAACGAAAATAAACGTATTTTCTTTGTTCATCCGGGTAGTTGTCTGCCCATCCATTATCTGGTATGATTTTCAAAAATGGTATAAAACAAAACTCAGTATTATAATAAATACTTTTTTTTTATTGTTAAGACTAGTTTTATTTTCTTTTAGAAATAGGAAGTATGTTGTATACTCGTATCCATCTAAACCTGTTGTAATATACTAATGATGATATTAGAAGCAAACACTGTCTTGTAAAATAAAGAATATGCTTATAGATACATTCCAGATATAATCCTCGGAAGTAGGATATCATTATACAAATATGCATAGTCTTGGTGATTGCAGGATTGTCCATTAAACTCCGACTTACTAATTCAATATTTAATTAAGGTGGAGTGATTGAAATTAATTCATATATTCTTATAATAAGCCATAAGCAATCAGTTACAAAATAAAATAAAGCTGAGCTCTGATAAGCTCTAACCTATCAGATGAGGAAACGAAACTTAAATGTGATAGATGAGTTTCCATTCTTTCATTCCATAGAGTTGGGTGTCTCCAAGAATACTATATAGGCTGTTATAAAGTCCAAAACGCGTGGAGGAAGATAACCAAACTGGACCCAAATGGGTGAAAGAATAAAACAGCTTTACCAACCCCTCAAATCCATGAAGGTCCATGCAAGTGATGACACTTTTGACACTAACAATGAAAGAAAATCATCTCTCCATTGCAAGACTCTTTTGAACTCTTTTTTGAGACTTTCAGCGCTACTACAACCCTGATGCTAACTCCCTTAACTACACCTTTTGGGTGCATGTCAAGGGGAAGGTCTGCAGTGACTGTCATTCAAACACTGACGCCCTCAAATCCACATTCAGCCAGCATTAGAACGCAGCGGCTCCCAGGCCTTTCCATAATTGCCACTAAGGCCGCAAACATTGATATTTATGAGAGTTGGGCCATACATCTATTTAAAGTTCTTCCATGGCCTTCATAATACATGATACATTTTTGCTTGACAGTTTGAAGGGACCCATGAACACCCTGGGAGGTCTTTTATACAGACAGTTAGGGTTGTAATGACTCAATATTTTTGAGTGTGGGAGTTTTTTTTTATTATTGCTGTGTTTGGCTATCTGAATAGTGTTTATTATTATTATTATTTTCTGAAGCTGTTATCATGATTCTTTGATTATGGATTTTATAAAGTAAGGCAAGGAACACTGAGGAGCTGCTATAAGCAATGATGCTTTATTGGTAGTACATTGGGCATGTTGGAATAAAAGAAACTGAAAATCAATGTGGTAATCCTGACAATTTAAAAGTGGGCGGGAAAAGAGCAGCAACAATTAGCTGTGAGAAGGGAAGTGGGGTAGGAGTGAATAAACAAGGAGATTGGCAAGTTTTACACCGATGTCGATCCTCAATCGGCCCAAGAAGGACTATAAGTAGATCAGCTTAGCTATTATGACGTTTAATTTTATAAACTACAAGCAGCTGTGACAAGGGAATATATGAGGATATGGGTAGGATGTGAATCCTCAATTCTACTCCCATTCCAACAAGGCCTTACAATTATAACTCCGCAACAAATCCTGTGGCATACTTTACGTGTTGCGTCGGACGTGGTTACTTGATGCAAACTACCGAAAAAGGATCCAGGATGACCAAAGGAATAAGATAATATTTATAAATTCTATGGACAGACTTAAAATCATACTATTTTGCGATTTACAATTATGCCTGGGCACTTATAGTTGTAAATATTCAAGTACACAGTCACTCATAAATAAAACACATTTTGACTTAACAAAGTAAGTAAAAGAAAAAGGGGGAAGGAGGATCAAGAAGCCAAAATTCATACTTTATGTCTTCTATCAGATATACACAAATCAGGGCGTCCACAGGATTATATATATATATTTTTTGGGGCATATATTATATTAATATATTTAAAATAAAATAAAAATTGGATTTTTTTTTAAAATCTACAAGTATTTACAAAAAATTTCATATTTGAAGAACAAATTCAAAAATCTAGAGGTATTGACAAAAAATTAAATTTTTTGGATTCAAATTTTAAAAATTAAATTTTTGGATTCAAATTTTAAAAATTAAATTTTTGAAAAAAAATAATTCAAATAACAAATTTTTAAAAACACCTACAGTTATTCACAAAAAATTGAGTTTTTTTGGAACTCAAACTCATTAATTCACAATTTTACAAAAAATGAAAATAAATTGAAAAATAATATTGAAAATTAAATTATTTGTATCAAAATTTCAATAATCTGAAAGTGTTTACAAAAAATTTCACATTAGGACTTTTTTTTTTTTAAATCAAAAATTTGGAACTACTTACAAAAATTAATTTTTTTTGAAAAAAATTTCAAAAATTAACTTTCAATTATTCTTCTTATTACTTTTTATCATAAATATTAAATTTTCTAGTAAAAAGCAAAAACTCCTTAATTTGGGGAGGGCTACAACACCCGGGTCTCATCTCATCCACATTCTAAATGAACGTATATAAGTTTCTACTACGATGAAAATTTGTTTGTGAACGAGAATAAGAGAAAAATCATTGACAATTGCTTTTGCTTAAAAATACATTAAAAAATCTTAGATGATGCCAAGATATTAAGTTTGAATTATAAATAATGCGTTAAAACTTAATTTTTCTCAATAATATATTGATTTAAATATTCATTCCCAATAAGGAACATTCGGCGTACGAACTTATACGTGTTCACTATAAAATTGTTTTTGCAACAGCAGAATTACCTTCAAGACCTATTTATGAACGTGATCCAGAATGGCCACCTTGTTCTACAGCCATTTAAAAAATGTAAAATCAAAGAAAACGAATAAGACATTGGTTCGATAGCTTGATAAGGAAATTACTAATTTAGTTTAAACGTTCGCCAATGCTCATTCACTTAGTAACGTCAAAGAATTTATAATGTAAAGGAAACTGTACGTGACGTTCCTTGTCCCGAATTAGTACTCAGATATAGCAAGTCTACTTGTCTGTATAGAAATGGTATAGTGGTCAATTCATTGATTTGCCTTATAGTTAATTCCTATTTGCTATATGGACGCATAAAAAGCGGCCTTTAAACTTTCTGTTGCCTTTGGTTTGATTATGGTCGGAAAATCATGGCAATCAATCAAATGGAGACGTCCCAAAACTCAAAACTTCCAACAAATATAAAGAAAAGAAGAACCCTCGAAAGAAATTCGTTTTATAATGTGCCAGCCTGGAATAGCCGAAAAACAGAACTGATGCAAAATGAGAATTCCACCTTCCAAAACCCATGTCCACTGCAGAAAGTACAATAATAAAAATCCCTGTTTTGAAAAAAAAAAAAAAAAAAAAAAAATGTTTCTTGGTTTTTCATTCAAATTAGTCAATTAGTTATAAAAAAAATCTGCATATAGTTAAAGAGGCTCCTAAATTAGAGGGCTCCAACTTCTAATTGTCATCGTAGAAAAGAGTCATACAATGTATGTTGTAATTGAGATTTCATTTCATGTTTGATTTATGAAAAAATGACAAATTATTTAGTAGCTTGTAAATTACGATGGAGTCAACATAGGGTCTCAAAGGGCAAAATAACGAACAGGGAGATTGCTAACACACTTGGATCACAAATACAATTCAACCAAAGGATCAGGAAGAGTTACCTAACTCAATCATCAAGAAGAAGTCGACACACAATATCGGTCTAAAAGATATATAATAATTTAAAATAAATCTAAGGTGATGACGGCTTCAGCGATTACGAATTACGAAGACTTGGCAAAAGAAATGATAGAGGATATCGAAGAGTCAATGGATGAGCTAATATACCTGAGTAAAATAATTGCATATGAAGGGTTCGACTTTAAGACTATCATTGCTACGCTAAGGAGTAGAGAGCCTGACTTCATAGTCTTCAAGGCTGATGTAGGCCAAATGATCAAGATCTTTTTAAGTAGAGGAAACAACGTTCACAAAATCCTTCATTCAATGTCTGGGGTAGGTAAACAACGTCTGTATGATCTGGTCAGGAAATATCAACTGACTGCCAGACTTAACAGGAAGGAGGATATAACTTTAGCTAGAGTAGCTTCATGTTTCCCTCATGTAACACTTAAAGTCCGCTCAATGCACATCGGTAGGCAGATTATACCAGCAGCAAAAGATAACCTGTTAACTACTCCAAGAATAGCTAGTTTAGTACCCAGAGAAAGAAAGTTTACATCGATCATACAATGCTTAGGAATAGTGGCTTTCCTCACATCTGATAGACTCAACAAAGACAATAAGGATGACGTAAAGACTTTAAAGTACTTGGACACTCAACTATGTAGTAGTATCCTCACCAGATCCCAGAAGATTAAGACTCTTGTATCATTTGGTGTGCTACTGCTGAATGAGTCAATATCTACTCCTGCGGAGGTTTGGATTGATGACTTTGATCCTGCCAAACGCAATATCAGCGAATTTCGCATGAGGATACTGAGTGAGTTACTAACTGATATGTAACTTTCCTCATTAAACGAATTAGACCTAAATTAATCATTAGTATCGACCATTTATACTCATTCAATTAAATTTAAAAAAAAGAAGAAGTTGAAGGTAAAAGAGAAGAGGTGGAAGTCTAGGGACAACAGCTTCATCATGAGGCCAAAAGTTTTCATTTAGGATATTCCCAGCAGATCAATTCCCAGTTTGGCCAGAGAATTCAATATTAACTGGACCACAATGGCAAGATGTATCCCGTAGGATTTACGCTGCAGGTCATACAGGCTTTAGAAAGTATGTTTGACAAAAACAAACGACCGCTGAAGAGGCTCAAGCATTTAACAGGGGAACAAATGATTTAATTCTTTTTGAAGGGAATAATTGCTGTCAAGATCAAAAGTGTAATCGATCCATCACTCTTTTCAGATGATTTTCTTAAATGAATGTCCTCACACAAAACCTCTTGCTTAAATTTTACTCTTGAAAAATTGGCAATTATAAAATGTGTACCATTAAATAAAATCCACCCTGTATATATTTCATAAAATTTAAAATCTTAAATATTATTTTATTCAATACTATATTAAAAGCCAGCTTACTATATATAAATAATATTTCCAACATATATGTCTACATGATCTACAAGTCATTGTATTTCTGTCCTTTAATAAACGGAGCATAATCATAGAAATCTAGACACATGGAATAATCACGCATTCAACTTAAATTGTTTTTACTTATTTCACCTTTAATAAACATTATAAATTAAAAGCCGTACTTATTACATAATCATCAAGAATAATGTCATAGATTATTTACCCTTATAATTAATCTTTTAACTAACAAAAATGTTTATACATGTTTGTAGGATCACTATTTCAAAAATTATAACAAAAAAAAAAAAAAAATGAAACACAAATTTCAACACACTTTACTAAACTACATATTATTTTCCGTTGTTTCCTACTTTCTTCGACAGATACGCTCACCTTGCAGCCCTTAATTCTATGCAGTCTACTAAAATCTGAAGATATAATTTATTAATTAAAATTGAGTTACAATAAAATCAGTACTATAAATAGATGTGTGTCTTCAGTTCTCTTAATCATTAATCGAACCGCTCTTAGTGGTAATGATGGCTTCTAGGCAGTGGCTCCCGCTGCAGATGTAGTCCTCTGTCATGGACTCCTAGTACTAGCTGACAGTGACATTGAGGGTCTCGTTTTTTTTTTAATTAACGACACTCCAGGTATCAAGTGTCCAAGAAGTTTGAAAGAAATCAAAAGTGTTTGGTTAACGATGGGTTTCTGTCATTGTAGGTGTACAAAGTAGCCTCTCCACCCTCATAAGGCTCTTTCCATCCACTTTTTTCACAGCTCTCTGGACGGTCTGGTATAAAATACAGACATCGCTTATATGAGCCCTCATAGACTTGAGGGGATTACCCTGTGCAGTTTTCCTTCCCTCATACAGGCCCAGTTTGGGCTTTTTGATGGAACCTTTCTCCCTCTCCAACATGTTGCACTTGCAGACGGCGTAGATGGTGGTCTTGGAGACACTCAGCGTCAAGGAATGCAGGAATGAAATTCGTCCATCACGTTCAAACGTAGCTAGAGAGCTATTTTTTTTTGTCAGCTGGCACTGGGACACCATAACCGAGGACGTAAACCAAGTTTTAACGAGTGTTAGGCTTTCAATGTCGCCTGGAAGCCAACACTACTGCTACGTGCGGGTTTATTAACTATAGAGAGAGCTCAGACACACATCTATTAAAGTATTAATTTTGCTCACATTATATTGTTCATTAATAAATTAGATGTTGTTGAAGTTTAACATTGAAAGTGTTCAGAATTTAATGGACTACCTGGTACAACTTATATCCTTATTTATTTAAACACGATAAAAACTTAGGAAAAGGAAAATGCTCCTTATTTTAATTACTAGGTTTCTGTTTATTTCCTTAATTTAAAAGCTGATGGTATCCTATCTAATAAAACGTCATCACAGCTAAGCTGTTCTTCTCGAGAGAAAAAAAAATCAAACTGTCAGGATTAACACGTTTATTTTAGATCCTTCTTTAATATACCCAAAATATTATCGATTTTAATCCCTAGATATCCCCGTAGAATAAGATATCCTTCTAACTTTGTTTGGACGAAACTTTTTACGTGTTAAAATACTCTGTACGACGTATAATTAGTATGACGTTATGAAATATTTATTATATTTGGTGGATCTGTCACTTTTGATGATCTTGTCAAGTTTATGGTGTATATGACCTTCAATAAAAAGACAACGAAAAATAAATAAGGTTATTCAACCTGAGTGTCGTTCAAATAAATATAAACGACGCAAAAAGGTTTATGTTTCTGATTGTAAAAATAACATACAATTATTGTACGTACATAAATATATTTCGTGCCTGTCATGAATTAGTAATTCAGTATTCATCTAGGCCATAGTATTGATAGAGCCATATATATCAAAAGGCTACAAGCTAAGTAAATATTTATTCATTTATTATCACGTCAAAAATACATATATTTGCAAATATACGTTTTTTTCTCTTTATATACGTATATACATAGCTAAACTATATATTGTATTTTGCTGTTAGCTGTTGATATTTATCCTTCTTTCCCCCATATCAGTGTTCTGAACGTTGTTTCGTCTAATGTTAATTGAGCTCTAGTTAGGCTATTATGACATCTAGGAAACACACTGTACAAATAAATTGAGCCCAAAAGAGGAATTGATCTATGAATGCAGAATCCAAAACTGATTTTAGTTTTTCTCTTTATTATAGGAATTATGAAATATCTGGAATCATAGTTATTTGGGACAATTGTCGTTCTGAGTCATTTTTACCCTTAAAACCCAAATTAAAAGTAGGATTAATAAAACTTATGTAAAAATGTGTTTTACTTCTTATAAAGTGTTTTTATTGATTCTGTATCTTGTTCTGAACTCCATGTGTTTCCATTTTGAGGATGAAAAATGATAAAAACGACACTCTTCCTTAGACCCTTATAACTTATTTATAAAACATAGTAGTGATGAATATCATAACTTATATTAAAGAAAAATATTCAATGTATACTTTAAAAAAAAGATCTATTTAAAAATATACATCTCCAATAATTTTTGTCCCATTAAATTCGATTATTGTCTTCAATTCATTTGTACAAAATCCCCCCCTCCCCCTCCTAATAGTTCCTCTATATAATTATTGTATAATATTTTCATCTCTGGGAAGAATTGTGGGCAAAGAAGAAACATCGACAGCTCATAAAAAATACACCGTACATTATATTTGTTAGCCCTGTCCGGATTATTACACACTGTCACGTTTTATTGTATCACACAACCTTTCTTCGAAAAATAAACCAAAAAAAAAAAAGGCCCAAAATCATCTGATAGCTAGCAATGTAAGTAAACCAACTGATATTGTTTCTCATAATTACTTCCAGACACACATATTATTTATCCACCATAACAGAAAAAATATTTTATGTCAGCTGTTGATGCCTCTGCTTCTTTTACCCTAATCAGTGTTCTAAACGTTGATTGGTTAAATTAAAATTAGCTTTTGTTTAGCTATGAATAATTATTGAATTGTATTTCTGTAGTGGGGAAGAATTGGGCATTATTTGTGTAATTACCAACTGATTTTGTTCCTTTTTATGTTTCTTCTAGTCTACAGGTTGCGTGATACAATACATGCATGAATGTCCTTGAAAATGAAATTTTGGTCCACATCATTCCGATCCCTATTTTGCAAATAATCAAATAATACGTAATTCGTCAAAACAAAAGCCAGTGATATACATATGTTAGCAAATATGTCTTACCTCGATGTATCCATATTTTTATGAAATATCTCTTGTAGTTTTTTTTTTTTTAAATACTCCAATTTAGTCAATATTAATGTCTGTAACTATGTATATGGACTTCAAAGTCAACTCCGAGGTCAAATGGAGTTATTGAAATACTAAAAGGTTTACTTTTACATAATCAATGCAACTTCATCTAACCAATTAAAGGAACATTAAAATAAACCCTGTTTAGACAATTCAATAAGAGTAAATTTCCCATCTATTATGTGACATACGAAATGTTTGAATACTAATCACATTGTACCCTCACTGACACAAAAATATATACTGTTGTCAGCTGTCCTTGATTCTTCTTCTTTCCCCCCTTAATCAGAGTTATGAACAACGTTTATTTGATTGAGAGAATTCGAATTTGCTATTGTTATGTTATATAAATAAAATAAAAAAGAAGGCTATTATTGAATAATAGTTCTGTCGTTTGGCAGAATTAAATTTATGTTGATTTTGGGACTTCCCCCTTATGTTTTTATTCGTATAAAAGGTTGTGTGATAAAATAAATCAAAGACATGTATAGATATTATTTATTTTTCTTGATCTAGCTCTAATTACACAACTCTACTGCAATAATAAGAAAAAATGATCGAGAAAACAAAATGGAAGTTTTTACTTATTTAGAGTAGAAGGACATCTACAAACCCCATAGCACATAGGTGGAAATAGGTAGGGCTTAAAATGGCGTTAATCCTCGTTGAAAAGTGGCGATAGGCAACTCTAAACTACGTAGACCAGAAATAATATTTCAATATGACATGATAAATGATGGAAGAAAAAGGAACTGACGTCTCTCAAAGTTACCATATTTTATACGACATTTTCACAACAAGAGTGGTTTTACAATTTCTGGAATGTAGACAATACTCGCATCCCTAACAATAAACATCCTCCACGTCTCTACCTTCAGAGTATTACGTCATCTTTCCTTTTAAAAAAATACCAAAATCAGAACTGGTAGTTATTGATTATTGAATTAATAATAATTGCATTGATAGTCGGAAGAATTGACGAAATGGCAACTGATTTTTGACCTCTTTTCTCCTTGGAGAAAATATTGGGATATACAATATATTGGGATGTGGAATTTGCACAATTGCAATCTGTGTAAATTTAAAAAAGAGTAGCAAGTTTTCCATTAAAATCATAACACTTTGAATTTTAAACTTGAATAAAATGTAACATATTAATTAAAATAGAATTTGCACAAAATTAATACTATCAATAGATGTACCCTAAGCTCTCTTAATCATTGGTGTAGTCGCCCCTGGCGGTAATTATAACTCCCAGGCGGCACTGGAAGGCCTAACATCCTCTTCAGATGTATTCATTCCAGTGCAGTTTGACAGTGGCTTTACGAACCTCAGTGTTTGGATGCGAGAGACTGAAGGGTTTTTCCTGGACATGTTTCCAAAATGCTTAGTCGACGGCTAAGAATTTGGACCGTAGGCCGCCAAAAATGTCAAGAAAGAGATCAAAATAACTTAAAAAAGTATTGCACGGGAGGAGATGTGTTAATTTCATTGCTGGGGTCGAAAGTGATGTTCTCACCATCACAAGGCTCTTGGCTCTTTCCATTCACTTTTTTTCAAAGCTCTTTGGACAATCTGGTCTGAAATCCCGAGATCTCTTGCATGGACCCTCTTGGACTTGAGGGAATGGGTCATAGCTATTTTCTTCATCGCATCCGGGTCTAGTTTGTCCGTTTTGACAGACCTATTCTCTCTCTCTAACGTTTTAGACTTGCTTTCAGCGTAAACAGTTGTTCTATAGACGCCCAACTGCTGAGAGTGTGCAAATGGAAATTCTTGATCACGTTTAAGAATCATTTTTTGACTTGTGCGTATGCCAAAGAACTCTCGTTTTTTTTTCGTTTGTTACTAATTGTTTCTGCTTAAAAATATCGAAATATGAATTAATTTCAATCACTCAGCGTTAATTAATTATTGATCAGTGATCAGATTTCAATGGAACACCCGGTATTGTGACGTTGTTGGGCGTATTTGTTTGGGTTTATGTAATACTTGAGGGTAATTTTTTTTTTTTTCAATTATTACCTAAAGTTATATTACGACATTTGAGGGTCCAAATGATGCCATCTGTAATGCTATTAAATTTTCAGTGAGAATTGACAATAATTGCAAAATAAGCTTGCTATAATAACATTGGATCTACTATCCTAGTTATTAGAAGGATAATCGAGATTAATATTACTCATTTAAAGTGATAAAGAAAAAATCCATGAGTTCATTAAAAGGCATTCCTTCAAGTAATTGCCAATGAATAGTTTATTTTCCTTGCTTTAATGTAGAAATAATGGCTAAGTCATTAGATTGGTTTAAAGAATGTTCTTTTGTATACATTCTTATAAATAAAACCACTTGCCGTTAGATAGATCCTTAGGAGCGTATGTCACAACTTGACTCTTTAGATCCATTTCAAGGTATGTGACAATTCAACTCTTTTTTATATTATTTATGGGTATGTGCACATGTATGTTTATACGGTCTACTTGTACCGTTAATAATAGGAACAAACGTAGGGAGCCTATATAATATAAGCAAGTCGACCCAGTAGTCGTTGTTGATCGAATATGGACGTGATCCTTAATCACTTAACATTACAAAGGTAAATATTTATACATTTATATTGGAGAAGAAGTATATATAAAGAAGTAGAATCTTTTTTTCTTTTTTTCGTGTGGGTGGAGATGCTCGGGGTGAGAGGGTTAAGGTGGCCCATACAGGGTGGAAACTAGGTATTTATATGGTTAACATATTATTCTTATTTGCTATATGTATTATTCATAATAATCAGGGTATAAAAGTTCCCATAAAAAGTTTATTTTTTACATTTTAAAACACATTTTTCTCTCCAACCAGTTATCTGATTTAAAAAAAGACCATCTCGAATCTGAAAGCTTGATGAGTTTGAGTTCATTTAATTTAATAAAATCACCTCCAGCCTTAATTGAAGTCTGTATACCAGACCCAAAGTACGAGCAGGCCTCAGCCTCATGGTTCTTTAGCAAACCCTGAATTTCCTTTTTGATCCTACTGATAAGTTCGTCTGCTGTGGGGCTTTCGGTTGGCTTATGGCTTGATCGCACCCCTTACACAAATATCTATTAGATTCAGATCAGGCGAGTTTGAAGGCAAAGAAAAAAAAGAGCGAGATGAAATCGTCCAAATTTTCTTGGAGCTTTTTTAATCTTGTTTTATTATTTTGAGGTATAGGACTTTTGTTTCCTCAAAATCACCGTTAGAGTCCTCAAATTCCATTCTAGCCTTAGGAACAAACGTCTCACTGAGTCCCAGAGTTGAAGTAATTTTATGTTGTTGATTCTGGTGCGGATTCCATGGAAGGATCACTGCCTTTTATAAATATTTGGATCAATGAAATCGTCAAATAGTTCCATTTTTTTTTTTTTTTCAACTGGTGTAGGTTTGAACATGCTATCGAACAAAAACAACAAAAAAAGGCTGCTCAAGCATCTATGTGTTCTCAAGAGACGTCACCAATGTGACTCCATAGATAGCTACCCCAACCTGTAATTCATATTTTGACAACCAATAGTTCAAATGATCTATAATTGATTTTATTTTGTTCTCAATATTCTTTTATTCTTGAGGACAGAACATTGATTAAATAAAAAAAGGAAAATCAGTTGATGCGTGTACTCTTTCTTCTTTATTATTCTATAAGTTGTGGGCGTGCTAACTTCTCTCCCTAAAAGAAGAATTCTCGCCTATCTTCGGTGTAAATTGATTTAATTCTGCATTATAAAATGAATGTATATAAATTTAAATATATATTTTCCCTACACTAAAGCTATTTTAAATGTAAAATGTTATCTTCTTCATAGCAGATATTCATTCTAACCCTACAAAATCATATAACTGACAGCTGATGTTGGCATGGGTCTTAATTCAGGTGTACCATATGTCTTGCTCACCCTTTCTCTTCACATTCTTAGAAAACAAATATATTTAACTTGTTATAAGGTGTAATTACGAATAAGTTTGTAACGATGAGGGTTAGTTCTTGTTGGACTTGGAGTAAAATCGAGGTACGGCATCAGAGGTATTCTTTCCTATTGAAGAGACTAAAAAGGAAAGAGGAGACAAGATGTTTGAAATACAAAGTAAACAAAAACTATGTATATGAATTATGTTCTGGATTCACGTAACCTCGATAAGAAATATCGAATATGAATACCCTTCGAAGAGGATTAGGGTTATGTATTTTTGTTTTAAAATAACTTTAATAATCTTTTAGAGCATAATAATGATTAAGATACTATGAACATTGGTTTTAATTAATAATTTATGTTTCTGGTTGATTCTAAAGAAAAATACATAGCTCTTCCCGAAACATTGACTCTTATTAAATTACATTAGATGAATCTTAGTCAAAATACGTGATATATACCGCATTTAAGACGAATCCGCAATAGAGATAAGAAAAAACATTCTTGATTGATATATATGAACCCTCCTTCCCTTATGGTATCTTTACTTCCTATATCATTTCTACAAATACAGAGTGGAGCTTGTGTTTATTTCCGTCATGCCATAGCTGTTGGTAGCTCATTTAACAGAACGTTATAAAAACTAAGCTGCTCTCGTGAAAAACATTTTGAACTTGTCACGATGACACCATTAGTTTTTAGGTTTATTTTCTTAAAAACGTTTTTATCTATTCTTGTCATGATCCTTGTTGCAAGGAGTCTAATTGTGGTTCGAGGCAACCGTTGAGGCATCCTCATAATGAAATAAATCAATTATTAATTAATGAACACTTAACTATGGCAATTCATGGTAAATAATTAGTCACTTTATCTTTTATAATAGGAGTAGTTTCAATTTGAAATCATAATTACAAAGTATTGCAGCGTGAGTAATCATCAATATTAGGTGTAGTCAAAATAAATACATTATTTTTCAAAAATATTTTTTCCATTCATGTATATCTCCGTATTAATCTTTATCGAACACATATTCTAAAAATGACGTTCTCTTAGATATTGTGCATCCTTGACGACCCCTCAAACAATACTAAATCAAACAACCACAAAACTGTAACATACATATTTTTAGTAGGAAGTCTTATCTTTCTAAATCCATTTAGTGTGATACCGCGAGATACACATTTCTAAGTCAATCTATTGGAAAATAAAGTATCAAAGTAATATGTAGATAGAATTTCCATGAAATAGCTACAATTGTACAAGTTGTATATATTTTTTGATCATCGTTTAGAGACGAAAAAAGTAGGATAATCAGAGAAAAATATTTTATTTTTCCCATTGTAATAGTCAATTTTTATCTACAATATGGAAATAAGATGAATCGGCGAATTGGCAATATATTTTAGACTCAAATATATACTAAAACTATGCAATAGAGGGATAGTTTTTGATAATTTTGCCTAAAACTATTTTGCCTCAATATATAAATAAATGATATTTATAAATCGTTATTCCTTAGTTTTGATTGAAATTCATATTTCCTTTGAATTTTTAAATCAAAAGACCTAATGTGTATTACTATATATAGCTTCAAATGTTTGTTAATGATGGAATTATGTTCCAAAGTGTCAAACCATACTTTCAAAATCTAAGTATGTAACGAGTTCGGACCAAAACAAAATCTGTAATATCATTATACAGCGTCTACAGGGTTAAAAATCTCATAAATTATGGGAAAAGTCTTAAACCCCAGTGCAGTAGTGGAAAGCCGGCCAAATTTATCCCAGAAGTGGCCAAGAAGGCGCTTGAAGCCAAGCCTGCTATGCCCATGGCCAAATTCGCCAAAAAGAAGACGGTGGCTCCCTCTACCGTGTCCAAAGGTGACTAAGACCACCCGGGGAAAGTCCAAGAAGTATGTGGAAAGACTGTTAATGTCTTGGCATCAACAAGATGTCCGTTACGAGAAGGGACTAAATTGTCAGAGTGTCCTCCACCTTCCGTTGTCCCTTGAAGGCCGTCATTGCTAGCATTGGGGATTCAATTCGTTAATAATATCTGTCATTATGTGCTCAATAAATGTCTTCAAATAATCTATTTTGTCTGACTTATTTTAAGCTCAGGAGGAGGAAAAGTTTCCTCACTTTAAGTAGTGGTACATCTATTTTGCACGACCTGTTGTATATTTTTTGGTGGTTATTCACAGAAAATTGAATTAATTTTGTGTATAAATACATGATGATTGAGACAAATCTATCGAATCCTGCAGTTTGTGTATTGTCTCCTTCTTAGAGGCTTCTCAAAAAATAATATAGTGAGCTTCTCCAACGTTTGACTCGAGTTCTATAGTAGGCGTAAAAATGATAAATATTAATAAAAAAGTTTTTTTGGAACCATTAAAAACCTTGCAAGACTGCAATCGGAATCTACTATATTATTAAGTCATAATGTTGAAATGTTGGGCCTGGTGGGGTTTGCCTTCAAACCATCTGAAAACCCATATTTTGTTCTGGATTTCTCTCTCATAGGAATTCCAACCATAAAAACCGTGCATAAATTATGCATTCATAAGTCCTAAAGCTCTTATAAAAAGTCGACTTCTTCTCGCAATAAACTACGATTTGGGGATATTAGGAAGATAATTATTAGGTCAGCAGCAGGATATGCCTCTAATTCTCGCATGTTCCTAGGAAAAATTCCTTGGATTGGGACTACGCCTCGGATTTGGTTCCATATTTTCCTTCTTGGTCAGTTAGATATCATCATAAACTAAAGACTATAATAGATAGATTCCAGGAAAATACAAAATCTTTTGTTATTTATAATAATGAAAGTTCTAGTTTTTTTAGCTGAGGATGAATTGTGTATATATCTGGATTGTAGATATGTGTATTTTTTATTTTAGAGAGTAATTTTAATCGTAACGTGTTTGCTTTAGCTATCTAAATGTTTTCATATTTTTTATGAAAATTGTTTTTCGTTGTTTTATGCTTGAAAGGAATATACATGAGATTTTGGAATTTAATAGAGGGGGAGAATTTTAAACTACATTGTTTATTTTTGATTTTGCCATTCCCTCCTGATTTTTTTCTTCATAATGTTATGTATTTTTGATATATATTTTTGTGAAATAAAGTCCATTAAAGAAAGTCCATAACTATTCACAGAAAATTAGAAATTTTCTGGAAAACAATTTTAACTATTTTATATTTTGCTCTGCTGTATAATTTGCAGAAACTTCAAAACACTTTTCTGGTATAGAGGGTGTTCACGATAAATTGTAACTACTTTAAACCTCATCCAGATCCATAATGTGGATATTCGGGGTTAAATCGTAACAATATAAAAGGTTGCGTGAACAATACACTATAACTTCCACCACAATTGTTTTGACAACAAACAATAGTCATCATGGAACAAGCAAGGAGAGACGCCATCCTCGAATTGGCTCGCACGGGACACAAGCCCTCTGCTATCTACAAGCTTCTTAACTATCCCAAGACCACGGTGTACCAGATCTTCCATGCCTGGGAGGTTGAGAGGAAGGTCTGCCGCAAGGCCCACAACATGAGAAGTGACCAAATCCGCACTCCCCGCTTCCTTGAAAGCCTCCGGAAGTCCATCAAGGCTTCGCCGGAGACTTCCTTGTCCAGGTTGACCAAGAAACATGGAGTGAGCTGGTCTCCGAGGCTGTGAATGAGGACCTCGGGTACAGGTCAGACCGAAGGGCCAAACAACACATCCTCACGGCATCCATGAAGGCCACCAGGCTCATCAACGGTAAGCGTCTCCTGAATGACCTGAAGAGCCATGGAGGAAGAATCATATTCTTCTCCGACGAGAAGAACTGGACTGTCGACAGAAGCTACAACGTCCAGAATGACAGGTGGCTTGCCAAGGAGTGAGAAGAGGTCCCTGCAGTCTTCACCCCAAAGTTCCCGGGCTCCATTACGAGGGAGTGGAATGCTGTCGATTCCGCGGAAGTCATCAGGGCATGCAAATCCTTTAGGGGCAGGATGGAGAAGATGGTGGCTGCTGAGGGAGGACATGTTGAATAAATTTATTGTTTAATATCATGTCTAACTTTTTCATATGTACAAATACAATCCAAATTCCATTTTCATCAAGCAGGTTGAATTTTAAGATAGTTCCAATTTATCGTAGACACCCTGTAGAGTAAAAATTCCGTAGTTTTGGGGCAGGGGGAGAATACAAGGCCTCCAGCTAGTGTTGTATCGGTCCTTATATAGGCCGAAGGACCGTATTCAAGTCCAGTCCCACTTGTCGGTCCTTAAAGAAGACAAAATCAATCCCTCGTGACGTCAATGAGGGTGTTTTTTCTCCTTTTAATTATTTTGTTATATAAAATATTTTGTGCAAAATATGTACAATAATCTTAAACCATATTTCATATATCTTATTTGGTTCAATAAACAATCGATATTTGTATGAAAAATTCCCAGGACCGACAGTCCTAAGACTAGACTGAACCGAATAGATCAGTACCGACACAACACTACCTCTAGCCCGTCCCTGCAAGTGCCCCTGGTAACTAACTAGAAGATACCTCCTCGAATCCTCTCAGTGGTTTACTTCCAAAATCCAATCGGCAATCGGGATGAGGACGAAGTGTACAACTCTTGTCTCATAAGATCCATTTAATATTTTTTTAAGTAATAGACGTTACATATTTTGATTAAAGATTTCATATGAAAAATCAATTTGAACCAAAAATAAATTATAGCAACTACAAATCTTATATATTTATATATTATGGCTATTTATAAAGTTGGAGACTAAATGGCTTGACGGCAAAATTACTTAAGGGAGAATGTCCTGGGGCCAATTAGTTTAAGGCAAAAGTACCTAGCACCATTCATGATACATTAATAATGGTCAAGTCCTCCTATTTGTTGGTCCAATTTTGACCCCCTAAAGTTTACTATTTTGCATTTTCATTGATACAAAACTTGGTCGTTTATACCTCCAAAATTGCCGATATCAACAATGTACACGTCACACAGGATCTATTTAATGAGTAATATAGATTTCATGTGTGGGTGATGTAATGATATGTATGTATATAACAACGACGAAATAATGACCTATAATAATCATGATAACAAGGGCTTGTCAACTGGAAAGGGATTGACCTCCAAATCAAATCAAATCATTGTCCAACATTATTTCTCTTTTATTATTCGTCATATCAATGACTCAAATAAGATACACAACGATAAGACGAGAGGATTACGTCATGTTCTTTTTTACAATTATATATTGATTTCAAATTGATTTTTGAAGGTCATGAAGCTGAAAGTTTGTTAATAGGGCAATCGTTTTTGTTTTTTTTGAAGCAACAACAACGATAGACATTCCATGGTGCACAAGAGGTATGTAGTGCTCCAGTATGAAAGTTCTACTTATCTTCTTCCTTGAATCATCATGGCTGTAAACATGTAGTAATTACATGATACGGAAGGAGTTTTGTATCGATATTAATTAAAATACTTTGTACTATTACTATTGAACATTTATGACTTATGGGGTATTTATTGTGGGGTTGGATGTATATATATTGGTGCCACTGAGGATTTAAGTTAGCTGAGTCTTTGTTTGTAGTTAGAAAAAGTCAGGCTATAAAGTAACATTGACTCAACTTTGGAGACGTCTATTGAGTAGAAATGCATTTCTAAATGTTTGTATGTATGTATGAATAGCTGGATGTCCTGTATATGGTGTTTCCTTTTGTATATAATATACCAATACACTATGAAGAAAAAAAAGGTAGTATTATATACAGTGACCACTGTATATAATGAATTTAATCTTGCGGCCGTTTAGTTCAAATTATTTTGAAAGTAAAAATAAGGAAATACTTTATATAAAATTTTAAAAAAAAATGAATATCGCTGAATATTCGGCTTATCAAAAAGCCAAAGTACTCCTGATTCATCATGTCCTATTAAAAAAACCACAAGCAGTTATTATTATTCTTTTTTTTTTTTTTTTTTTTTCTTCATGATGAGAGAACGACTAAGTATAAGAAATTTGTCTCCATTAAAAATTTATATTTTGAAAACAAAATTTTATGTTTTATAAAATTATTATATTTGAAATATAATTGACTATGTTTTCTTTTATATAAACAGCTTAACTCCCTTTTTTATGAAATTATTTCCTAGTGGCTAAAACTTTTAATAATTGAATTTTTTATATTATTTTAAGCTTGACTTTTTATTTTTTTTTTTTTGCACATTTGTACGAAATGATAGCCGGTAGGATTTTGAACTTCTGGATGTTGTAAAACATTTTTTCCATGAAAAATGGCCCGGGCGTCCACATTTTTGAAATTTATCTTTTTACTAGAAAATGTAATATTTGAATATTTTTTGTAAAAAGTTTTAATTTTTGAAATTTTTTTTCAAATTTTTTCCATAAATTGTTATTTTATTTTTTAAATTAACCATTGTAAAATTTTATTTTGAAAACAATTTATTCTTTTTTGGTTAAAAAAAAATTTATTTTTTCAAAATATCAAAAATACAAGCCCTGCCCCCCTCAAAAAAAAAATACATATAATCCTGTGGGCGTCCCTTGTAGGAGATCGGACACATTTTATCTTTTTAGTTGTTTCTCCGACATTTTACACTTAAAAACATGGGATAAAAACAAAAATTGTTTATTGTTATTTCAGCTGTCGTTCGGTTATGTAATAAACCCTGTTATTAGTGGAGCTAAAAATTGTAATTAAATGCTACTCTAAGTTTTGGGTCCCAACTCTGTAAATATCCTACGAGATGTTGAGATATACGACAATAGCTCCTTCGATCCGTCTATGGGTTGACCCATGTTTTGATGCAATTTTTAAATAAGTCAAATAACACCTACAGTGCAATTAATAATTAACTCAATAGTTAATGAATTACCCAATTCGTAATAAAAGTCAATAATAATGTCTTTATTAAGTGAGTCATTAGAAGGGTTGCTTAATTATTGTTATATACCATTGATGGTTAGGATGCGTGGGTTAGGAAGGTGAAGAACATAAGTAGAGCACTGCATTGCCGTTGATCAATAAATAAATTGATGGATAGTCAGCAGGGAATTATAGGATTCCAGGCTTTTGACAAAGTTGTAGTAATTGAGTCAAACTTTCAGGTACTCCGTACGATTATCACTCAGACTTTACTCCCAATTAAAAAAATTGATATTTTTTTAGGGGGAAACTTTAATTCTTCTTCTCCAATATAAATAATTAATTAAAATCTTTTTTAATAAAATACATTTTTTTAAACTTACAGAAAAATGATTACCCAAATGTTAGCAGATATACTCCCTGAATGTAAAGTTTTCTACTCATATGTTCGGAACCATATGACCTCAGGACCTTTGTCCTTCAGTACAAATATCCTTGAGATATTTATCCTCGACTAGATTCCAGTATTTTGCGCATACATTCATTTATATAATCTTAATCAAATATGACACAAGAACAGTGCAATACTTTAAGGATTATTCTTGAAGAGATAACAAAAAAGTTCAAAGTAATCAATAGTGTATAAAAGAAATGACATTGAGGATTTATTACTGAGTTATAATTGTAATTCCTTATTGGACTCCGAGTAGAATTTAAGATTGGCATCTGAGTAATTCTTTACAATGTACCAGGTGGTCAATTGAAATCTAAACATGAACTAATTCAATAATTAATTAAGTTTGAGTCATTGAAATTAATTCATATTTCGATATATTAAAGCATAAATAAATAGTTACGAAACAAAACAAATTTGCGTTCTCTAGATTATATACAAATCGAGAAATGATACTTGAACAGGATTGCCGAATTTCCATTCGTGCGCTCCAAGCAGTTGGGCCTCTCCAAGATCACCATCGACGACAATAGCAAGTCTGAAACATTGGAGAGGAAGAAGGGTCAATCTATACCCAAAGGAGTTTTAAGAATACAACCCAGCCCCCCTCAAGTCCATGAGGGCCCATGCAAGAAATCTTGGTGTTTCACACCTGATTGTGGATTTTTGAATTTTTTCTTTTAAATATAGTTTTTTTTTTTCAAAAATCCTCAATTTTGTACAAAAAATTAAAAACTCCATAGTTATTCTCAATTTTAAAATTTTTTCAAAAAAGAATCGTAAATCCAGAACTAATCACAAAAAATTGAGTTAAAAAAAAATGAATTTCATAATCCACAGTTATTCTCAAAAGATTTAATGCTTTTTGAAAAAAAAATCAAAAATTCACAATTGTTCACAAAATAGTTCGAAAATGCAGAGTTTTTTACAAAAAATTTAAAAAATTCACAGTTCTTCACCAAAAATTTCAAAAATTTACAGTTGTTCACAAAATGGTTCGAAAATTCAGAGCTTTTTACAAAAAAATTAAAAAATTCACAGTTCTTCACCAAAAATTTTAAAAATTCACTAATTTAACAAAAAAAAAATTTTTGGGGAAATAAATTTAAAAAATTCACAGGTACTTACACAAAAAAGATTTCAAGAAAACCCAAGCCACTCAAAAAACAAATAATTTCTTATTCTAATTTTTTTTAAAGAAATTTAAAGAAGATTTTTAAAAAAATGAAAAATTAAATTAAACTTAGATATTATTTTCCTAGTAAAAAGCAAAAATTCCTTCACTTGGGGGAATGGGAGACCGCCCCCTCCAACCCAACCCTGTACACCCCCCTAAATTACAGGGTGAACATAACATATATGACGGAGTAGAACTCCTGGTACCCAGTTATCGAGTATCATGTTTATCTTTGGTCATACTCTCTACAACTCTAAACATGATTTAGTTTATTATTCAATCGTCACTATTTGAATAGTTATGACCAATGAGACTTTATGTTTACCTAAGTACAAATCCTCCTTGATATCCTTATTTTTAAGGGGAGGGGGTAATCCCCTAGCTAATTGCTAAATGTACATAATTTATAACAAAGTTAGAACATATGCCCCCTTGCTATTTTTTATTTGTTTGGGAGGTTTTATTCTTTGAAAATTTAATTTTCTACGGATTTATTTTTTTCTCTCTCTATTTACTCAGGAGTAAATATTTACTTCTGACAGGGGTTTTATATATTTGTAAAGAAAAAATAATATAAGACGATTAAACTTCCTTCCTTTTCATATTAATAAATAAAAAAGTTATGTGCAATTGACGAGGGTTGAACCCTCTCGTCCCCCCTTAAACATCGTTTTGCTTGTGTTTATTCACCTCCATAGTTTATTTTTGACAAAGTAAATATAGATTTTATGCCCTCTGGATCCTTTTATATAGGTTTATAATATATATTAGGGTGGCCCTTAAAAATCAATGTTTTGATTTGACTTGTCCACTCTTTCCAATTTGCTTTCTTTAAAATAAAATTTCCCGGTACAAAAATGTTTTCACTTTAATATATATATATTTCATTGTGGACCTCACTTTTTAGTTTTTCGCCAACATATTGACAAATTAGCCGATATTTTTTATATACAGCGAGTGGTTTACTAAAATCTGAACACTCTGAATTTTAAACTTCAACAAGATATAATTTATTAATTAACAATGGGATTTCAACAAAATTGATACTACAAATAAATGTGTGTTTCAGTTCTCTTAATCATTGATATAGCTGCCCTTAGCGACAATGATGTATACCAGGCGGTGGAGGAAGGCCTACCACCCACTGCAGATGTAGAAATCTCACAGTTGACAGTGGCTTTGAGGTACTCGGTATTTGGATGACGGACACTGTAGGGCTTCCCCTCGACATGCAACCAAAATGTGTAGCGAGGGGTTTGGCATCAGGGGTGAAGGGGGGGGCAAAAGTTTCAAAATATAGTACAAAAGAACACAAAAGAATCTTGCAATAGACGAGAATATATATTTTTTCCCCATTGCTGCTGTGAAAACCCTCACGAGCCTCTTTTCCCCCACTTTTTTGATGGCTTTCTGTAAAGTAGAGTCTGTTGTGAAACCCCGAGATATCTTGCATGAACCCTCATGGACTTTAGGGGCCTAGGGTGTTTTCTTTAACTCATCCAAGTCCAGTTTGGCTTTTCAACAGATCCTTTCTTCTTCCCCAACGTTTAGACTTGCTGACGGCATAGAACATGTCCCTCGAGACAACCAACTGCATGTAATTTGCGAATGGAAAATCGTCAATCACGTTCAAATGTCATTTTCTCGACTTGTACGTAAGCTACTGAGCTCAATTTTATTTTATTTTGTAATTAATTGTTTGTACTTTAATATGTTGAAATATCAATTAATTCGAATCACTCAACTTTTATTAATTATTGAATTAGTAAGTGTTCAAATTTCAAGGGAGAAACCGGTAAACCCATATAATTACAGTAGTGTAATATTGTTTATGTTAGCTCGGTTAAAAAAAAAACAACAGAAAAATAATTTATTAATAATTACTAATAACCACAAAATCTTCACCTAATATTGCTAAACTTAAAGATATTCATAATTCTCAAAAGTTTTTATTAATAATTTGTTTTAATATTAATATTTATCACAAAGCAAATGACTTTTTTTAACTCATTCATATATAAGCCCAATTTCCAAGATTAAAATAAATTAAATACAACCCAAGTATTTTTCGACTACTCTATTACTTATGCCTATAATTCTCGAGAAAGGAAATAAAATAAAAAATGGTAAGAAAACAAGATTGGGTATTTTACATTAGGATTAAATCTACACTCAAAAGGGCTAAGTTTATTTAAATTTCTCACCCCTATAAATAAGAACATATTGAAATATAATTTTTTATTTTTAACAAAGTATATATAAATTTTATGTCTGATGGATCTTTTTTTTTTTTTAATAAATGGGGGGTTTTAAATCTGAAGAATGTTTAGTCCTCATTGTCTTGACAACCCTGACATATATACATGTGTGCTTGTCTAAAACTGAACACTCCTTTAAATTTTACGCCATGCACATATTCGTGATTGTATTGAGTTGCAACCTGTTTATACTTCGAGGCAAGGGTATTGACTAATTATAAACAAAACTCCAGCAAAATCTAAATAGCAACAGGTAAACAACAGCCGATAATATGGAGAGACATCGAGTCGCAATTTTGGAACTATCCACTAAGGGAAAAACTCTCACTGAAATTGCCAAGGTTCTGAATTGCAGCCGCACCACCGTTTACAGCGTGGTAGCCAAAGGGACTCCTGAGGTGACCACAAGATCTAAGTCAAGGCCTCAAAGGTCGGAAAAAATGTTTGCTACGGTGAAAAAGTCTGTCGAGGACAAGAAAGACAAGGTCACCGTCAACGGCCTCTCCAGGGAATTCAACGTCAGCAGAAGAACCATGGACCAGATAATTAAGAAAGATCTTGTCCTTAAGGTCTACAAGAGAACCCCTCATCAAGCCCTCAAGCCTGTAGACAAGGAAAAACCTCTCGCAAGGTGGAAGATTCTTCTGAATGCTGTCGGGAGTCCAATACAAGTCCAAGGACCAGCTGAAGTCTGCCCTCAAGTATCCCTGAGCCACCCTCGACCAGAGCTTCATCGCCAAGTCATGCAGCAAGTTCCGGTCCAGGCTGGAGTTGGTAGTGGAGAACATGGGCGGCCATATTGAATAGACATGTGTCTAGGACTCTCTTCTTTCATGTTAAATAAATTAATTCGTCGACCACTTTACAAATTACAGAATTAGTTAACTATTTAAAAAATTTCAGGGTGTTCAGTATTAGACGCGCACACATGTATTTATAAAAGTGTACTCATCATATTCAAATGAAAAAACTCTATAAGAAAAAAATACAAAATCCTTGAGATGTCCTCAGAATATGAACGCCGTGTTGCCATTATTGTGAACGCAAATAACTCCATAGGTAAAAATGATAGAGAGCTTAAAATTAATGTTAACAGATCCGGTGTTATGCTGCAATTTTAAATTGGAGTGTTTGTCAAAATCGAGTAATTGTAACCGGTTGTATACCGGAAAACCCAACATTTTTGAGACTTTAATAATTTGGAGAAAGGAAATTCGGCTTCTTAGCTATCCAGATCTGAACCCTATGGACATCTATGTGTTTGGGCGGCCAGGAGATAAGAGCGTCCAATAAACTTATGCATAAAACTGTCGACTAAGGCAATGGCGAAGATGAACAATTAGTTCAGGGCTAAGTTTGAGGCTTTGATTGACCCCGTCATATATGAGTAAATAGTTTTTGAATTGCTTCATTAATTTTGAGAGAATAATTAAAGTATAAACTTGTGCGAACACCCTATCTTAAAGATAGTCAATTAAAAAAGATTATGTATTATTTAGTTTGTTTATGTTAAATTTCTTAGCTAAAACGATCTACTATAAATATATAATGGGTAAATTTATATTTTAAAATCTCCTAGTATTTGTACAACATTTTTTGTTTTTTTCTGTCCATTTGATGTAAATATAATCTAATGCCCACCACCTTTTGACACTCTTGAAAATGCAATTGTGAAAATATTGATTTTGCTATATATAATGTTTTTTTTCCCCCATGTTTGATCTTGTGATTTTTGTATTGTTATTGTCATTGGTAGCTTGCCAGGTTCCTTCATCTCCCATCATGAAGATTGAAGACACATCCTCTGACTAACTCACTAATCAATCCTCTTCTTCCCTGATTTACCTAATTCCCCTTTTTAATTCGTATTTAATATATGTTAATCCTTTTTCTGTTTGTACAATAATTTGTCTTTGGATTTTTTAATTTGTTTGGTGCATTTTCGCATCGTCAAACCATACATTTAAAAAAAACTTTGAGAAAAGGGGAATCGATCTTCTTTTATGAAAAAAAAAATCAACATATTATCAAAACTTGCCCTCCAGAGCCCAGGAATTTTGTTTGAGCAGAATAAACCATAGCCGTAGGTACGTAATTTAGAATTCAACAACTTTTTATTTTGTGTCTTAAGTCTATATCTGTCTTTGTTTTTGAAATAATTATCCTGGCTACCCGTTTTTATTGGCGTACATATGTATATACAGCTATAATATTATATTATAGTAGATAGATAGAAATAATATGGTGTAATGATAACGTCTTTATTCGAATACTTTACAGAGGTAGGTATGTATGATGAGATTTAACTCCTGAATAGTAATATTGAGCCATTCAGTTAATAGTAATCACGACAACAACGAATTTCCTTTAAAGGCATGATGGAACTATCTTTGATTTCAATCAACCATTCTTATTTATTATTATTAATAAAATAAACGACTAACGGTTTCTTACTCATTACCTTAACATGAAACCTACATATTAGCAGTAGAACCCGGGATTGCAAAAAAAAATATATATATATTTAAGGGAATTTACAAACATGACAAATATTAATTTTTTCAATTATAAGCCTAAATGAAAATGATTCCATTGAGATCCCACACTAATTTTTTGCAAACTCATAGTTTATGAGTAGGTTAAACTTCTAACAAAGAAAAATTGGCAAAATCAAACTTGAAGCTTGGCTGGAGTGCCATTTTTAATGTTCCGCAATAATGTTTATATGGTATTTTTTGCATAAATATAATTTGAAAAAAATAATTGAATTAAAGCACTTGCTTTTGTAAGCATTTTAAAGGAAGCATTCTTGACATCGGTTGAGTCTGAGCGGAGTTATGTACCACAGAGGTTCGAATATCCTTCAAAAATTCTTAAACTTTGAGGGACTCCAAAATGGGTGTTCTTGCTAACTTGGGCAAACTTTGTATCTTTGCCACTTCCCCGCTAAGACACAGGTCTTCCTGGGAAACAACTTTCTTGACTTTTGGGAACTCGATATATGGCTGTCCTCCTCTACAAACGCAAACACCTTTGACTACTCTACTCACCCCTGGATAAGAGGTTGTGTCTACTCTTCACAGGAATGTCCATCATCTAGAGGCTTCCATTAAGAAGAAGTGCACGAAACTCGAGCCTAACTACATACTCGAGGTCTGCAAAGAATTTAAGACTCCTATTGAGATCATTCTTAGATGGGGGACTCAAATATTGAACAAAAATTGTGCGAATCATTACTTTCAGAGAATTTTGTAAAATAAATGTCCTCACAAAACCTTTGGTTTTAATTTTACTCTTGAAAAATTGAAAATAACATTGGCAATTGGATAAGATCAATCCTTTATTGGGATGACTGATGGATACATTAATCTATAGAGAGCTCAGATGCAAAACAATAAAATAACGTTCCTAATTTCTCATACTGTGGGACCTCAATACTGGTTAAAAGCCTCTGCCGCCGTAGTATCATTCGTAGGAGAATATGAAATTATTAAAGTATGAAGTCAAATTAGAAAAGGTAAGTAATTGTGGGAGGAAGTTGTTTCTTATTTTTGGGTTGATAATTTGTAGTAGACTCATCGGATTTCACGTGTAACAAGCCATAGTGCCTACTTCATGTTTTCTGTTATTTATATTTTGAAATTAATTCAGCCAAAAGAAAATACATTTATAAGCAGCTTAATATTTGAAGTAGTCACATCATATATCTATCTGTTCATTTTTAAAAATAAAAACATTGCGTAATGAATGGATACATAAATCACATTCTTTTTTTTTTTTACTTTACAAGGTATACAATATAATCTGAACACTTATTAATTCAATAATTATTCAAAGCTGAGTGATTGAAATTAATTCAATATTTAAGTGTTAACAATTATTTAGAAAACAAAAAGGAATCATAACTTTCTAACTTACGTACAAGTCGAGAAAATGACACTTGAACGTGATTGGGAATTTCCATTTTCGTACTCCTTGACGCTGGGCGTCTTCAGGACTACTTTCTACGCCGTTAGTAAGTCCAAATTTTTGGAAAGGAAAGAGTACTCTGTCAAAAAGGCCAAATTGAACCCAGAGGAGTTGTTATATATAAGACTGGCCATCCCCCTCAACCCCATGAGGGGCATTGCAAGAGATTTGTCGGAGTTTCACACCGACTGTCCATAGAGCTAAAATACGTGGGTTGAAAGAGCCTTTTAAGGATGGAGAGGCCTCTTTTGACTCTAGGAGTGAAAAAAGCCTTTCACCGAGGCCTGGAAGCCACAATTGTCACTAAGGGCGGCATTATTAATGATTAAGAGAGCTCAAAGACACATCTATTTAAAGTATTAATTTTGTTGAAATTCCATTGTTAATTAATAAATTATATCTTCTTGAATTTAAAAATTAAAAGTTTTCAGAAGAAACAAATTCAGGGCTTCTGTTGATTTAGGGTTACTGACGATTTTTTTGCTTCTATATTGTTAGAGCAATGTGTTAGTAAAGTGAATATTTTCTCTTGCTAAAATAGCATTATAATATTCTTGAAATGTACTATTTAAGTTCCATAAGAGTACAGAGTGGATTACAGTTTATTAATATTTTATTTCAATTCCCTTTCCCGTTAGTTCACAGTAAAGTTGTCCTGAGTAGAAATAGGTTGGGAACCACTGCTTCATGGCAACAAAATTACCAAGCTATAAATAATTTTTGATATGTTAATTAATTTAATTTAACAAGCATTAATTACAATTTATCATTCTAATTATTATTCGTAAATAGGTATTGCATTTTTATCTGATTTCTGACATGTCTTTGATGAAATGCAAATGTAAGATGTGAGATGATGATGAATGTAATTAGTAACTCATGGTTAGTAGCTTTACTCAAATTACATATGAGCATTAATTTACATAAATTAACTACACCTCAAGAAAAATAGTGACTCTATTTTATAACTTATATTAGTCTAGTTGAAAATAATATCAACTGTCAATATGTTCCTGATCAAAATTTAGAGAAGCTACAAAATTTAGGAGAATCAAATCTTAGCCTTGATAAAAAGACTGACTAAAAAAAGGGTATTGTATTAGTTGCAAAACAAATCTGGCAAATATTAACGTTAGTTAATTTGGTTGATTTTTAACTTTTTAAAAAATTGGATAAAGAATATCGTAGAAAAGTTGTCATATGGTATGAAAATGATTCTTGCAAACTTGCAAATGTCCTACGTGGTCATTTGTAGATCAAAATGATGAAAAACGGTATAAATTATTTACTTAGTCTATAAAGATATTAAAATGAATTTTCCTAGTTATTTTACGTAAAATAATTTGTATAGACATTATTTTAACTTATTAAAAATATTTGTTTCTAAAATTGTCCTATAAATAAAAAAAAGAGGAAAAAGGTAGTTACTTTGATGATCCGCGTATAGCGCGCATACTTTTTTTTTTTTTTTTTTGCATTTTCAAAAGGAGAGATGAAAATATTTTACGTTATCTTTTATTTTTCCTCCATAGGGTAGCTTTAGAAAAAAAAACCTAACTAATGTTGCTTATAGCTTAGAATAATGTACATCATAGTTAATTAGTGTAAATTGATGTATTTTAATCCTTATTGTCGAAATAAAGAACTTTTGTTTGTGATGAACAAAAATATTATATTTGTTTTCTTCAGCTATTTTCTTCATTTCACTATATAACTCTGATTTAAAACAGCTGACTTATAGTTTACATAAATTCAAAAGTTCATTCATTGGGCTCTATGACACTCTGTCGAATACTTCCTTACATACTTTTTTGTATCATTTTATTTATATATGAATTAAGTATAGATCAATGAATATCTAATGATTGCAATTTGTGGCAAATATATAAGCATTTTGTCTTTTAAATTGGTTAACATGAATGGGAGTAATGATTACTAATATAACAGCATGAATCATCATATTTATTATTATTTTTGTCAATGCGTTCGGTCGGAAGATAGGTTTTTTGCAAAGTGTTCTATAACCAAATCAAATGTAAAAAAATATTTTTTATGTTAAAATTAGTGATGGGACGATTAATGGGAATCATAACCAGGAATAGGAGAATTGAAAGTTTTTCTGGAATCGGCATTAGGAAAATAATTTGCAATTCCTATTCTTATTGATTACTTTTCTAAGATATGAAAAAAAAAAAAAAAAAAATAGCCACCTCCACTTGCTTTTTATAAGAAAATTTAATTTTTGAATTTTTTTTTTTTTCCAAAAAAAAAAATACTTCGAATTTAATTTAATTTTTCCAATTTTTCTTCGGAAAAAAATAATATTTCAAATTTTTTTCAAAAAAAAATAATATTTTGTTAATTTTTCTCCACAAAATTTAATTATTTTTTATTATTATTATCTTCTTACATGTACAAAATTCCCACTAAAGATCAATAAATTAAATTATAAAAACAAATTAATAGAAACAATGTTTCTCAAGTTATAGAAGAAAGCATCATAGATTCCAAAATTATGAAATTGATAGGATAACGATCCCTTTTATTAAATGAAATATACAATTTGCCCAGTTTAAAAATTCATTTTTCTAATATATTTAACGTTGATTTTTTAAATTTGCTCTAATTTTTTTCTAGAACGAAATTCACTTTAATCATAGTTAACTAAACAGAGCAAAAAATAGTTTTTGTCAAATGTATTCTGTTGTTTTTGAAATTGGGGTTGCGAAAAGTTCATCACAACATATTTACAATATCAATAATAATATGTCAATATACATAATTATCTAAAATATGTGGTTAAACCCACAAAGCCATGATGATCGGACTCTTCATAATCGTACTCTCCAAAACATATAATTATCCAATTATAAAATACGAATAATCTTTGTGTATATATATATTTTTCACACAAAGATGTGTAATGTGCATTTTGATTTGTTTTGTATAATCATTAGAGGATGAAAATTAATGGACTTTTTATGAGGAATGCCAATTGGAATGTATTATAGATATTTTTATATATTGTAATATACCGGTAGTTGCATTAATACGCGGACTAATTTGTAAACGCTGATATCTCGATGTTCCGTGACCGGAAATAAAAAATCCTAGCACAAGTAACTTGGTAAATTTATTGCCTTTGTTTTTGTTTTTCTTACTCGCATCAAACAAAGTCGTTTACGATGAATGACGAGGCCAAACGTCATAGGGTTGCCACTCTCCTCCGCGCCGGTAGATCTGTCAAGGAGATAATCAAGGACACTCGATTATTATCCAGGACTACTGTGTTCAAGGTCAAAAAGCTTGTCAATGTGGGAAAAGATCTGAAAGACCTGCCCATACCTCTGAAATAACTCAGGATTGTCTCGCTGCCAACATGCCATTTTGGAACAAAAACATTTGGCCACCTCAATCACCTGATTTGAATCCCCTTGACCACAGTGCCTGGTGGCAAATTGAGAAGAAGGCCTGTGCTACCCGCCACCCGAATTTGTACTCATTGAAGGACAGCGTCAATGAGCAATGGGCAGCCATGGAAGACCATTACATCATCAATGTGTGCAAGGCCTTCCGCGGGCGCTTGGAGGGTGTCATAGCAGCTGATGGCGGTTATATTCAGTAATTATATTAAATTTTATACCAGAATAAATTCTCTATTATATAATTCTCAAAAAAAATACGTCATACGAATTTTATTACACATTTAATTTTTTGCCACAAATTGTCCGTGTATTTATGCAACTACCGGTATATAGTAGAATGGGTCAAAACAAAGAAAGGGACTTCAAGGTAGTTTACTTTGCAAAAAAAACCTAAATACAAGGTGCGCTTGACTTTTTAAAAACTTATCTACTAAAGCTTCAAAGTGTAGAAAAGAAAACACTTATCCTGCATCATAAATAAATAGAGTTGTGTAATTTATAACATTAAGGCGTGGAATATGTTTTTCTTGAAGGTAATCTGAAATATTATAATTATTTTTATCTATTTAAACACTCTATTTCCAAATTAAATACCTACATATATATTTCTGTAAAATAATCTGGAGGACAATTTTTCCTGAGGACAATTCTCTACGCTGGGGCTGAACTATGTATATGTTCCTGATCTTTCACATCTCAATTATACTTTTTTGAATTCCCACCCGGTATATATAAATATAACATATCTTTGCAAGCGATTGCATTTGTTAAAAATTTAAAAAAAAAGTCTGAAAATGATGGGGGAAAAAGAGTTTGTTGAACGATATGAAGAAGTCGTAATGTAACTTTGGCATACTATTTCAATGCACTTTTCCTATAGGTATTATTTACGACCATTACACACTCTGTGAATCATTTTAAAATCCTTTTAAAAGACACACACTTTTAAAAAAAAAGTATTAAATATGGGTCTCTCTTATTCATCATAATATAACAAAACGAGGAAATAATATTGATTTTAAATTTATACAAAGACACTCCAATTTTTGACATACTGAATGCGTCAAAATAAATATAATCTTGAACAATATCAAGAAAATGGGAAATCCAAATTAATCTTTTTACTTCATACATACATACAACCCGATATTAATTTTACAGATTTGAGTCCATAATAGGCTTATTAGTTAGATTAATATGCTTAATTTAGACATCCAATACTTTCAGCTCAGATTGGAAGCCTTATTTTGATTTAAAAGACTTATATTGACCCCAATATATCTCCTTTCAAACATAAAATAAGACAATTTCTCATTAATTATTGTTGGAATCAATTTTGACAACTTTGATAATAATTAAGTTTAATTTGTAATTTATAGACTGTGACTTCAAAATTGTGGGATGTGTTCAAATACTCATTTTTTTACCTCTAGTGTAGAATCTTTAATTGTTTCTGAAGACTAATGTTGCACCCTTTCTAATATAAATGATGTATCTCTTATTCTTAAAATAAATTGTGGTTACTTTAAGAAGTACACACGCAAGGGGTTAATTAAAATAACTTGAATTCAAAAGTAGTGCGTCGACTTAAAAAAAATGAACAAAACTCAGGAAAAAGATTAAACCCCAATTTATAAGTACTTTTTTGATTCATATCCCAAATTTTCATAGATATATTTGAGACAATTATAGGATTATTATTCAAATTACAGGGATGGATCAAGATACCCAATAATTGTATCTATAGTGTTAAACCTATATGTGATTGAACAGACTTAAATTAACAACCCTGATATGGCCCCTATCAAATAAAATCCCTCAATTTTTTATTCTTTTATTGTTGGTATTAATTTTGGCTACTGGATTTCTTTTAATGACTCTAAATGAGCTCAACCATTCATCTACACTAAATAAACTAAACTAAGATACTGGAGGATTAGATTTCTTGGTATGTTCACTTGTGAAAAATTATATGAAAGTTTTGAATAATGACGTAAAAAAGTGTTTCAAAAAACCTTCACAATATATGATCCCATTATTCACGTAGTCTTTATTACATCTCTTTGTGTAAATCAAATGCACAATCATCTTAGTTGTAGTCTCAATTTTCCTCCCATGTTCACACCCATAGACCATGCCAAAAAAATCATTTTCTGCCATCAAAATTTAGGGTCCTTTGGCGTAGTAATAGTAGAATCAAAAGTTCCTATTATTTTCAGTCATTCCCACAAACGATGGACTACACTCTTAGGAGAACCATTGCAGAAACTGTGCATTGTACTGGACGAAAATACATGGGACCAGAAACGTTGTTGGGGGGGAAGGTATGGAGAGGGGGATTACATTTGGGAGGAGGGCTTAGCTCCAAAAATTATCAACACCTTTAAATAATTACTTATATAAATTGGTTTATTTAATATACATACTACTAATAGAGGCTGCTCATTTTGCAGGGGTGAATAGAAACAAAGAATGAAACTAGAATAAAAAAGACAGAGAAGGGTATGTAGAAAGAGACACAGGTAGAAGAAACAGAGAGAAGGAGGATATATTTCTGTCAAAAACAGGCTAATATTAATATCGGACGCCGAAAAAAGAAGCTAGGATATTTGGTTATTTTATACGTCTATTTGTTAAATTTCAAACTGATATGTTCGAACATTTTGAACTCCATATGTGACAATATCAGAAAAAACATTTAGTTTAAATTGTCACTCCACTATACATTTCTGCTAAAACTAATAATTTTATCTTTTTACAGAGAATGGGTTTTGAAAGAGGCAATATTGAGGCAAAACCCTTTTAAAGACCGGAGATGAATTTTAAATCAGCTGGATTATAATCAAATTGAAGGCAAATAGGTTTTGACTTCAAATTTGTCAAATGAGTTATGATGCCAAAGAATGTTTGCTATAGTATAGCAGCTCCAATATTTCTTTAAATAAAATCGTACCGATTTCTTTGTCAATGAATGGTGAAATATTACAATTTGACTCAAAGGGTTTATAAGAATATGATATAAATAACAAAATGACAAAGTAAAAATAAAAACAAAAATAGGTAAATGCCAATCCTAATTTTGCTTCATTTATTCTATCAATTTATTATTGTAAAAAAGGCTACAGATTGTGATTTTTATTTTGGGATGCCTCTTTCATTTGTCAATTTATCATTCTGTTATAGTTGATTAATTTATATGCGCCCAAAGCTTTAATGAAATTCTTATAAACCAACTATGTATCTTATGGTTGATCATAGAAAGATCTGGCAATTATTTTGAATTTTACTTGATTTAAGTACCCACTTTATAGACATTCATTGTTATCAAAATAATGAGAAATCGGTACGATTTTATTTGGAAGAGACCTGACTCAAATAGTTAAAAATAATAATTTGTTCACAGATATTGATAATAATATGTCGAAGAATAAATATATATGATCCAGGTTATCCTTTGATGATAGCCCTTCTAGCCTGATTTTGTATTGACGGGCCGGACATACAAATCTGTACAAAATATAAAATACGAAAAAAAAAAATGATAGAAAAAAAGGTTATGTTCGTACTTTACTCTAAAAAAAATCCCACAAAACGAGATATTTTAACATTATGCCTATAATGGTTTTATGAGCTCATACCCTCCCCCCCAATCTTCATTTATTAAAAGTAGTATTTGTTTCATATTTGAGTATGCATCATATACCTACATATATGCCTATATACAACATAGATACTATCAAAACCGTTATATTTCTTTATAAATTAACGTTGTGAATTGTACTATGAACATGAACCATTAAAGTTGTAATAAGACATAAAAAGTTTTTTTTTTTTTTAATTTTTAGATGGCACACTACTACTTTTTTTCATATTTTTATAGAGGGAGTATCAGTAGACCTGTATAAAATATGACCAAACGGTATTTATAAGTAAAAGAAATCGAAAATGAACGTGGCAATCTGCGCAATTTGAAGAATATTTTGGTAAAAATGAGCTTAGCTGTCATGACGTTGTATTAGATCAGCTACAAGCAGCTGTAAAAGGAAGGAAATAAGCGGAAATCCCACTCTGTATATAGCAAGGACATATAGGCAAGAATTAGAATGATGTTGATCCTCAATTACACTCTGAGACCAACAAGGACTCACATTTATTACACTGGAGTGGTAAAACTCTTAATTATGTGTTATTGTGCTCTTATAAATGAATTGGAACGCTGATAAATGGTAAGGAGTTATCGTCCACAATATTAATAATAACTGTTGCATAAAACATGCGCTGGTAGTATGTAAAAATTAAAATAAAATCAAAAAATGAACGTGTAATCTGCAAAATTTGAAGAATGTTTTGGGGTTGAGCAGCTTAGCTGTTATGACGTTTCATTGGATCAGCTGCAAGTATCAATAAGTAAGATGAAGGGGATCTGGTTCTAGCAAAGATATGTGAAGAAACTACTCTGATGTGGATCCTCAAAATGAGTTATACGTAAAACATGTCCTCCTGTTATGTAAAAATAAAATAAACCGAAAATGAACTTGGTAATCCGCACAATTTGAAGGAGGTTTTGGAGGAGAACAGCTTAATTGTTATGTTATTTTATATTAGATAAACTGCAGGCAACTTTGTGATTAAGAAAATAAACTCAAATCCTCCTCCAAATACAGCAATGATATAGACAGGAATTACTCGGATGTCCATCTTCAATTCTACTCTTTGTTCTCCATGTATTTAAACATATAACTCCACAACTAGGATTATTTTATACTTATGGTCTGTTTTTGTTTTTACCTAAAATTATTCACGTAAAATACACATTACCAAGGCTATACTTAACTCATTCAACTAATAAAAATGCTCATAGGATCACTATTTAAATAAAACAAAAAAACTAGACAATAAAGAAATAAAATATTAACACTCTTCTTCTTAATATATATTTCACCAGCATCTCATTTTCATCAAAATTGACCATCATTGATATTGATCTCTCAGGGGCGTCTGCAAGATTATATATATATACTTTTTTGGGTAGGAGGGGGCAAATATTCAAAATCCATAGCTATTTACAGATAATTAAAGTTTGTTGAAAAAACATTCTTGAAAAATTAATTATTTTGGAAGACAATTTCAAAAATTCTGAGGTGTTGACAAAATATGACTAAATTTGACTATAATTTTTTTTGGATGCACATTTTAATTATTAAATTTTTAGGAGAAAAATTTAAAAATTCAAAGCTATTCTGGCAAAATTAAATTTTTAAAAATAATTTCAAAAATTCAGAGTTGTTTACAAATATAGGAAGTTTTTTGAAATATAAAAAAAAAAGTTATAAAGTTATTTAAAAAAAATTTCAATTTTTAAATTTTGTAAATTTTTTTTCAAAAATCCATACCATTTACCGACGAGTATTTTTTTTTTATGTCAAAAATTCACAGCCATTCTCAAAAGATTAAATTTTTTTTTTCAAAAGTTCAAAAATTCAGAGCTGATGACAAAATATGAGTTTTTTTGAAAAAAAATTATAAAATTAAATTTCAAATGTAAAATTTTTTGGATACAAATTTCATAAATTGATGGCTATCCTCAAAAAAAAAAAAATTTTTTTGAAAATAATCTCAAAAATTTAGTGAAAATCCATTCTCTAAAAATTAATTTTTTTAAATTTTCAAATGAAGTAATAGGCTACCCCTATGCTGTTTGTGTATCCCCGTTAAAGCTTAAGATCTCCAGTCTACTGCATTTTGCCATTTTCTATGCTCCCTTTATTGGTTTTTTAAGTTTATTGTCATAATTTATTTTCTTCATGAATAAAAAAATAATGATAACAGCTTTGAAAAATTTAAAATGATTTTGAGGACACAATTACAAATTGAGCGAAATTTTAAATTTTCATATTTTTTAATCTCTGGTGGTAATTATTCGTATTCGTGAGCATTTTGTACCCTGTAAAATAAAATAGTAACCAAAAATCAAGATGGTAACTCTAAGAATTTGAAAAAAGTTTATGAGGAAAACAGTCTAGCTGTCATGACGTTTAATTCGAACAGCTACAAGCTGCTGTGACACATAGGAAGGGAAAGAATGAACTATTACGATGTCGATCCTGAATTGTACTCTCAGTCCATGAAAGTCATACACTTATAACTTTCGAGCACAGCGTCACTGCGACTCTCCGTGTTCCATGTATACACGGAATAGTAATTACATTATACGTAGTTGTATCTCTTAAATTATAATAAATTTAAATAAGATAACAATTTTATAGAAAATATTTAAGCCTCTTTAGATATCCAAACAAAAAAAAAAGTCAATCCCACGTTTTAGGACATATTTTATACATCTCTGTCAATAACTAGTACGTGTGCTTATGAAAAACCCTCGGGATATATTTTTGATCTATGGTAAGGTTACAGTCCTTTTTTTTTGTTGGTACTCTTTTGATGTTTAAAAGTTGACTAATTACCTTATTATGAATGAATTATTAAGTGTTTTTATTCTTGTACAATTTCTTTGGTTATTTCCCCCAAAATGGCCGACATCAACCATGCTGACGTCACATAAGATTGTTTGATATGTGATATTCTTTCTTCTCAAGTATATGTAAAAGGAATAACCATTGCCTGGATCTTATAGGAGCCTTTTTATTCGTATTAGAAAATACAAGGCACGTGCCCATAATATGGAAATTCAATATGATTTTATATAAACAAGCCTTTAACAGATTATAATAATCGATATTCATCAAATTATGGATTATTATAAAATTAATTGAAATTGATCATAAATGGTATTTATTTTCCTCTCCTTGTTCCCGAGTTTTATTTTTTCCTCAAAAATCAAGTACCGAATACATATTTGTGTTAAGATTACAAATGTCTTGATTTATGAGTGGGCGTTTCTTGAAATTGTTTTTTGTGTTTTTTGTTCGAGACGTAGACATAGTTACACATACATTTAAATAATTAATTTGAAAGCGATTGCATAAACTACGTTCTTAAATATATATTAAAATATTACCTTCTGCTTTTTTTGACAGGGATCCACAAAATATTTCCTTTATTTGATGGAATAATCCTTTATTTTAGTCCTGATTGTAAAATGGGAAATAAAAAGTTTTGAGGTGTTTTCGGCTTTACTTTGACAATAAAATTATTATAGTTTGGATTATTCGATATAAATCAAGTTTGCACTTTTTTTTTATGGATTTTTATCTTGTCCATTTTGAAGATAATTTCATAATTCTGCAATTGAAGAAGTCTTCGTCTCCATTGGTAAAAAACTTTACAATCTCATTTTTACATGCCTTTTTTGAGGCCCGTTTTGTACCATCAAGAAAAGGATTTAACCCCTGTCCGCTATGGACCTTATGGTAGTTGCCATACAACTTCCCAAGCAAGCATTCAGAGCGTATGACGCGTCGTTAAAGATATGTATGACCTGGTGTTGTCTTCATAGAAGACAACACTATTTCTATTGGTCAATTCTGGTTGTTTGCATCAATTTGGTCAGCTGTTGACAGTATAAGTACAAAATGAGTGTTTTTCCCTTTGGGAGCAGTTCATATCGGAGGATTCCTTTTCAATCCTACCAAATACAAAGCATAATCTTCTTGAGTTAATCCAGACATTATTACCCTTCTGCTTCTGTTGACAACCTTTTTCCAGGTATAAAATTGAATGTGGCTATATTTTGTTAATAACACAAAGAGAAAAATGTTCGCAGCAAATAAAATTGGTCATTTATGGAAACCCTTAAAACCTTCAAGGCCTATTCATACATACTTTAAAAGAACTAAAATATTTATTTTAAATGATGCCACAATAATTAGGATTTGTTTCCATAGACAGGGGTGGGCTGGAGAGGGTGTAGCCCCCCAAATTAATGATTTTTTTTTCTTCATTTGGGCAAATTATTTAGCAGAGCAAAAAAAAAATAACATATGATTTTTTTTCATAAAAAATCAATATTTTTAAATTTTTTTCAAAAAATTTCGTATTGAGAACTTAGTATTTGTAATTTTTTCCAAACAATTTGATTTTTCATTATTTTTTTTTATGAAAAAAAATTAATTTTCTGTAAGTAACTATATAATTTTGAGTTTTTTTTGAATATTTAATTTTTTTTTTTTTTTGAATATGATATTTTCAAAAAAAAAAAAATCCTAAAATTAAAATTTCTATAAATATTTGTGGATTTCTGTAATTTTTTTCAAAAAAAATTCAAAAATCAGCCCCCCGAAAAAAAAAAAAAAAAATAATTTATAAACCTGCAGACGTCCTCTACTCCTGGTTGGCCCATGATATCTGGAATATATTTAAATAATGCACAAACTTTTTTTGACTTAATTCAATAGTCTACTATTGATTTATAGCTCAAATTATGATATGAGTTAAGATCGTCCGTTTTTTGTTTATTTTTTCAATTGGTAATCTGAAGAATGAATTTGTGTTCTCTTACCAGCTGTCATTATTATTGACTCCCTTAATTGTGAACTTCTTTTTCTATGTACTATATAGAAAAAATAATTTAACATTCCTTTGTACACATAAAATACGGAGAGTCAACCAGAGAATTTGCTGCAGTTAAGTAAGTCCTTATTGTACACCGATTAGAATTGAGGATAGGCAGCAAATAAATTCGTACACATGTCCTGGTTTACTTCCATCTCCCCTTTGTCAAAGATGCTGAGAGTTTAGTTGCTCTTTTCCGAAACATTCTTCAATTTGTCAGGGTAAGGGTGGAGGTTTTAAATTCCAATTAATATTAACCCTCAATATCTTGGCAAACCTATGTTTTTACAGGGGTGTTCATAAGACTTAATTGACAAAGCTGTATAAAAAAAATGCAAAATGTGTTACGAACAAAAACGGCGTGAGGTCATTTTTATAGTTTCTAACAAGACGCTAAACCTGTGATTGTTCATAAGAGCTCTTTTATTCAGTTTTCAAAGTCCTTTATTCGAGTTGACATGATTCTAATATAAAAAAAATATGTTTACAAATTGGAAAAGGTTGTCTAGAGTGTGCCCAAAGAGTGTTGGACTGGAGTGACCCCCCCCCCCCACAATTGAGGATTTAATTCATAGTACTTGAAAATTAAATATCAAAATTAAGTTAAATTTTTCATTTTTTTTCAAAAAAATGTAACTTTCTGCAAACAAGAATTAATTTTCGATTTTATTTCCTTCATACGATTAATTACTTTAAATTTGATTGTGAAATTTATCACCAAAATATTTAATAATTGAAATTTAATTTTTGAAATTTTTTTTCAAAAAAAATGATTTTTTTGAGAATAACTTTGGATTTTTTGAAATTGTTTTCTCAAAAATTTAATCTTTCAAATTTAACTTTTCGCGAGTAAATATGGATTTTGATAATTTTTTCCAAAATTAATCAATTTTTCGAGTTTACCATTGAATTTTTGAAATTGTTTTCAAAAAATTTAATTCTTTCTGAATAATTGTGAATTTTGTACGCAAATTATTTAACAAAGTTAAAGATTTTCTTTCTTTTTCATAAAAATTTCACATTTGAAATGTTAAATTTGAGTTTTTTTAAATTTTTTATTAATTCTTAAACTTTTTTCACAAAAAAAAAAAAAAAAAAAAAAAAAAAGTCGTTGAACTTTTACTTTAAAGTTACATATGACCACTGTATTTTTGAGGAAATACTAAAATTGTAAAGAAAGATTGGGGGATTGGTTGTTAATGTCACCATCTAAATATTTCACTTTAAAATCGAATGCTTCGCAACAATAGTATTATTTATTCTCTACTCGCTAAAAGTAAGAACTCTTACAGACCTATTAGACACCACGAAGTACTGGAGAGGTTCGATAGGAATGAAATAACCTTGCTTTTTGGTTTAATTGCTCAGCAGATTTTCGTTAAGATGTTATTACCTTCTTTTTTTTTTTTTGTTTCTTTGAACGATGAATAGTAAATGATTGTCACAATTGTTATATAAATTAATTAGTATTATTTTGTGATAAATTTCCTAAGTTTTTTTCTTGGAATTTCTAGATATATAAAATTAGTGAACAAAGAATAAAATAATTAAGTGACTTAACAAAAAAACTTTTAGATTAATAACGAATTTACCAATTGTTGTTCAAAAACGGAGTCATAATTTTTAAGTAAAATGTATTTTGTTTTTAAATTAAAGTAAATATTAATTGTTGTAATTTTTACTTTTTTGCTCAGGAAGACAAAATTTTACGCAAAGATGAAGGTAATTTTCTTTACAAAAAGTTTTATATTGGATTTTTGAACAAGTTTTTTATTTGATTTTTGTAATTTGTTTCCAAATAATGTAATTTTTGTAAATAGCTGAGGATTTTTGAAATTTGTTTCCCACAAATTAAATTTTTTTAAATTAATTACCATGGATTTTTGAAATTTTGTGCCGAAAAATTTAATTTTTTTTAATTAATTGCTACGAATATTTGAAATTTTCTTTCAAAAAAAATTAATTTTTTTTAAAATTGTTGTTTTCAATAAATTTAATCAATTTTTAATTAATTGCTATGGATATTTGAAATTTTGTTCCACAAAATTTAATTTATTTTTAATTAGTTACTATGAATTTTTTATATTTTGTTCCAAAAATGTTATTTATGTTGAACAAATGTGGATTTTTGAATTTTTTTTCCAAAAAATTAAATATTTGGTAAAAAGAATCGTTTTTTTTTTTACAAATATTTTGTGAATTACTATGATTATTTGAAATATTTGATTTTTTTCAATTTTTTTTTTTTTTTCCATTTTTATATATATATAAAGCCCCCAAAATATAATCCTGTGGGGGCCCCTCGTATGGGTTGACCTTGTTGATCTTAGTGTTTAAGAATTTGACAGCTTTTTGTGTAGGTTTTATTTAAGCACACTCACTGTATGCTGGAAGACTTTCATCCTTTAAAAAAACACCATGTAATTGGTTGCCAATGTTAGTCCGTTTATGATTTTATTCATTCATAGCGAGCTATGAATCATATCACCATTATTTTAATAACTTCCCCTCTCCCAAAAACCCATTTGACAGATGTTTCTTAGTTGATGTTAGGACCCCTTTTCTTCTCCCCTCCCCCCTTCTAGTATCTTCTTCCATTCATAAGAATATCTAATTCAATCAGCATCACAGAACTATCCACTCATCCACTTCAAAAGTGTACATACAGTATAGGAAATGAAAGTAAGTGTAAATTATAAGAGAAAAATAATCTGACAAATTAAAAAAAAAAAAAAAACTCTTCAAAATATCTATTTAAGAATAGTTCATTCATATTGTTATTTGAAGTCAATCCCTTATTTAATTAATTATACATACAACCATTTTAATTAGCAGCTATTTATTGATAGTATTATTTCCTTTGGATATGTGACATATCAACATAAAAGTAGTCTTTCATAAAAAAGGAAAAAGAAATAGAACGAAAAAATGTTTTTACATATTGCCATTAAAATATTATTTGTCTGTATGATATTAATTTAGGTAAGGCCATTTAGAATTAAATCCCTTGGAAGTTGCACTTTTTAAAATCAAAATATATTTCTATGTAGGGAGTGGTCCATTCAAATCTGAGCACTTTGAATTTTAAACTTTGACAAGATATAATTTATTGATTAACAATAGAATTTCAACAAAATTAATACTATAAATAGATGTGTGTATGAGTGCTCTAAATCATTAATCCATCAATGATGTATATTAGGGCCCCAATGGAAGGCCTGTGCACCTGCTGTGGATATAGTCCTCTATCATGGGGTTGCAATGCTAGCTGACATTGCCTTTGAGGTCCTCAGTGTTTGGAGAACAGACACTGGGGCCTTCTCCTCGACATGCAACGAAAAGGTGTAGTCGAGGGGTTTGAGATGAGGGCTGTAGGGAGACTAAAAAAGTCACAAAGAGTTCAATAAGAGTCTTTTAACGGAGAAGATGGGTATCTTTTCTTTTCTGATGTCAAAAGTGTCGTTACAAGTCTCTTTACACTCCCGTTTTTGATAGCTCTCTGGAAGATCCTGATATCTCTTACATGGGCCCTCATGGACATGAAGGGATTGGCTTGGGCCCTTTTCTTTAACTCAACCAGGTCCACTTTGGTCTTTTGGATAGAGCTTTCTTCCTCTCCAAACGTTTCGGACTTGCTGACGGCGTAGACGGTGATCCAGGAGACTCCTTAATGCTTGGAATGCTGCTTGTAGCTGATCCAATGAAACATCAGGACAAGTAAGCTGCTATCTTCCAAAATATTCTTCAAGTTGTCCGAATTACCACATTTTTTTTCATGTTTTTTTTTGTTTTTTAAATCTTAATAAAGTCCTGATTAACATTAATGTCTATAACTGTAAACCCATGTTGGACTCAGAGTAGAATTAAGGATCTAACTCGTTGTAATTCTTGCTTATACCCTTGGACGATAAAGTGTGAGATTTGTCTTTATTTCATTCATCTAATAGATGATTGACGCTGAACTAATAAAGCGTCATGTCAGCTAATTTAGTCTCCTCCGAAACACTCTTCAAATTTTCTGGACGACCACATTCATTTAATGGCAATCAATATGTTCTGAATCCATTGACTTTTGCAATTGCAACCGAAAATTGTGTTTTAATTTTCTAAAGCTGTTCTCATTATTTTTCTAATTCTTAAAAAAGGTGCATCTAAGTGTGAAGTGCAATCGATTGTGTTTATAAAAGACGGAAAGTAATCATGGGAGTTAAAAGTGCATGCCCATCTAGGACAAAGAGTAGAATTGAAAATGAAGTAATTCCTGTCTATATCATTGCTGTATTCGGAGGAGGATTTGGGTTTATTTTCTTAATCACAAAGTTGCCTGCAGTTTATCTAATATAAAATAACATAACAATGAAGCTGTTCTCCTCCAAAACCTCCTTCAAATTGTGCGGATTACCAAGTTCCTTTTCGGTTTCTTTTATTTTTACATAACAGGAGGACATGTTTTACGTATAACTCATTTTGAGGATCCACATCAGAGTAGTTTCTTCACATATCTTTGCTAGAACCAGATCCCCTTCATCTTAGTGATACTTGCAGCTGATCCAATGAAACGTCATAACAGCTAAGCTGCTCAACCCCAAAACATTCTTCAAATTTTAGCAATAATTCTAGCCTTTGTCATTATTTATTTCCTTCTCGAACCTCGTCACGCCTGCCTGAATCTAATATCATGAAACGTCAAAACAGCTCTGCTGCTATCTTCCTAAATATTTTTTTAATTTTCCCGGTTAAAAAATATGTTTTTTTTTTGTTTCTTTGTTGTTGTTTTTTTTTTTGCAAAATATTACAGAAATGCCCCGATTAGCATCACTTGTTATAAGTAAAAATCCCTGTTTTTACTCGGAGTAGAATTGACTATCAAAAAATTGCCCTTGCGTTATTAGAATTGGGATTTATTTCCTTCTTTCATGGCTACTTCCAGCTGATATAATGAAACTTCACAACAGATTTTCTCCTTCACACATTATTTCAACACATTGGAGTATACCCTTCATTTTCGGTTTTATTTTTAGCAAACCGGCTGATGTGTATATTATTTTATAGATTTTTTTAAATGAAGAATAAAGTTTCTTTTCCTAAGCATTTGTCCTTATTATTTAATTCCTGAGTAGTGAACTTCCTTTCCAAAATAGATTCAATTGTATTCAAAACCTGATTGAACATCTTTGAGTGCTCATAAAAGACGGCGCGTAACACTGAGGATTTGTAGAAGAGTTATATTTGTAAGTCCTTTTTGGAATCAGAGTAGAATTGGGGATTAACATCGCAGTCATTCTAGCAAATGTCCTTGTTTACATCCTTTTCTCCTTCCTCTCTTGTCAGAGCGGATTGTAGCTGATCTAATTAATCGTCACGATCTTTATTCTTTCTCTCCTCCCAAACATTCTTCAAATTGTCATGGTTACCATGTTCATTTTTGGTTTCTTTATTGAACATACCCATTCTTCACTGGATTTTAATAATTAATCATAACTGTTTTATTCCTCATGACATTTCCTCTATCCACTATTCATTTTATGAGTCATTTATATGTCAAATTCAAGAATCACCCATCCGTACATACGTACATGTATATTATCTTGATAAAAGTTGTTCATGATGGAATAATGTTTATCATAAAAAGACACAGTCTAGACACAGATTTGATTATGTTTTGAATCATACTCTGAGTAATATACTCACTCGTACATGATTTTCATATATGGGTAGAAATTGTCAAACGAAGAGAAAGAGAAACCATTAGAGAGTCTCATTTACGCATTATCTAATTACTTTTCCATCACAAAGGACATTTGTAATAAAACTATAGGTACAAAAAGCCTTTTTGCTCATTCAAACCCCCTAACTTAAAAATTTAAAAAAAAGAAAATAAAACTTCATGTTGGCAATAAATCTTAAGCGTTTTGTCGCGTGCAATTTTTGTTATTATTGGTGGGAACTTGGATAGTGCTTCTTTATTTTCAATAGCTGTAATCAAATTCATACTTTCTCAGAGATAGAACATATATATATAAAGTAATTACAGCTGTGTGTTCTCATGAATGGCTGAGAGCAACTCTGAGGATTTGTCGTGGGCTTCAATTTGTAAGTCTTTTTTTTAATTAGAGTAGAATTGAGGATCCACATCGGAGTAGTGCCTTGCTTTGTTGGGAATGGGACTTGTGTTGATTGCCTTTCTCTCATAGCGTCTTGGTTCTAAAATGATGACACATCAAAGCAGCTGATCTGCTCTTTTCTCAAACATTATTTTAATTGAATGGGTACGAGTATCCGTCGAATTTTGGCCTTTGACTTGGATCCGAAAGTTTGGTACTTGAAATGTATCTAAATGCTTACATCTTAAGATTTGAACCGACTCGGATATGCTGCAATGTAGATCAATCCTATATTAATTCCTAAGGCCCTATCGTTAAAGACACTTGATTAATATTAGTTCATTAGGAAGAATCACTTCAATGACGTCCCGAGGAACTGAGTTATCTTCTTCTTTTTTTTTCAAGTTCTGCCTGGGTTGATTGGACTTAAGAGACTTATAAGGGAAAGAGGCGTCGTCATGTATATCAATCAATAATTTTTTTGTGTTTTCTCTAATTCTGATTCGTCCCAAATTCTGTATATGCGCTTTTTCATCTCTTGCGCAGTTCATTGTTAGATCACGTCTAATGTAATTTAATAAAAGCCAACGTTTCGGACAGAGTTATGAATTTTTCTTTAGAATAAACCAGAAACACATTAACTATTTATTAAAACCATAGTTCATAGTATGTTAATCGTTATTATCCTCTAAAAGATTATAAAAGTTATTTTAAAACAAAAATACATAACTCTAATTATCTACGAAGGGTATTCATATTCGATATTTTTTGATCGAGGTTACGTGAATCCTGAACATAATTCATATACATAGTTTTTGTTTACTTTGTATTTCAAACATCTCGTCTCCTCTTTCCTTTTTAGTGTCTTTAATTAGACGAGACCGAACTGTCCCATATAACGGGTTTCGGTCCTAAATAAGGATCAACATGACACTAATTGTCAATTTTTTATTTAAAACAGTCAACATCCCATTCTTCCATTCCAACTCATACAAAATCGCAACAACTTGTATCCGACATCTGTAAGAGCCTCCCCTCACTTCTCATGTCAATCACAATAGATGTAGACACGATTCTATTTAGGAATAACATAATCATAATATATGCTCAGAAATGTTTGGAATTCATAACTTTTAATTATGGAGAGAAGTTGAGAATATCACGCAAAGCGGGAACAGATGTACAAAGAACGACAGAAAAAAATATATACACAGTAACAACAAAAAAGAACTACATATTTTTTGCTTTCCTTTAATTAAAAATATGTCATTCCTGACAATGAATCAGACTCAATAGTAGAGCATTTAACATAACATATAACGTGTCACTCAAAGAAAATAAATTTGATTGCCATTATCAAGGGGGGTTTCAGTGGCTCTATACCAAGACGATCATCATATGGTTCAACGGTGGTACGTGATGCACAACGATGGTACTTTTAAATAGTAAACAACTCCGATGTATTTCTTTGTCAGCTGTCGATATTTAATTTATCTTAATATTAGTTTTATTTTTATTTTTTTTGCCTAAAATTATATTATCATCATTCTCATCAAAACTATCCATCATTGATATTGATCTCTCAGGGGCGTCGGCAGGATTATATATACATATATATACTTTTTTTGGGAGAGGGGGGCTTGATTTTTGGATTTTTTTTGAAAAAAAAAAATTCAAACTCCATTATTATTCACGGATAATTAAATTTTGTGAATAATAATTTCACAAAATTTAGAGATGTTGACAAAATATGATTCTTTTTGGAAAAAAAATCTAAAATTAAATTTCATAAATAAAATGTTTTTCAAAAAAGTTCAAATATGAAATTTTTCAGAAAAAACTTTCCAAAAGTCATAGCTGTTCTCAAAAAAGGAGTTGTTCGAAAACTAATTTTTGACAAAAAATGCAGAGCTGTTGACAAAAAAGGAAATTTTTTTGGAAAAAAATTTCAAATATTAAATTTTTCAGATGAAAATTCCATAATCTATACTTATTCACTGCAAATTAATTTTCTTTTTTGGTCAAAAAATTGAAAAATTCATGGCTGCTGTCATAAAATGAAATTTTTCGGAAAAATCTTTCTGAAATTAAATTTATGAGGAAAAAAATTATTTTAGTAAGAACTTCCAGTAAGAATAAAAAGTTCCTATATTGGGGAGGACTGGAAGGGCTCCAGCCCTCCCCAAGCAGACGCCCCTGATTTTGATCATAATATATGACATATGAACAATTTATCATTATACTATTTTAAATTAAATTCAAATATATAATGTTATATATCAATATGTTAAATATCGTTTTTGTCCAAATCTCCCCAAAATCTGCCTTCCATAAAATGTACATTTTGTAATTTGCCCTTTGGCAAAAATGTTTTTACAAAAGGCTTACTATGGCTAAAAACCAATCTTAACCTTTTTGGCATCTCTATGTTTTCTCCATGGATAGAAGCCTCTATTTTTTTAATGTAAATCCCTTTCATGTAAATGTGCAACAAATAATTATATTTACAGCAGCCAAAATGGATGTACCAATAAACGAATAAGAAATGAATAGATTTTATGTTTGAAATGGGCCAATTTGGAACTAATAAAATTATCATAAATCAAATAAAGTTTATAAACTATAGCTAAAATATTTGGGCTTCTTAATTCATCCCAGTTATTTGAATAATAGCCTTTAATTCACTCAAATTTTTGGAATGAAGTCGATGTTTATATGAAATATAGCGTGCACGAAAAACTCCCTTGGAGAAAATTGCCCGTGGAAGATTGCCAAGTAGGAAAATTTCCGAATAGGAAAATAGACCGTATTTTGTTATTACACATTTTTTTTAATAACACAATAGAAATTTGCTAAATATTATTTATGAGCAACAACCTAAACTTATTTGTTTGTTCCAATCCCCAAGGGATAAACTTCAAGTGTGAGTAATATTATTGTACTACAGAAGAGGGGGGATGGAGGAATAAATAGCTTAGGGTCTCTTAAAAAATGGCTGAACTTTCTCCTCTCTCAGATTGGTCAGTATCTCAAAGGGAGTATGGGATTGTATTGGATGAATTGGTGGTGGTTTATAGAGCAATTCCACACTACTACCAGGCCCATCCAAGGGTGGAGAGAACCTTAAACTAAAATAAATATACAATTTATGTTAAATTACAAATTTAATTTTTGAAATTATTTTTTTTGCAAACAATTCTGGATATTTTACAATTTTTTTCAAAATAATTTATATTTGAAATTTTTTGGGAAAAACTTTTTTAAAACCCATGGTTATTTCCTAAATAAAATTTAATGTGAAAAAAGTTCAAAAATCCTTAGCTATTTACAAAAAATGATTTTTATGGATAACATTTTGAAATATAATTTTTTTGCGAAAAAATCTCCGACTGTACACAAAAAAAAAAGAGAATTTCAAGCCCAAATTTTTCTGAGAAATATTTCAAATATAGATTGTTATTCACAGAAAAATAAATTTAAATTTTTTTTCTTTTAATTTTGAAAAAAATTTCAAAAATTTTTAACTTACATTTAAAAAAAAAAAATTCAAATATTAAATTTGTTCTAGATAAATTTCAAAATACATAGTTATTCACAAAAAATTTGCAAATTAAATTTCAAATATATAATTTTTTGGAAAAAAAAAGTAGTAGTAATAAATTGGGACTTTTCTTCAGTTCTTGAATTTTGTTAAAGATTGTTTTTATGTTGCTAACACAGATATGACGTACAACAAAAGAGGAGCGTCTTTTATTCCAAGGGTCTTCCTCCCTTACCATTTTCTATCATGTTGTATGTTTTCTTCTTCAATCCATCTATAAATTAAACAATGAATAAATATATCATTGGATTAAGAATATTGGGTCGATATTAGATTATGTTTGGAAAAAAGAAGGAATTTATGAGCCTTTCTTATGTGCTCAAGTTCATATCACCCACAAGAGAATGTTATTTACGAAGATGCTGTATATACTAGTGATGGTACGATTAATCAGTATTAGAGAATCGGGTGTTTTATCATCGGTATTGGGAAAATAATGTTTCATTCGCAATTCAGATTCTTATTAATTAATTACTTTTCTAAGTTAAGAAAAAATATGTAACCCCCAAATTAATTAAGGAATTTTTGCTTACAAATAAAAAATTTAATTTAAAAAAAATATATATATGTATATATTTTTGTATTTTAAACTAATTTTTCACAGAAAAATAAACTTTTGTGAATGACTAAGTATTTTTGAATTTTTTCTGCAAAAAATTAAATATTCAATTTAATTTTTTGAAAAGAATCATAAATTTCCTTTTTCATATTTAATTTTTTTTTCTGAATAACAGTGGATTGTTAATTTTTTTATTTTCTGAAAATATTAAATATTTGAAATTTTATTTAATTTTTCAAAATAATTTTCGAAAAATTTAGTTTTTGTGAATAACTGTATATTTTTGAAATTTTTCTACAAAAAATTTAATATTTGAATTGTTTTTCAAAAATTTTTAAAATATAAATTTAATTTTTTCAATTTTTTTATAAACAACTAGGGATTTTTTAATTGTTTCCAAAAAAAAAATGTCTTTCATCTTTTTTTTTTTAAATATTATATATCTGAAATTTTATTTAATTTGAGAATTTTTTTTCAATTTTTTTTTTTTGGAATAACTATTTAATTTTGAAAATTTTAATCCAAAAAATTGATATTTGAATTTTTTTCAATAAATCTTAAATTATAAATTTAATTTTTGAAATCTTTTTCGCAAATGTTTTTTTTATATAACAGCTGGGTATTTTTGATTTTTTCCTTTATTTTAAATAAATCATATTTGAAATGTTTTTCCAAAAATGTTAATTTTGTGAACAGCTGTGTATTTTGGATTTTTTTCCACAGAAAAATTAATTTTTTGTAAATTGCTAAGGATTTTTCAAATTTTTTTACATCAAGTTTAACTTTAGGGAATAGTTATGGTTTAAAAAAAAGGTTTTTCCAAAAAAAATTTTTTTTTTGTAAATAGTTGTGAAATCTTGGAAAAATGTATATATTTAATTTTTTTTTTAAATGTAATACTTGAAGGTTAATTTTTCAAAGTAGAATCCAAACAATGTAATTTTTCAAAATTAAATTAAATTTTAGATTTTTTTTCTCAAAAATGTCAAGCAAACGCCTATGGCAATATATACCTGTACGGATTCCCATGATAGCAAAATGGTAGTTTTAACTACATCTAAAATATTAAAGAATCGGAATGAGAACCATTTTTTTAATCGTTCCATCACTAGTGGATGCATATTTTTAGATGTAAAATCATATATATTTGGGACTAGTTGAAGCACACTTTTGTATTCCCTCATGGGAATTAGACATATGTACGTCGATATCTTTAAATGTTTGTTCTATTTATCAATAATATTATTCATGGTTGATCAATCTCCAAAATAAATAATACATAGTCTACGGCTCTATCTGAGATGTGGATTCAATCATTCTTGAACATGGCTCGTGATACACAATTATAATCATATCTTTTCACAAACATATATAAATAGACGTAAACGGAGGATTGCTATATGGAATATTGTCATCATTGCAGACAATTATACTGTACTAGTAAAAGTACTCGGCATTGCTTGGAGTCGTTAGACGTCTTCGAACAGACAAACTTTGCCTAAAAAATATAAAAGATAATTACTAATCTTGGGCTTCTGTATAGAAACTTTAAATCGGTCTGAGACTTTTATATTTTTGTTGGTCGGAATTAGTTCGGTCCAACAAAAAAGCTCGGTCTGGACCGGTTTCATATAAAAATTAGGTCTAGATTAGTCCCATGGAAACATTCGGTCTAGTTCGGTACGTAAAAATACGACTAGACCGATTTTACAGATAAATAGTTTATAATATGACATCATGTGTTTTTTCAAGTACAAGATTGCTCGGATTAATTTTGATCCCACCGTCTCTTGTAAGTATACAATATTTGTTCTAGAACTTATAGTGTAATTTTGAGATGTTTGTTGGAAAAAATGAATGACAGTTGATCTAGAAAAAAAAAATGGTCTTTCATAATATATGAGACCTAAAAAACTTGGTCTAAATTGGTCTAGATAAAATCACATAAGACCGAACCTGAACAAAAATTCGGTGCCGGACCGAGTCTCAAAACTAACAATTGCCCAATAAATCCTTACATGCTCCTCACCTTTGTTAATGAGCGCACACTCAGACGTAGTTACTGAATACTTAGACAATCTCTCCTCAAGAATAAAACAATACTAATAACGCCTTAAGAAAAAGTCAAAAATATGACGTGCTGAGTCTCTTGAGTGCTACATAAGTGAATCGCACCACACACTTGACGATACATGCAAAATGGCTGCAAAGTTTTATTAGTATGACTACATTGTTATTTCTAAGGCCAAATAAACTGTATATCAATATCATGAAGCAGATATTTAATGCATCCGTTACACACGCTTAATGTTAAGTGTAAAAGGTTTGCGAGACTTCATTTCTATGTTAAAATTATCCTTAGATCGAATATTGTTACATTTTATTTTCATATAATATACATCAGTGAGCACTATTTACATTGTAAAAAACACTTTATAAACACTCAATGCTACATGCAAGACACCCGTCAGATTTCTTTAATATGACTATATTTTGATTTTTTAGATACTATAGAAATTGCATGTGTCTGGGGTGGATTTTGGGATCTTATGAGGGTTATTTTATTGTCGTTCAGCTACAGATGGGAAAGCTATCTATAGATCCGTTTGATGTTTCGGAGCCTCGAGACATGTTAAAATAACCCTGTGTCACTAGAAAGAGCTCCGTATATAATATTTATGCCTCAGATCAATGGATTGTGCTGAATAAACTTGGAATCTCAAGGGTTTTCTCGGAAAATCCGATCCATTTTTCAATACCCTCTTCCTATCCGGTTATACCTTTTGACGACATTTAGGCGAAAAGTAGGTTGCCATCTTTCGTCTCTGTTGTTCTTGCAACATGATATTTTTGTCTAATTTTTGGCATTTAACATAAATAAAAGGCTAAGGCCATCGGGTCTATGTAGAAGGGGGGAAAGTTCAAATTGTTGCAGTATATACTAAGTTGTTAATTGTTAAAAACTGGTTCTAAGCTTTTGCAATACCTGGTATATACAAAATAGTTGAGGTAAATCCGGACCATTTTAATGACGTCCCTAACAATAAGGAAATGCGTATATCTCAGTTTTAAATTAAGAGGTTGAGCGTTAGCTTTAGGTTAGTTGGGTATCTTTTAATTAAAAATATAGCGAAACATACATCAAGAAGATACTCAGGTATCCAAAGATCACAGGCTACAACATCTACACCCAATGGTAGGAAGAAGGGGATTTATAAGACAAACTCTTGTTCGAGAGTAATAAAAAACGCACTCCCAGATTCTTAGTAGGCCAGAAACAGTCTATAAAATAATCTCCTGGGAATCCAATTAACGTTCTTCCCAAAAAGCACCAAGTAAGCCGTGCAATAGTCTCCATTACCATAAACACTGATCTGAGGATGAAGGCATATTCCTTCTACAAAAGACATATCCTTAGAGGCAAAATGAAGGTCACCCAGGCTCCCCACAAAAAGAAAATTGCTGAATTATTACAACTATCATAGTAACTGAATCATCTTTTATTTGGATGAGAAACAATGGACTGTGGATAGATCCTACAACATCCAGAACGATAAATGGTTGGCCACAGAGAGAGTTAATGTGCTCTACGTCTTTAAAACCAAGCTTAGTGCATCAAGACCCTATGGGTAATTCGATGTAACGTCAGTGGCATGCCCCCACGTCTCTTTAAAACAACCAAGTATGTCATGATAAATTTTAGCGTGTCAGATTCAAAACAGCTCATGGTAATTGAATCAAAAAACAAAAAGGTTTTACAACCCTACCTGGCCTTCCCTACAATATTATGGGTGGTGTTTTTGTAATATCATTGTTGATAATGATTTATAAATGGGCATACACACTTCAAATATTAGATGAAGTTATTATTTTATTTATATTAGGGTGGACCAGAAATAGAGTCCCATAAAAAATTACAATTCTTATAGACTTGTTTAGCATCTTCTAGTCTAATAATATTGAGTAGAGATTTGGCTGGCAAAGAAAACTCAGGAACAGAAATTACTATAATTCTGGAACAAATTCTGGTAGCAAAAAAAAAAATATATATATATAAGGATTAATTTCTTGTGAAATTAAACTGAAGGACACTCTTGGAGATCAAAAAGGTGTGGGGGTAAGGTTGCTCTTGAAAAATCATAAATATTCCTCACGGATTGACAACCTTCAGATCTGGAAATAATGACATCGAGAAGAAACTCAAATAGCATGATTGCATACGCCACATATGATTTAAAATCTCCCATATTTTCCTTATTTGAACCCCTAATATACTAGCATGTATTTCCCTACCATTGGTAATATCAGAGGCAAAATTTTTAAAGAAACTAGCTGTAAGGATCAATAATCACTAGAAGAAAAAAGTTTTAATGAATGATCTCATTATTTAATGCATTAGATGGAACAACGTAGCTCAATGGACAACGCACTCGGGAGAATTTAATCTCTTGAACTGGATGTGCGTAGGTTCGCGCCCCGGGCGTTCCTAAATAAGTAAATATACATTATGAATATGGACTTTAAAGAAAATTCTTATATAAAAATAACTGTAGTATTTTAATGTTTACTTAATCAGTGTATCTCCATCCGACCAGTTAAAGGCATATTTAAAAAAAAATTCACTGGTGTCTAATTTGGCATCTAATTTTTTTATTTGAATAAAGTTAGGAAACTTGGTTATTCATATAGTTTTTATTCGAGACGCCAGTTCATTTTAATTTATAACAGGATCCTCGTCTTGTCCAGACCAACTACAAAAGAGGCGCCCATGCAAAATGTCACCCTCCCATGTCCAACAGTGTAGTTACATCGTACAGATTCTTGAGCAAAATAATTTTGAAATTTTTAACTCCCCCAATGAGATCACAAGGGATCCAATGTCCATTCTTTAATTTCAGAGAAGTGGGGATGAACAGGGGTTTAATTACATCATACAGATTCTTGAGCAAAATAATTTTTAAAGAAACACCCCCAATGAGATCACAAGGGATCCAATGTACATTCTTTAATTGCAGAGAAGTGGGGCTGAACAGGGGTTTAAATTTTTTGGAAATAAATTTCATAAATTAAATTTCAAGGATTGAATTTTTAGAAGAAACATTTCAAATACTATATTTTCTAATAAAATGCAGAAATTCCTTTGTTTGGAAGGGGTTATAGCTCCTTCAGTACACCCCCTGCGGATGCCCGAGCTGAACAGGAGGAGACCAGATTAAAACAAACAATGTTCTCAATCATAAATAAGGACCAACACAATATAACTCATGTAAATCTGGTTGATTCCTCAAACTGAACACACAGATAGGAGTTCTGCCTTATTGAATTGCAACTTGTGTTGAACATAGATAACTATTTATGGTCCATTAAACTCCCTAAATGTGTGAATTATTATGTTTGTAAAGATCAACATAGCTGTAACCGACTTTTGATTTTTTGCATTAAAATTTTTGGTGTAGGCGTATTTGTATTTCAATTGATTGAGGAGAAACAGTTACATTAAGGCAGTTATGATATTTCGTTATTGATGTTATATCTATCCTTTTTTGTAAAGAATCGTAGTTAAAAATCAAATATATATATATAACTACTTCCATTAACTCTTAAAAGGTCACGGGGTTCTTTGAATAAGGTATTTAGAATATTATATACATACAATAACCATGATAGAATCCATTTTATTTTATATTTGAATTTTTTTTTTGTCAAAGTATGTTAGTGACATTTTAATAATATGTCCATTGACAAAGTAAAATACTTTACATTTATGACTCATAAAACTTAAATATTTAAACAGAAAATATAAAATACTTTTACACAATTCCTATCCATCCCATGTGGTCTAATGGCTAGGATAGCTGGCTTTCACCCAGCAGGCCCGGGTTCAATTCCCGGCATGGGAATTTTTTTGTCATTTCCTTAGATCAGTGATCTTCAAACTTTGTTCAATATCAAACTCCCTAAATACCACGATCATTTAACATTTCTGACATAGAATTATGTAAAAAACAATATTATTTAAAATAAAGGACATATTTTTAACATAATCTGCTTATATAATAGAAAAATTTGATCTTTTTTCTGCATAATATAAACAGATAGTTTAAGAACCACTGTCTTTGATCTCTATATCTAATGTTTTTTAAAGTGGCTGTATGAGAGTGGTCTGAAAATTTTCTTACCTTGGAAGGAAGATGGCAGCAATCGTTAATAAAAGCTAGTCACATCAATTTAACATCAGTTGAGAGTTACTCACCCAAGTTTCAGCCATTTTGGACATATAGTTGTTATGTTACAGTCGTTTGAGTGAGTTGAAAAAATGGACAATGTTGAGTGTCGATCAGTCAACGCAGTTTAGGTGGAGATACACAATTATAAGTCCTCAACAAAAATACAGTCAAACAGTGGACTGCAAATATTTTCGTCAAATGAAGAAGCGATCACTTTCGTGAACAATTTTTTCTTAAAAAACACCGAGTCCTTGTTGGGTGGGCTACGGAGATGGGAGCATCGCTGGGAGAAGTATGTAGACTGTAGAGCTACGGGACAACTACTTTGGAAAATAAAATAAAATATTCATAAAACATGTTTTGAACCTTTGTTAAGTGGGAAACTTTTCAAACCTCCCTCCTTATAGATTTTCATCTTTTGGATTTTTGAAATTTTTACACAACAAATTTAATTTTGTAAATTTTTTCCAAAAAATAATTTTTTAAGTACATCTATGGATTTTTGAAATCTCTTGTGAACAGTTATGCTTTTTTTAAATTTTGAGTTGTTTTTTCAAAAGTAATCCAAAAACCAAGGCTTCCCAAAAATATAATCCTGTGGACACCCATGGCTTGGGCCTAGTAAAACCCATCTTGTTTGCATATCACTAGTTATTTTCATTCAGATTTTTTATATATCTACATATTCATTTAAGGTTTTTTATCGAACATGAATGGTAAATAGATCAAAGTTTTCCCATGGGTACATTAAATAATTTTTTGTGAGAAATTGATCTTGAAGGATTTAGGATAAAACCTTTTTATCTCTTAATTGTAATGATTTGAATAAACTCTATATAAATGGCTCATATAAATAAAGTTTTTATTTATAGATTTGTTTCTACGGAAGAGGTTAATCACATCCTTTTTTTTATTGTTTGAAAATCTTACCCATCAACATAAAAGCAACCTAGAATGCTACCTCCCACAAATTATTGATTCAATTTTGGATTCAATATCTCTTCAAGATATACATTCTGTCTATGGGAATCTACGTATATATTGTCCTATCTATTTGAACTCCTCAATCATTCTTCTTACGGCTAGCCACTGTGGGCTCATCAGTAAGTTCTCTAAGATCACCAAACACCTCAGCTTCTTCGGATTTTTGGTCTATTTGAAAAAGACCATAATATTGGAAATAAATTAAATATTATAAATAAAATGTTGATTCAAAACTATAGTTCACAATCTTTATAAGTATCTACACTTATACCAGGAATTTGAATACAAAGACTTTAATTGACTGAAAAAATATGCCTATGAAATAATGGACCCTAAGTAGGTAAATGTTAGTGTTGAGACTCGGTTCAAAATCAAATTTTTCACCAGCTTCGTACTAAGTGATTTTTTCTTGATGGATTGGGACCGATATTTAGGTTAAGATTGCAATTTCCGACTACATGAATAAATCAAGCCTTACCGTGTTATTTTTAGGTTTTATTAAGTATAGCTGTAGGTAATATTATTCACAACCATGCCCCGAGAGATGACGGCACCAGGCAGAAGGAGAGTCTAAAACTACTTCAAAATATACCCTAAACATTCTCATAAAGGTATTTACATTTTATTATTTTTATGAAGTAGTGTGATAAATCAAGGAAAAATCCTTTTTTTTTTTTTTGTTTGGTTTGGTTGAAAGGGATTATTTTCTGGAATGATTTGTACGGATATTTCGGTCTATTACACAACCAAAGGACACCTAAAACAAAAATATACAAGTTGTATTTTCATCCTATTTATCTAAGTGAAAAAACCAGCGGGTATGGGATTTCCTCTGCATCGGGGTCACTTACAATTAACCTGCAGATACATTTGTTCATCTCCATCGGACTTCCTACAGCATCAAGACGTCCATTACTGTCCCATACAGCCAATAAGGACCAAAAATTGTTGCAGAAACAATATGGTTGACGTTTGTCTGGCCTCTATGTGGCCCTTTTCCAGTCCTGATCTCAACCCTCAGGACTTTGCAGCATCTTAGAAAAGAATATCTGCCGTACCTCTTATCCAAATTTAGATTCGCTCCAAGCTGCTATCCTAACAGGTGTGGTACACCATAGTTTTCATCATCAAGAGTTGCCAATCTGTTGGCCGGTGTGCGTAAGCTGTTATTTGTTGTAAAGGAGGACTTTAACATGTTAAAAATTGGTTTATTGTTGTGGTTTCTTGATTCTATAAAAAACACGTTTGTCGTAATTTATTCATACTTTTTCTAGTTTTGGGGGTTTTCCACATTGAATTATCATTGGATTGGCTTGAGTTTTTTAGCTAGAGAAGAAATATACAATCGGATCAAGCTAAAAGCTTGGTCGTAGTAAAACCCAGCTTTTTTACACCCCTAATTTTGTGTGAAATTTGCTATTAATTTGCTTATTTTTCCGGTCTCATTTTTTTATTGTTATATTTGAGTGTCCCAAAGTAAAAAGGTAGGGTTCAAAAAATTATTTATTGATAATCTACAGGAGAGATTAATCTAATCCTTTGATATGTAGGTATACATATGTTAATAGAAACTTTGTTTTTAGGATTGCTATTTTACTTTGATGTTCAAGCTTGACATACTTTTTTATTGATTACGGATTTGGTGACCATTTTAATACATTTTTAATATATAAAAAAAAACAATAATTTTTCATGTCTCCTTTAATGGCTTGATTATTATTGTTATTCGATATATTTAGCCTGGATTTGTATGCTTAAATATTTATCTACAATACACATATAGGTGCCTGTAGTTTTATTATCCATTAGATAGTTTGCGTTACCTGTATTAAATTTTCAATTTGTACATAAAATATCTTGATAATGTTTTTTGCTCTTAGCAAAACCATTCCTTTATAGAATAAAGATACTGATTTGATTCTATGCACTCAATCAATAAACAGTACATATTATGTGGTAAAAAGTGTCACTATTGAATTTTAATTGATTGGTCATACCGGATCGTGCAAATATTTTTGACATTAAAATGAACGAATTAAAAAATGATGTATAATTTCATTTTACATGCAATATCAAAAACCGTATTCTGAATACATGTAATTCATAATGACCATATTACGGAATGTTATTTTTAAATACGATCACTGTAAGTAGAAATAAATTGTATATGATTCGGTAGCAAAAGGTGGACGACTCTTAAGCCTCCTGGCCTTCATGACCTCTGTCAGAAGATGGTGTATAAGTGTATGGTGTATCTTTGTGTATAAGGAAAATCCAAAGTCGCCTATAATGGACCTCCTGATGGTCTTAGCAGCCGTGTTGAAGTGGTTGGCGAGGTGATTCAGAGATTTGGTGTTGTCCTTCATGATCTTCGTCTCCAGATCCCTCTTTAATTGTCCTCTCCACTTCCTGCTTTCCTGGAGAGGTCTCCTCCATCATTCTTCATCTTATCCACATTGAAAACCAGGCTCCTGCTGTACTTTACACTGTCCATTATCTTTTTCATCTAAAACTTCAGGATCTAGGAGATCTGAGATGCGCTGCCTTTTAGCTTAATAGGTGAATCAAAATATTAAAAAATAATCACTTAACCTTCCTATATTAATGAAAAGGTGAACATTAATTCATCCTCCACGTTTTGCTCCACACAGTGTTGCCTTTTTTTTCCTTTTTCTTGCCAGCTTCCGTTACTTTATTCGCAAGAAATATAAGCATTTTGAGATAATCACAGTGCAAAAGCTTAGCATTTTTAATACTGAAATAAAGCAAACAAAAAGGTCATTGAATTATCAAACTTTTCAGGTTAAAAACATTGGTGCAAATAAGAAAAATAAAAATAAAGATATAAAAACTATCCAAGAGCAATTGAAAATATAATAATATTAGAAGCAAAATAGATTTTGATTAACTAAAGAGTTGTTTCATTTTTTTAGTGTAATTTTTAATTGATCGCCATTTATTGCAATCCATTGTCAATGGTAACAATTAATAATGAATAAATATCAAATAGTTTATAATAATTACTATTAAAAACATTAAGGTTAGTCTACATAAATAGAAACTGCATGAGAAATAATAAAAGAGTATACCATGTGCACTGCCCATACACTTAATAGTTATGGTATTTCTTTAATACCTAACGAATCCTCAGACATTGGAAATGATGGACTACCGTAAACCTTGCGACTAAGTGGTTCTGTCCCTCTTTTATACAGACCAATGGATGCTGGAGATCGTTCAAGGTTCGATAGGGACGGGACTTTTTCTGGAGGGGCCCTTCCCCCTCTTCGAGTGTCATTTGGAGGACGCAGAATCTGTCTCAGTCACTTATTTATTTTGATTATTAGATCGAAACTTTAGTAATATCTTTTGACTTTAAATAATTAAAGATATATTTTCTTGAACGCACGTCTTCTCAACAGTAATTTAAGAGATGAAATAATAATCAGGGATGATCTTTTCTACTGGAACACATTTTATTTTGTTCAATTTACAAGAGTAAAATCAAAACAAGACGTTTTGTGAGGGATTTAAAAAAAAATCATCTGAAAATAGTGCTCTACCGATATTTATTCAATATGCAAACCCTTTGCTCTAATAAATGCCTTAATACTAGGCCTAAATCCCTTGTAGACCTTGACTATGTAATCAGACTCGAGTTTGGTCCATTACTTCTTAATGGAAGCCTTTATAGACTGCACACACCTGTGATGAGTAGCACACACCCTCCACTCCAGGCACGTTTACATAAGGTAGTTTCTCAGAAAGACCATAGTGGCGTGGTAATAAGTAGCTACATCTTAAGTGAAAACAAAGTCGTCCCCAAAAATTTATGTGCTCCAAGCACATTATTATCCAAAAATTCTGGACAATACATGCAAATCCTTTCGACATTGTATCAAGCCAATGATTTGCAAAGATGGTGGACACATTGAATAAATTATTTCTTTTATATTATTAAAACTTGTTAATAAAATTTCAAACCTCTGTTTGTTTCTCTTATTGCTCAGGATGCAGTTAAAGATTACCTGGAGGACACTGTATAGGAACTCTGTTACATCCGATTAAGCCCTAGTCTTAAGATGTAGGGCGAGATCAGACCAGACGTCACAACTTTGGAGCGTATGCATCCCTACAATTTGTATTAGAAATAGGAGTTGACAGAAGGGATTTACTTTAATAACGCGAGTTCACATTGACTCTCTCAGAGTATTTGCCCAATTAGTCTATGCCATTGCTTTTAAATCTCAATTGTATAATTAATCTACACAAAAATAAACAATAATAACGTAAATATTATTTATCTTTAGCTTTTAGTTAATGGAAAACATCATACAGAGCCAATTATACGAATCATTGACCATTTTGTAAAAATTCCCCCCTTCAACTGCAATTATTATTAATATACAATGGAAATATTTTGCAAGACACTACCTGTAGATATTACCGAGTGTGTGTTTCTTACTATCTTAAGCTCATTATATATGTATATATTAGTGTTGGGTTCGAGTATTGCTAAAATACGAGCTAAAGTTATAATCAAAACCCGAAAGATACGAATATTGTGATAAGTCAAATTTCTATACAGTAGTTCTCAAAAGGACAGTAGAAACTAGATTCAGACGCTTCGTTCTTATTAAAATAAAAGTTGATCTTGTATTAGAAGGAGAATCCATGTTACATACATAGTTGGACAGCTAAATGTGGACTGATAATTAAAATTAATTTTCTCATCAAAATAGTAAAGTTTACTTATTATTTTGTTACATTCTGTTTCGGCCATTCTTTGTGCATAAACAAACTATTGTAAACATTACGTTATCTCGTCATTTTGAGTGAGCAGAAAGACCAAAAGGTAGCGCATCTCAGATCTCCTAGATGTTGAAGTTGGGGGGCAAGGATGATGGACATTGTATAGCACTTCAGGATCCTGGCTTTCAAGGTGGCCAAGATGGGGAATGATAGAAAAAACATCTCAATGAAAACAGTAAGTGGAGTGCATAATTTAAAGAGGAATCTGGAGTTTCTGTCCAGCAGGAGAAGAAAATCAAGGAAGACCCCCACCAATTGCCAACGACTTCTCCGTGACCCCTAGGACCATCAGGAGGGCCGTGAAGGGCGACTTGGAACTTTCTTCATACACGTATGCCACCTAAGAGGTTTCTATAAGAAAAGATGCAAAGAGATTTGGCCCCAATCCTCACCCTATTTCAACCTGCTGGACTTTGCTGTGTTGGCACTCTGAAGAGGAAAACCAACAAAATCCCACTCCCAAATATGGACTCACTTCAATCGGATGCAATGGTCAAATCTTGCAAGACCTTCTAGCTACGTGTAAGGTCTTTGACTGATGCTCAAGGTGTCATAGTACGTGGCATACTCCTTTTTAATGTATTTCCCTCCGAATCCAAATGAAATGATAGAGTCCCTTTAAAACCCGTATGGAAGTGAACTACTTGGCTCCCATGTAATCAAAGCCTGGGAAATAGTCTTGGACGAAAATAATATTATAGAACCCTCTGATAAGGAACATCCTTATCTCAACGTAGCTAATCCACTTTGGTTAAACGTTAACCCTAATACTAAGCAAATCAAACTCAAAATTGAAAAAGGGGAAATGAACAGCGTAAAAGAAGGACATATAAGTAAACCAATGCAATTAAATTCACCAAACCTAGATTGAAAAGGGCAACATTTGCGACTAATTACAAAAAAAATAAGTACATTTTTGAATTAACCAATAGTTGCATTTATTCTGAAGAATGTCCCTGGAGCATGCTACAAATGTCCAGGAATAAAATATATTTTAAGCAGATTTAAAGCAATTTTATAAGCTTTGGGATAAAAAAAAATCCGAGCTCCTTAACGAAGGGTAAAAAAAGAATATACTACTTCAAAAAATGACTGAATCAGTTTTTTGGATTAAAAATCACAACAGGTCTATAATTTTTGGACCCAAAACCAACACTAATATATGACTACATGCATAAAAAATTATTTTTCTTCTTCGGTTGGCTTATTTGCATAATTAGACAGCTTGGCAACTCTTGTACGCTTCTTTATTTAACAATAATAACATGTATTGCACTATCGTGAACGAGAGTTACATACGCCTTAGGGTGGAGCTGATTGTTGAAATGTTCCTTTTTCTCTGTAGATACTTTGAATTTCCTACTGAATTTATTTAGTTAAGCTTTTTTATTTACAAGAATTTAAAATATTTATTTATATATATTTTTTACCTTCTAATAAAGGTCACAAAAAGGTCAAGAAGTTAAAGGTAATTCAAATATGTTTTTTTTTGTTCATCAAAGTAAACAATATTTGTAGGGGGAAATTTAAAGTATTTATCATTTGAATTGAATTGTTTTGGCTGTGATACGCTTACGAACAGATAAATAGTTCATGTTACTAAACTTATCGTTCCATTGGACCCATAGATATGGATTCTCATACTTTAAACTTTAGTTGATCTACCTCTAAATATTCTTCAAAATAGTACAAAGTTAGTTAATGATATCTATAGAATAAAAGAAACGTTTTGAAATCATTTAAAGAAACAAGATCTACCCTAATGCACATTGCGCACGTCTTAGAATCTTATCATTTTTTTCCTTATTTTTATGACACTCCTTTAACATTATCATCAACAACAGAAATGTTATTTTTTCCAAATGTACCTACTAATGATAATTTGTTATACATCAAGATAGAAGAGTCTGGGAATAAATCCATCAGTCTTTTTGTATCAAACATACAAAAAAACAATGGCCACAAATTATTAATAAAGTGTGCATCAGCGAATCGCGGAAAAATAACTAATTAATTATTTTTTTCTCAATATATCTGGCCCATAAAAAATGTACAAAAAAAATGCATTCTAGACCCATACAGATTAATGATACTTTTGCATTTGTTTTACCTTGAAGAGTGCCTACATATTCGCGTCTACTTTTCAAATGAGGCAGTACAAATAGGATTCAAGGTCAATCAGGCTGTTTTTCAATTTTATTTTGATCTAATACTTGCTCGAAAATCACTCCTGCTTGGCAGATGGTTGTACCTCATGTTTATAGTGGTAGAGGTCAGTGTGGAGGGGAAGGATATGTGGAAGCTTAGGGTGTGTATGAAAGGACAGACCACAGTCATGGGATAATGTATTTTCCCATGCGTCAGGTGCCGCCCTGACTGTGTGCAACCCTGCCACTCATTTTTTCATGATTCACAAATCTTAACCGCTTAACATACAATATCATCAGATCACACTAGATAAAATAACTCTTCTAAGAACATTTACAGGATTGAGTAATTACTTAAAAATGGGAGCTCTTTTAACCATTTGTTACACCAGAAACAGGCATGAAGGGAGTGAGTTTGTAAGGAACCACCCTGTCTTACAATACCTCATAGATGGTAAACTAAAAAGTTATGAGCATTTTTCTTCTTAGAATGTCCTTTGTGAGCTATATCTCATGATTAATACATTGATTCAAAAAAGGCTTTAAGTACGCTTAAAGATTAAGTGTACACTTTAAAAAAGTTTATTTATAGTTCAGCAGGTGGCTCAATTTTCTTTTGTGCTGTATATAAACTCAATACAATATCAAATGCAACAGCAAAGTAGTGGCTCCAACTATTCTGTTCTGGTGATATGGAGGTCAAAAATGTCGATAAAATAATGGAAATCATGGAGTTTGGAACCATTTAAATTGGATCATTCTAACTATACTCATTTTATTTTCAAAATAAAGCAAAAAAACTCTCAGAACTTTTTACTTCGTCTATTATTATCTTCATTCACTTGATAAAATATTGTAAAAGTACTTCATAGTATTTGGTTTTACCCTATATACGAATAATGAGGCCTTATGATTATTCCATTTCATCATAGGCAGAATAAATTTTGTCTTAAAAAAAGTTAGTAATATCAACGATGAAATCATCTTCCATCGTCCAATAGCCAACATACTTTGTTACTACTATTTTTGAGTTATGATATGAACAACATGTTTTGATATGTAAATAAGATATTTTTTTTCTAGATTTGATTGATAAATGTATTATTAGATCATTGTGCAGGTATATAACAAAGTTACTAGGGAAACTGCGTTATACCTAATTGTTTTTGGTCATATGGTATTTGTAATTCCAAACCATTTGTTTGTTGTTGTTAACAGGAACAATGTTTTTTTTTTTTTTTTTAATTTTCTAAAGGAGTTATCATAGTTATTCATTCATTTTTGTTAAGTTTATACCACGTGTGCGTGTGCTCCAGAATGATGTGGTCTAACAAGGAGGATTCCTTGGGGAGTAAGTCCCTCTAATAAAATAAATATATATGAATTTAAATATAATTACAGCCCTATGTACTAATCCTATTTTAAATCTTGAAGGCCCTCCTCTTTAAAAACAGTAATTCAGCTTCTTATAATATACTGGCTCGTCCATTGAAATCTGAAAACTTACTAACTCAATAATTAATTTAGATTGAGCGACATATTAAAGCTTAAATTATTTGTTACAAGACAAAATAAACCTGAGCTCTTTAGCTTGTGTAGAAGTAGAGAAAATGACATTTGAATGTGATCGATGAATTTCGTGTCATACACTGCCTGCATCTTATTTAAGTACAAAACGTTGGAGAGAATGAATGACTCTCTCTAAAAGGCCAACATGTGCCCGGAAGAGTTAAAAAAAGCCCAGGCCAACTTCTATAAGTCCATGAGGGCCCATGCAAGAGATCTCAGGGTTTTACACTAGTTTGTCCAGGAAGTGGAGGGTAGAGAGGTTACTTTTGATGGATAAAAAAAACAAATCTCTTCCGTTGCAAGACTCTGTTGAATAATTTGTTTGAGTTATTTATTTTTTTAACTTTTGGCCTCACTACAGCCCTGATGCCAGGCCCGGATGGTCTGCAGTGTCCTTGATTTAAAAACTGAGACCTTCAAAGCCACTGTCAGCCAGCACACGAACCCCGTGACATAGGACTACATCCACAGCGTGTGGTAGGTCTTTCGTCGCTGTCTAGAAGCTATCATTGCGACTAAAAGGCTACATTAATGATTAAGAGGCTCAGACACACATCTAATTATAGAATTAATTTTGTTTGAATGATATTGTTAATTAATCAATCATATTTTGTTAAAATAGTTAGCTCAATGTGTTCAAATTTTAATAGACCACTCGGTAATAAGCAGTCAATAGTAACAATAGTCTAAATTCAGCAGTACCATATGTATAGCTCCTACTTTCTCTTTCCGTTCTTTTTTTCCTTACAAATATATCAACTCCAATAAGTTGTTTATGTTGGTACGAGCAGAATATGAAATCACCTATTAATCGTTCTTCACGGCCTTATCCAGACATTCAGATAATATTATCCACGGGTGTGTTAAAAATAAAAAAATAAACCAAAGATTAACATGGACATCCTGGTATCTTGAAGAATATCTTAGCTGTCATAGCTTTTCATTAAATTGGCTGCAAGCATCCCTGAGATGAAGGAAATACATAAAACAAACCCCACTCCGTATCTACAAATCGTGAAATCGTCCTTGTTGGACTGGGAGTGTAATTGAGGATCGACATCGGAGTAATCCCGGCCTGAATCATTACTAGAATCCCCCCATACCCCCCAGTCAAAGTAACTTGTTCAATTCAGTGGCAGGGATTTAATTTACATATTATCGTTGTTGTTTTTTTTCTTTTTTTTTACACTTAAATATCGAACAGTTACGCAAAAATATATATATAAATAAACATTTTAGCTTAAAATTAAAATTTTGCGTTAAGATTAAATTATCATTTTACTATAATTTACAAAAAAAAAACATATATAAAACTAATCAAATGAATACTATCAGAGGTTAAAATAATAAGGTTTTTACAATACAATTAAAATAAATGATGATGAAAATACTAAAAACAAGCCTCAAATTTAAATTTTAGATTGCCTTCAAATCTTTTTCCATGCCTTTAAATGGTGTCTTGAAGTTGACAAGAGGTACTCTATTTCTTCTTCAGCCAAAATACACGAATTTTTTCCAAGAGACGAAACTTTAATGGAAAGTGCAGCATATCTTATACGGTATTTAGTAATAACAATTGCTCTAAGCTCTTGAGAATGTAAAACATCATTATTTTTTATTCTGTCTCCTATTAAGGATTTATAATCTAGTAAAGTAAAATAGAAAGCTTTGGTTTCTGATGAGACTATTATGTTCTTCTTGGAAATCTGGAACAAAACCATAGCCTTGACAATACCAGAGCTTTACCAAGGGACATTCGACAAAGTCATGTAGAGTGTCATTCAAAAGCTTTTCACAATCCATCATACAAAAAAAGTTAAATAATCCAGCGGGAAATTATGGAAATTTATCTGTAAACTTTAATCCATCCTTTATGTCTCTCCTCTCAGAGAATTAGATATCTTTATTCCACTTTTCTGGGAGCTCCAACAGCTTGAAATGATCATCACAAATTTATTCTCCTCCATTTGATGAATTAAAAATTTTCAAAATGGAGGTATGATTGATAAAAGGGCATATATTCTTATAAAACTTGGGTTTTTAAGGCTCCCAAAATGCTTGACATTAAAAATCCTGACGTCCGATGAAAGATGCTATATACATAGATGTATATAATTAATTCACTGTCTGCCTGTCATTTTTCTTCTTATGGGAGTTACAATTTTGTATGTTTTGTAAAAAGTATGTGAGTTTCTTCCTCTCCCCCCCTTCTAAGAAAAGAAATGGAATATTTCATGTTACATGGTCAATCTGTGTACATGGTATATGAGAAGGTATATATATATATATTATATCCATGGCATACATCCTTTATAGCCTCCTTCATTAGTAATGAGAGTTGTAGAAGAGACCTTGAATACTAATAGTATTTTTGGCAAGTCTCTTTCATTCCCAATAGCCACATTTAAATACAATAATAATAAAACGATAATAGAGGTTGTCATACTTGGCTGGTTTTATAAGGGTCTTAATGAAGAAGAATATGGAAAGGTTTTTATTTATAAATAGGTATATTATATCTAATAACATAGAGAAACTGCATTGTACAAATTTTGCAAAACATCCTTCAATTTGATCTTTTTCTATTCATCTATTTAGCATATTTGTTAATGAAGCAGATGGGAGGAGGATCTTTCTTCATGTAAGGTACAGTTTATGACCAAAGATCAAAGTTATGTACAACTTGTCGGTCCTTAACTCACAAACACAAAAATATAGAGTGTATTTTGTGGTAAAAAGTTTATGTTTTTGATTCTTCTATTACCTTTAAAATATAGAATGGATACACAAATTCTCAGATCCGGATCGTTTTGGGCCTAAATACCAAAATAAGACGGACACATGTCCCCAATTTTAGGAGGATTATACCGGAAGCTCAGACCGAAATGAAATAAAGGATCAGGGCTAAGATTACATTGTTACAGATTACTCATCGCGAAACAATAGATAACCCAATATTATTAATACTAGAACATACTTATTTTACATATTATTGGAATTGTTGTTATAAGACACGTCATTACCTTTATTGTATCTCGCAACTTTTCCTCTGAAAAGAAACAGAAAGAGGCCCAAAATTAGTTGGTAGTTGACCAATTCTTACAACTTTGGAATTATTATTGAATAATAGTTGCTCACTATTCACAACAGAAAAATAACTAATTCGTTTACACCAATATGTTAATAACACTGATAATAGGACAAATGAAGAAACTTCATCAGCTGACGACCAAATACAGTGTACATTTTCACTAACACAAAAATATATAGTATATATATATTTTTTTAAATAATTTAGTGTAGCTCTTGAAAAGGATATCTTGGAAATCATAGACCAATATGAGACATCCCTGGATTTTTAGCTGTCTGCAACAGTGGCGGCGCTAGTCCCTTGGGGGAGGGTCTTTAGGTCTCAACAGTTTCAGAAGCCCCATCATAATTTTTAAACTATCTGAACATATATTTATAAGTCTTTTGATAGTGGTAACACTCCTGGAATACAAAATGGTCGAAGCCATGAGTCTGAAATTCAGCAAGTGGGCGTATAAAATAACCAAACAAGCTCCTATGATCTTTTTTTGGGTCTACGAGGTGAATAAAAGCCTGTTATTGATCGAAATATAACCTAGTTTCCCTTTTCTCTTTCTGTATCTTTCTCCTTCTCTCTGTCTTTACCCTCTTCTCTTCTCCCTCTGTCTCTTTCTGCATCTCTCTCTCTGCATCCTCCCAAAAATTCTTCAAATTGTCAGGATGACCACTTTCATTTTGAGTTTTTTGTTCGCCATACGGGTGGATAATATTATTTGAATCACTGGCATTGATTCAAAGGGTAAAGAGAGAAGGGCTACACAGACTTATTACCGACACAGTACTCCTTTTACGTCTGTAGAAAAGTATATATGTTGACTCTTGTTCATTCAATTTTTGGCTAAGTAAACAACGCTTACAAGTTAAGCTTAAAATGAACGTGGTAAGGCTGACAATTAAAAAATGTTTTGGAAGAGAGTATTTAGTACATATTTAGGACCGGAGTCTAGTCCAGTACAAGTTGTTGGTCCTTCAGAGTTCATTCCCTGGTGATACGATTTCTCTTAGACGGGGGAATATATTTTTTTCATTTTCATTTTTAATATGAAATGGTAGTAATGCTTAGATTTAAACACCCAAAACCCCTTTTCAAATGTTAATTTTTAGTACCTCGAACCTCCAGTTTGAACCAAGACCGGAACAGTCAACCCTGAACTGGGATCTAGAAGACCCGTGGAATGAAGTAAAAATTGGATCTGATAAAACTAGCTTTATGCCAGTCCTTATTTATTCAGTCCAGTTAAATCCAGTCTTAGGAGTGGTCCTATCAATGCTAAGGACCGGCCCTTAAGATAGTCGATCCTTCAGATTTTCAGTACTGATGAAAAAAGAAAGACATACAGTCAAGTGATTTCATCAGGAATCGAACTTACTAAGTTCTAGGATAGATATACAGGACTGAACTTGATCGAACAGAGACTACACTGGACGGGATTGCAGCCTTGACTCCTAAATAAGGACTGATACAAAACTAGATTGAACTATTGAACCTGGCCCAGGTATGTTGTGATATAATTTATGCATGTTTGAGTCAAATCAGCTCCAGGGAAATGAGTCAAAATGAAAAAGTATGAAAACTTTACCTGTCTTTCCTAGATAATATAGGTATACCTAAAAACGTATGGATCTGAGTTCGTTTCTCCTACTTTTTGAATGTATTATATCTTATAACCTTCTAAATATATCATATTTTTGCATTTAGTCAATTCAATGACTCATAGCCTTCTTCTATATATACATACATATTTATTCAAAATTGTAGACATGGTTGTCTTGATCAATTATGTGGTGGTGTGAACCACTCGCATCATGTCCACTGTACAGGGTGCAAGTTAAAAAACGTCAAGCCAAGCAAGGAAATATTAAAGCATGAATAAGTTTTTGAGGAATTTTCTTCAATGAAACTTGACAAAATTGTACATAAAATATACTATTGGTTGAATTTTTTGTAAAAAAAAAAAGTAGAACAACGAGAAGGCGAGAGCAAGACCCTTGTTTTTAATATCAGTTTTTTCTCGAGTTGAGTATAAATAGCTTTCAAGCCCAAGTCAAGCCTCAATTCATTGATTTTCAGATCCAGTCAAGTAGCAAGTTTTCAAAAAATGTACTCAAGTCCAAATCAAGTCTCAGGCTCAGCAACAAGAACCTATGACATAGATAATGTAATACACAAGGTCATAGCAGGAATTACTCTGATCCTTAATTCTACTCTGAGTCTGACAAAGACTTAGAATTACAGCTTCAAAGCAAATTTAAATGACAATAAGAAAAATCATTTAAAGGCCCTCTGTTTTGCTAACATACATATGTATCAAATATCAACGCCATTGTCAGCCAGTATTTGGATGCTATTACAGAGGACTACATCCTCAGCGGGGACCCAGATCTTCAACCGCATCCTGGAAGCCATCATTGCCGATTTATGATTAAAATGGCTCAGACAGACATTTATTTATAGAACTAATTTAGTTGAAATTCAATTGTTGAAGTTTAAAATTCATAGTTTTCATATTCTAATGTACCACTCTGTCAAAAAAAAAAGAACTTTGTTAAATAAGACTTTATTTTATTTTAATAACTAAACCTAAACACTTTTATTTTTGAGTCTGCACCCTTGTCGATATACATACATGTGTATAATGTATTTTATATTAATTGATCTAACTTTTGCTACAAAATTATACTTATTTTCTGAATGGGTGTTAAATGTGGGAGTCACTTTCTCTTTCATTATCTTCATCTATTATCTTAATACACCATGGTCATTCATTGCACTGAAAAGGTAGATCCTTTCGTTTGTTTCACTTTATACTACATAATATTTATATGTATTATATATTTAAAATTGAGTCTGGTTTACATTTCATGGGGTGAGTGTCAAATTGGCATAAATCTAATGAATTACCTTGCAGAATTAAGTTTAAAAATTCCCTTTTGTCATTATGAATAATTGTATTTTCCTATTTCTACAACTAAATGTATCTGGGAAATTCATTTCAACAGTCTGTATTATTTTTCGTTATTCAAATATTAGCGTTAATTTATCTGTTTTTAAATATTAACTGACATCATAGGAGAGTGTTACGCCACAGTCTTCATCGTCAAGAGTTGCCAATATGTTTGCGGGCGTGTGTACGCTGTTATTGCTTGTGAAGGGGACATACTGAATAAAAACAAGCTAAACCAACTAATGTTTAAACATATCACAATTTGGTAAACCATTGCATTTTCCTCATTCCATAAATGGATATCATAAATTGATGTCAACTGTTGGAATTTTTCTTTTTTGAAGTATAAAAATTAAATATTAGACTTTAAGGATGGCATATGAGCAATGACATCATTATTTTTCGATTTTGAGTGACAACAGTTATGAATTAAACTCTCGATTTGTCATCACAATAATATAATGATGAAAAATCGATAAATTTTATTGCTGAAAGGCTCATATCGTTCCAATAAAAGTCTCTTTAACATATTGTCTTGGTTAGCATCCCTTAACTTTGAATACAAAGCCTATTATAAACTCATATGTGTCTATGAAATAAGTATACATATAGTATATGTATGTATACATAAAGTAAAAAAAAATATAAAATGGTTTAAGAATGATTTAATGTTGACGCATCAAAGATCTGAGAAATGTTTTTCTCACCACAATTTATTTGAAGTTGGTCAATTGAGTAGTTTTTTTTTTAAATTTCCAAAGCTGTTCTCCTTAGGCTTGTAGAAAATATGTTTGTTAACAAGTACGAGACATATTATACTTGCAAAATCACCCTTAAGTCATAAAGTTTTCAGCCTCATGCTTGACGGTGAGGATGATTCTAAAAATATTACGAGGTCAAAGATATAAATACATTCAGGGACGTTTCAAGTTTGACAATAAATACTTGAATGATTCAGAGGAGATTTGATGAGGAAAGTGAGACCAAAATCAAACTCTTTGACATCAACTGGACTTGCCATATTTGAAGGAAAGAAAAAGGATGAGTATATGGGGTGTCCATTGAAAACTGAAGACTTACTAAATTCAATAATTAATGAAGAATGAGCGATTGAAATTAATTCATATTTCGATATATTATAAACAATTAGCTAAAAAACAAAACAAACCTGATCTCTTTAGCTTACGTACAAGTCGAGAAAAGGACACTTGAACGTGATCAACGAATTTCCATTCGAGCACTCCAAGCAGTTGGGCGTCTCCAGGGCAGCCGTCTACGCCACCAGCAAGTTCAAAGCGTCGGGGGCGGGGGGAAGAAGCCCAAACTGAAAGTTAAAGAAAATAATAAATCAGGCCAATTTTCTCAAGTCCATGAGTGCCCATGCAAGAGATCACCAGACTGTTCAGATATAAAAATTGGGGGGAAAGAGCCTTGTGATGGCGAAGAGGCCACTTTTGACACCAGCAATGAAAGAAACCCATCTCCTCCGTTACAAGACTATTTTGATCTCTTTTTTGACAATTTTGCCCCCTTCAGCTCTCATGCCAACCCCCTGGACTAAAGCTTTTGAGTGCATGTCGTCGAGGGGAAGACCTGCAGTGTCTATCATCCCAACACCCGTGTCCTCAAAGCAACTATCAGCCAGCTCTTGGATGTCATGACAGAGGACTATATCCGCAGCGGGCGTTACCACTGATTAAGAGAGCATTTATTTATAGGATTACATTTGTTGAAATTCTATTGTTCAATAATAAATTATATCGGGTCGAATTTTGTGTTTAGATTTTAGTGGACCACTCTTTATAGGGACGTTTGAAGTGTACCAATAAATACCAAAATGATTCAGGGAGATTTGTGGGAAGGTGATGCGGTCAGATGAGGCATGAACTGGACTAAAAGTGTTTGCAGGAAGAAATGTAAGTTGAACAATAACAAAATAACACCATCAACTCAGTCATCAAGCATAGGAAAAGATGACTTCAGCACAAGTTGTTGTTTTTTTCAAATCGTATTCAGGGGCTTACTGTTGAAATACCCTATCATTAAAATTATAGACTGGTTTTTTTCTTCTTTGTCGATGGACAAACTTACAAAATCGGCTAGGATCAAATACTTATTTTTTCCACTCTATAGGTCTTAGAAGGATATTTTATTGTAAATATTTATGTACAAAATTATAACTACGTCGCAAGAGAGATAACAGCTGTATATAGGTATAAAAAAATCAGTAAAGCAAGAATAAATCTAATACACCTATACGATAGGTCGGTTTGTTTTTTACCTTTTTTCGAATATCGACTACGACTAGTGTAGAAAAGCGTTCATTGGTAAGAAAATAAACTACGCCAAATTGCATTGTACAACAAGGTTTTCGTGAATTTGCAAATGTAGATCAAATTAAAAAAGCCAAGAGCTCTTTACTTAGTAAATATGGTTATTAAAAAGACATTTTTAATTATTTTACATAAAACAACTTTGATAGACATTTATTTAAACTACAAAAAGCTTTTTTTCTAAAATTGTCTTATGTTACAAAAAAAGAGAAAAAAATTAGGAAAATTTGATGATCTGTGTATAGCGCGCATCTTTTTTTTTTTTTTCATTTTCTGAAAGGAAAGGTGGAAATTTTCTTATGTTATTCTCTCTTTTTTGCTCCATACGTTAGCTTTACAGGAAAACTTTTGTAATATTTTTTATAGGTTAGAACAATGTCTATCATCATTACTTTATGATAAAAAAGGATTAATGCTCTAATTTAATCTTCATTGATTAAGTAAAGAACTTCAAACTTTGAATGGGATGTACTACCCAAAGATGACTTCCTATGGCAATCAAATTTTGCACTTATGATGTTATTTTAATACAACAAATTTTTCGAGTTAGCTGTAATTGTTAATCTAAAAAAGTAGGCAAACAAACCGGCCTACTCTACGTACATGTGACTCTTATCGCAGATGTGACTATTTTGTATATCCCTCCCTTTTTTTGCTTCTTCTATCCAACATTTCAAAGTGATTACCGATTATGTATAAAAGTATTTATTCAGTCCATTAGGACGATTCGCAAATGTATAATTATCTCCGTATACTAACCTAGAAAAACAACAGTTATTCTATATTTTTAGCAGGGAGTAGTGACCTTGGCCTTATTTGTTGAATAGTATTGGTGCAAAAAAAAAAGTTGTAGATACTAATTGTTCAAAGAGCGTACGGGAAAAAGACACTTCGTATCAACTGACAGATGTTGTTGCCTCATTGAACATCACATTTATGTATACAAAATACAGGGTGCTGTAACATGAGTTCCTATTTGGAAAAAGTTATACCTAGAGCAAGTTTTATAAATCAAAAAAGTGTTTCAAGCCTCATTCTAAACATTTTTTTTAAAATCATATCAGTTCATACACTGACTACATTGCTGACTGCTTCATTTTTTGTTTCTTTTTAAATACATTTTCAGTAAGAGGTTTTAGAAGAACAGTTATTTGATACAAAAAGAATGAAAATTCAATTGGCTACATACCTTTATTTATTTTTGTAGATAATGAAAAAATAAAGTAATTAAGAGACTTAGAATTTGTGAAAGATCGCTCAATCACTCTAAAATTGATCACTTTGACCTTTTTCTGAAGTAAAAACTGTTTATTTTCCTTTTTTTATTACGAAAATTGCTCCTTTTTCCGAGCTATTATGAAATAAATATAGAAAGTTTGGATCCTAGTTAGACTACACAACAACTTTTGACGATTTTTTAGTCATATTTTTCAAGGGAAAATCTACCTGATAATACCTTCCTTCAATAGGCTCTCTTTTAGGAAGTTAAAATATGTATTTAATTCCAATCAAGTCATGCGATTACATGATCGGATATGATAGGGAGCCAGATTCCTACAGCAACTAATTAGAGGATGGATATATTTGTCAGAAATTTGACTGTTGAATAATCCTGATTAAATTTTCCAACAAATGGGAAATACATTAGCGTCAAATCCTGCAATCCTGATCTTCCATTTATGCAAAAGGTTGGGCGTAATATCATCAGTGCTGGTGAGGATGAGATACCTCCGTCTAACAGGACTCATGAAGATCTTACTAACGTCAAATTTCCTTCAACTACTTTTCGTTTGTTTAAATCTCCCAATCCTGATCGAAGTCAAAAATTAATAGAGTAAAATCTCTCTTGATTTGTAGATATACTATAGCAATATTCATTAATAAATCATGATAATTATAAATATCACTAATATCTTTAAATTGTCCATATAAAACTGTATATTTCTTTAAGTACAAATTGCTAAATTTGGATATTTTCAATACTCGTTTTTCAAAAATTTAGCGCTCTGTTGTTGCTCATTTTGGCCAAAAAAATTGCTCGCAAATCCTCAGTCTAGTAAGAAGATATTAGCAGTTTTGCAAATACCTTCAAAATCTTGGTTTTTGCCAATTAAATCCGGTTCCAACTACTGGATTTGAACAAACAGCACCAATTTTGAATTTAAAGGTTTTAAAGGCGTACTAAAAGTCTGGTTCAAAAAAAGTTACTTATACAAAAACAAGTATTAAGTGAAAATTATGTATTGAATAAAAAAAATTATTCCAAGTAATTTTTTATCCAAAATCCATCCCTTGGCGCAGCAATACCAGTCTCAGTACAGGCCTATACTTGTCACACCCGTATTTTACTGTGGTTTGGGACATGTTACTCCACTCTCTGGCAATGGAAGCCTTAAGAGCATCATCATTGGGGTAGTAGGTTGCATAGACCCTGTACTTAACGGGGCTCCAGATAAAGTAAATACATTTTAAAGTAATACATATGGTTCGGGCTTGGAAAGAATATACCAAAAGCAAGGTCTATAAATCATTACTATTTAACTTTTATTCCAAAAGGATATGGCGCGCTTATAGTTTTATTTTAGATTGTCTCAAATTACTTTTTGTAAAGAGCTTTTAGAGCAATAGCTATAACGTACAAAAAGATTCAAAAATTAATTGACAATCTGTCTGTATTTATCGTAGTAGACATTAAATTGACAAGGTAATTAGTAATTGACAATTTTTTCAAAGATCATAAAAATTTTGAGTTTGACCGGAATAAACCCTGTTTCAATTACGGGATTTGAACCAACAGCACCAATTTAGACTTCTTGAAGGACAACTGAAATTATTGATCTAGTATTATTATCTGCGTCCTTTGATAACATTTGGCAAGGAATATGGGATCGTTGTGACGTCACAATGTCTGGTTACAAGGATGGGATGGATCTGATGTCCTCGTCAAGGGGAGATGTGAAGTATGTCCCTTTCCTCCCCTGGACTGGCTGATAACTGGTGGTGTTCCAATGGATGCATTTGTACCGTTAATGATTGTTCCCAAAGTGGCCCTACAACTATTTGTAAGTAACAAACGCATAAAAAATTTGCCCCTACTAAACCTTGTCATTAAAAAGATGGTTGAACCATATACCCTATCCCTAATACTAAACCTTGTCTCGAAGTACTCTGCTCAAATCACTGACAAGAATAAGCTGATCTTGCATTCTAGGACATCTCTCATGCATCTCCACCTTTCCGTAACAAAGAGTAAAGGTGCGTAGTGTGAGACAACTGCTACTATCAATATATATTTTGATCTTTTGTCAGACTAAAACAACAACTAAAAAAAACACAGGGTCTAATAAATCACTCATCATCCCTTCTATAGGGGCTCAAATATGTAATAATTCAATTAACTCTACAATATCTATATACATACGTATAATATACACAGGTAGTCAGATCTTGGATCCTATGTCCCTGCCAAGAAACCAAATTGCAAGGGACCTTATGATGTACGTAATTCAAAGGATATACTGGGTTGTTCAAATTAATCCGTACAAACTTTAACTACATAAAGAAAAGCATTTAATTCGGTTATTTCAATTTTAAAGTAAAAGGTTGAGTCTTAGCTCAAAGTTAATTGAGCAACTTTTAATTCAAAACAAGTATTTACGATGGAGGAGCCCGGAGGAACACCATCATCGAATTTGCTTGCAGGAGACATAACCCAGTGTACGTCAAAAAGACGTGCAAATATCCAAAGAGCAAAGTTTACGACGTATACAATCACTGGGAGGAGAAGGGGTCATATTAGAGAAAACCCCACCAGTCCCAGATTGATAAAAATGCAATTCCATGATCCTCTTAGTCCTGAAACGTTCCTTGAATGCATTTCCTGAGACTTTGATTAACCCTCTTGCCAAAAAGCCCCAAGTAAGCCAGCAACAGTCTCTATCGTCATAAACACTGACCTGATAAGGAATGCATTTCGCTCCTACAAAAGACATTATATCCTTACAGACAAAATGAAGGCTATCCAGGCTGACCACGGTAGAAAATTGCTGAATGGTTTAAGTCCGATGGTAATTGAATCATCTTTTAGTTGGGTAAGAAACAATGGACTGTGGACAGATCCCACGATTTCCAGAACCACAGATGGTTAACCACAGAGAAGGGTAATATCCCCAACGTATTTAAAACCAAGTTTCCAGTCAATTGTGTCGAGTTCCTGTTTCAATAATAGATGTCCGTCCTTAACAAGGTACACAAGACCCAAAACTTGTTAAAAAAACAGAAGGTTCCATTTTGGGACCCTCAGACCTTGCCCTCTAACTCTCCTATGCATGAATAACATGGATTTCTTCTTTAAGAGGGAGTCTCTACCAATTCAAACAACAGCGTCGACTCCTTCAAAGCCTCCATCATCAATTACTGGTAGAAAGTCTTCCTCGAATGTGTAGTCAAGGACTGCAAATCCTTTAGGCCTCGTATTGAGCGAATGATCCGCGAAAATGAAACACATTCAATGATTTTTTTCTTTTGTATTATTAGAAAACTTGTAAATAATATTTAGAACCTCCACTTCCTTCCCTTATTGGTCAGAATGCAAATAAAGCTTGTCCAAATTTACCTGAGCGACCCTGTAGTAACCATCACTCATAGAACTTCCTTTATCCCATCTAATAAGTATGGGGTTGGCAAACAAACGTTGACTGAGGTTGAAATTACAAAAAGTGTTGCACGCGTCGAAGGTCATACTTTCTACAAATCTATAGATACAGCTACAGGCTATTCATACACGCGTCGAAGGTCATACTTTCTACAAATCTATAGATACAGCTACAGGCTATTCATACAAAACTTGTTAGATTGATGTCGTATTTGATCTCTGTATGTATATTGTACATAAATAACTTGTTCCTTCGTCATCAACTCATGTCTTTGTGGATTGGGGGAATGCAGATTTGATCAGACTAATGACGAAGAAATATAAATTGGGAAAATAAAGTAAGAGATAATATGGGCAACACTGAAGGCATGGAATGTTCAATGGACGAGTGTATTATTTAATTTGGTAATGGTCCAATGGTTGATTTTGTATTTATAATACATTTTATTTTATTTGCAAATGTTTATTTCATTTGAACGTTCCCTTTTGTGCCTACAAAAAAAAAAAAATTATGTATACTAGTGTTAATACCCAGTTCAAGACCGATTTTTTGTTGCAGTTCGATCTAAACTAAGTATTTTTTTTTTCTAGACCAATTTGGACTTGTTTTTTTGGATCAATCGCGAATGCAGACCCTAGACCGAAATTTAATTGATATTCAAACGTGCACTGATTTTTCACGTTATTTGCACATCGTTACATTTATTCTAGTAGACAACCTTTCCCCCAAAAAGAAGCATAAAAATGACCAGTTGTTTGTCCAGGGTTGACCACATCTAGTGGTACACATTTAATTATTTTCAAGCTGGAATGATAATGGATCAAAATTACGGAGGTTGTTTTGTAACTAATTGTTTATACTGAAATATATCAAAATATGAATATTTCAATCACTCGGCCTTCATTAATTATGGAATGCGTATGTGTTTAGATTTCAATGGACCAACCTGTACTCTGTGATGATTCTCAAAAATCCTAGCTATACTCATCTTCAAAATTGTTCATTTGTTCTTATACGAAACGCAGAGTTTAAGTCAAATTAAGTCTGAACTCCATTCAACTTAAAAATTTAGACTTGAGACGAACACAAATATGTTATTTGAAATCAGTTCATATACTACCAAAAAGACATAATGTGCATAAATATAATATGTATACTTCGTCATTATCTTAATTTTAAAATAATTGCGTGCTACTTCTCATAATTATACTTATAGAGAGGTTCATTGTGTGTGTGTGCCCCCCCCCCCTCTCCCTCTATCAAATCAAGAGTCCAATAATCTACGTAATACGTAAAATAACACCACAAGCTAAAATAAATTAAAATATAGTCAAATGGCCCTGAAAACAATATTTCACAACTTGTACCTATTATTTAGAAGAAAAACATGAAATTCCAGATTACATCTCTTTTTGTGAAAGATCATGCTGACTTTTTGTCTATTTCTCTCTCTCTTGCAATTTCTTCGCTCTTAACCATTTTGCAAAATAAAAAATATGACAAAGTATGAAATCCCTAGGAGTTTTAATTGAATGTACAATGTACTAACCATATACAAAATATATGGAATGATTCTTGCTACAAAAAAGGCTTTGCAAAAATACTACTATTATCATTAATGAATTTTTCCTTCAATATATAGAGGGCTGCCTAATACTTAATTTCTTTGTAACAGATAAATTATATCAGATAAAACGACAGAGTTAATTAAAAAACACTTATTGCACAAAAAAAAAATATATAGACCCTATGCGTCAATTTTAAGTTTACACTTCAAAAAATTCTCACAGCTCGAGTTTTTATATAACTTTTTATAAAATTAGGTTAACGTGATATTTTAATAATCATTTAGAATTGTTTTTTTTATTATATTGGCTGTATCTTCAAAGAGGACAAAATTAAAGCCAAAAATAGTCATTTGCTGGAAATGCTAAAGCGTAAGATGACCCCAATCAATATTACCAATCACCTCAGGATCAGTCGAACAGGCATATATGACATTAAAAAGCAATTAGTAATCCATGGATTAGTATCGAGAATGTCTGGGCAAGGTCAAAACAAAATTGAGACAAATTGCCATTAAGGACGATTCGCGGGATGGCCATGAATAATAATTTCAGCGAGGTTATGCTCCAAAGGTCCATGTGGCCTCCCATCTATTCCGATCGTAATAATGTGTATTATTCTATCGAGACATAGGTCGAAAAAGCTGCCTGCAACATGCCTCATGTGTCTGAAAGATCTTTGGAATACGTAATTAAAACCTTATGAGCGGACTGATCAATGGACTATATCTGTAAGGTTTGTGCAGCCTTTTGGAAGAGACTGAAACGGTCATGGAGAATGAAGGAGGACGTACGAAATAAAAATTGTCAATTTTAGTTTTTATTCAATGGAAATTTACATAATTTTGTTCTGACTGTCTTATCGAACTAGTTTTTAATTAAGTTTCAAAAAGAATCTTCAACGTAAAATTAACTATGACGTATGGGCTTAAGTGTTGTAAATGAATCCATAGAATTGTCTCCATAGATACAACGTAGGAAATAAGTATTGAATTCCTTGACAATTTTGTAAGTTTACCCACTGAATATGAAAAGAACAATAGAGAACAACAGCATTCTTTCACCGCATCAAAATGAAGATGAAGGAGGTCATGTATCTGGAAATAATTTCCTTCCCTCAGGACAAAGTACCGAAAAATGACCGTGGATGTCTCTTCCAGGAAAACAATGAGTCGAAACATAAGGCCAACGCAACAAAAGAGTGGTTCAGGAAAAAACACATTAAAGTCATTGACTTGCTTAGCCATTCTTTGGACCTCAATAAGTGGGCCAACGTATAAAATCAGCTCATTTCATCCACTGTATGTATATGTACAAGATAGATGAGTGAAGGCTTAAATGAGGGTATTGGGTTTTGGTCTGAAAACCCTAGACTGTTCACTATGGATTTTTGTAGGACCAAAGAATTGGGCCTTTAAAAAAGTTCATTCCGTACTGATCTTTAATAAAATCTGTCCCAGTAGTTGATGACCTTCAAGGAGTTGATGCTGTTGTGTGAATTGGAAGAGACCTTCTTCAAAAAAAGTAATTTATGGGGTTCATATCGGGGGCATTGAACGGGCCATGTGTGGGATCCTAAAATGGGACCTTCTCTTCTTTCAACAATTATTGGGTCTTTCAAGCCTTGTGGGAGGGGCCGAGTCTTGTTGAAACACGAACTCGATGCCATTAACTCAGCTTTCATCCAAGGTATCACATGGTCAGACAAGAATTCAGAGTATATTTTCGTACCCACCCTCTCCTTTGTCTCTAAGAAGATGGGGTATAACACTGATGTTGCTCTCAATGAGCCAAAGGCTCATGAAGCTGGCTGGAAAATTGGTTTTAAAGATGCGGGGGGAGATTAGCTCTCTCTGTGATTAACCATCTGTTCTTCTGGATGTTGGGGAACCTCTCGAAAGTCCACTGTTTCTTGTTGGAATAACAGATGATTCAGTTACCATGGGACTTCAAATCGTTCAGAAATTTTCTTTTATGGGAGCCTGGGTGGCCTTCATTTTGTCTGTAAGGATATGCTTTTGTAGAAGCGGCATGACTTTAACTCCAGGTCAGTGATTATGTACTTCTCTCTTACATTTCTCTTATCCTTCCAGCAGTTGTAGACGTCTTAGACTGATTTCTTTTGAACTTTTTTTTTGATGTACACAGCTCTGTGTCCTGCGTCAGCTAATTCAATGATGGTGTTCCTCCGTGTCTCTTCCATCGTAAATACTTGTCTTGAATTAGAAGTGTTGCCACTACCTTAAAGCTAACTCTCATCCATTCACGCTATAATTTAAAGCACCGAGTTAAATCTCTTCCTTAATGTTCAATTGTGAATGTTCAAATAGTTAAATATGGTCCCGTTTTACAAGAACGACCCTGTATTCTGTAACTTGTCAGCCAATTTTTCCTCAGGTGGTGGACGTGGGTGGGGTGGAAGTTAAATATTCCGTGTCATGACCCTAGGATTTTTATTGTGAAGTATTTTTGAAATAATTTCTGACAATTTTCTCAAAATTTTTGTGTCTTTTTTCATATGATGGCAAAATAAAATTCGAAAAAAAACACATCAGATAAAATTGGACAAATAACTTTTGTTTAAGAACAGACAATTAATTTAATTCAAAATTATGCCCAGAACAACCAAAACTATTATTGACAAAGAACATTAGTTATATATATATATATATACATAACTTTAGACGCCCATATTTCTGAAAATAATGAAGAGATATATGTAAGCATTTTAATAGTGTGTACAATGTACATTAACCCGATTTAATCATCAACTTTTTTACAATTTCTATTTCGAGTAGTGCGGATTTTTTTTTTTACATATTATGAAAATTACCTGGGCAAAATTGTATTTTTCTAGGATGTCAACTTTATGTAGTATATCCCCTTAAATAAGGAGACAAAACATAATTGTTTTGTCAATTAGGATTAAAAGATACAGCATATTTTACATTAATTAATTATGATGAACACTATTATAATCTTCAAAAAACATTAATAATTTTTCTTTTTATTAAAGCTATTTCATAGAGCAAAAAGTGGGAATAAAATAAGAAATATTTGATCTTTCTTTTCAGAAAATGTACAAAAAATGATCTGCGGCTACTTTTTTCTCTTTTTTGATCAAAAGGACCATTTTAGAAGGGGAAAAAATAATAATTTTTTTAGGTTAAAAAAGAGTCTATTTGTAGAGTCAGTTGTAGCGATAGCATCCCTCTAAGTGCCCAAGACAAGGCGATATGTTCAATGAGAGAGATCGAAGGTGCACCGCAATTCAGATTATGCTTAGTGATCATATAAAATTAAGCAATTCTGACATCGCTGGCAGTCTGAAAATGCCATTAGAACTGTGAGCAATCATAGGAAGCAGTTGGTGGAGTCGTCGAACCCGATGGACATTGTTGAGAGGAAGACCAAGGAAGAAAAGAGCACCAGGAACGTCCGCGACGTCGACTTCATCAAGAAGGTCCAGGATGTCATCGACGAGGACCCCCAGCGGTACATGATAGCCATGGCGAGGGACCTTGGCGTGTCTGAGTGGACGGTGAGGGATTGTGTGACTTAAAGTGCAAGTCATACAGGCATCAGACAGCCCAACTTCTGACAGAAAAAACAAAAGGTTTGCGTCTGATCAAAAGCGTCAGATTCCTGAACATGCTGAAGCACCCAAAGGCGCAAAACATACTGTGGTTCTTCTCTGATGAGAAGAATTTTGTTCAGGACAAAGTTTCCAGACACTGTCATGGTATTTGGGATCGTCTCCAGTGAGGGGCATGTCATGCAACCCCACATCTTCAAAAAAGGCCTCAGGGTGGATACTGAGATCTACCTGAAGGTCCCACAGGACGTGGGTGTGGCCGCAGATAAAGTATGTTGCCGGCGACAGGCCGTGAATGTGGCAGCAGGACTCAGCTCCGGGCCACAAAGCCAACCGGACGCAAGATTGGCTGAACTGCAACGCTTTTGTGTTCGTACCGTTCTCCTGTTGGCCTCCCTCATCGCCAGATTTGAATCCGTTGGACTACTTTGTGTGGTCCTACATCGAAAACATGACCAACCCATAACACCAAGGAGTCTCGAATCTTCTGCATCAAGGAGAAGTTCAGTGTGCTAGAACCGGGCAGATTAAAAATGCCTGTTCGCGGTTTCGCAGCTGCATCGAGCGGGTTTTGGACGCAGATATCAGCTACATAGAATAGATTACTGCTCTATATCATAATAAAGAAATTCCTTTTTTAAATTATCAATGAATATTGAAAAATAAGCTTGTAGTTGATTTTTTTCGAATCGGCAGATTTTGTCCACACACCTTGTATATTCTATAAGTAAAGAATTGTTTTTTTTTAATAATTCGATTGAGATGTGCAACCTTAAAAATGAGCTCGTAGGACAATTAAATTTAGCATCGGTCATTTTCATACCAAATGACAACTTTTCCAAAAATAGCCCTACACCAAATTTGAAAAAAGTTGAAAAACAAACCGGTCTACTCTACATTGTGAAAATATATTTTCTTTCCCCGGCGTTTTGCCGTAGAATAGACCAGCTATTCGATCAAAATCTGCATAACACTATTGACAAATGTTTTGTTGAAGTAATTCATTAAAAGCTAAATAAACATTACATGTTTTTACAAATAGTTATTACGTCATTCCTATATTCTTTAAAATCATAATTGTAAGTTACATGTCTTCTACTTCCAGGTTAATTTGTTCAATGAAGTCCACCACCTAGTCATAACGTATACTACAATTACACTGTACATACTCGTATAATAAGGAAGGAATTGATTTGCATGGAAACAAAATGGTGGACGTCTTCAGTAATGATGTCATTAGCCTTGAAGCCATTTGCTTTTACTCTATCGTATTTGCTTGGAATATTTCAGGTGTGAGTGTGTGTCTGTATGTCAATATTGGTGTTTACATTAACTAAACATGCGGTGTGTTAACATAAAAACAATCTTAAATAAAAATCAATAAAAGAGGTAAATCCTAATTTATTTACAAAAACGTGATTTCTATGGAATTAAGGAAGGACAACTCAAAAACGATTTGTTCTAATTTTAAACACAATATATTTAGGGTTTTTTTAACAAAAAATAACATCTGTCCACCTTTAAAAACAATAGCAGGCTCGATATTAGGGCTAACAGTCTGACAGTCCTTGACGATGAAGCCTGTGTCTATGGTACACCACAACTCTGTCATGATGGCAGATCGGACCATATCTAAATTTGAAAGAAGTTTGTGGTAGACATTCTTCTCCAAGGCATCCCAAACTACAACGTCCAAGAGGTGGAGGTTAGTGCCCCAGGAGGGTCACATGAAGGCAAGTTAGAAGACTGCCTTATTGTTTGTTTCAGAAGTTTTGATTCTTCTATAGAATCCCTGTAGCTCATGGACAACACGCTCAGGAGAAGTAATTCTCTTAAATTCAATGTGCGTTCGTGCCCAGGCGATTCCTAGAGAAGGAAATATACTTTCTGTATATGGATTACACCAAAATATTCCTAGGTCAGATGTAATACTATAATGTTACTTATAGTTAGTCAGTTCAGCTCCATCTAACCAATTAAAGGAATATGAAATCTCTTAATTAAAAATATAATAGAAAATCGTAATTAAATGCTGTTGTAAATTTTGACCTATTGTTGAGTATATACAATATTTGATAGATATATTTCAATCAATTATAGGGTTATAAAACATAATTCTAGGATGAGTTCGTATACTCAAAACTATTAGCTACAGTTTAAATTCTTCATTTGCTTCAAGGATCTGATATTTGCCCCAATATAACCCCTTTAAAATAAAATCTGCCAATGTATCTTTCTAGTAGCTTTGGATGGTTCGCAACTAGTTTGCCTCAGACTAGTTTCTTCATTTTTAAAGGCTTGGGTATGATCATTAGGTTTTCCAATATTACTTAGTCAATAAATATTACTTTTTTATCACTTAAGGATTAGCTATGGTTGATAGGCTCCAAGAAATGGAGTTCAGAAAACTCATAAAAGCCAAAAACAACTGTTTAAATGGTCACAACAACGGGTGTAGTTACATTGGGTGTAGCATTATAATTAGCAATTGTGTATATCCTTCATGATTTTAGTATGTTGTTATATAAGCATAAATAACATGGGGAAAATATCTTTTTGATGCTCTTAATAAGGAGTAATATCGCCTGATATTACTACATAATTAGCTTTTGCTCTAAATCTTTAAGATGGATTTATTTCTAACATTTTTTTATTAGTATATTTATTGTCTAATTTTATGTTTTTGACATTTACTTTATTGTTAATAATTAGTTAGAACTCATCAGTAAAGATATATCTATCCTGTGCACAATTACAATTGTAGATAGCAACTTCCACATGAAGAAGAGGGGTGAATCTTTTTGATTAAACTCCACGTCTCGCTTGTGTTTTGCAACCTAAAGTTATGACATATTTAACTGGATTCCGATGTCAGAACAAAAAAATATTATTTGGATCAATCTATTATTTCAATATTCTGTATATATAATTTATTGTTATTAGTTATATGATTCCAATTGTTTAATTTTGTATATTTAACATAAATGTATGATGGTTTATTTTTTAGTATGTAGATTATATTTAATTAAAGCCTTCTTTTTTAAGCCTGGAACTTGAAATATATTTCGAAATACTCTTACTTTGTCGTTTTATTAGTTATTATTCTGAGAATATGGTTCATAATGAATTACAATTTCATGGAGTGTGACGTTTTCAAATCTACTGTAACGGATAAAAAACGTCTAAATCAATTATAAGTAGTATATCTTCATTAAACATTTTGCTAATAAATACTTTCCTTATACCCTCTAAAATCATAATAAAGCAGGCAGATGATAATCACATCAGTATTTTAAACAATGATACCATATGTCTTCCCCCCCCCCTTCTCCTTGCACGCGTTTTTCTCTACAATATTATCAACTTTACTTATAATGCAAGGGCGTCCGCAGGGGGCATAAAATTTATTTATTTTTTTGAAAAAATTTAGTTTTCTTTGAATCACTTTGGATTTTTAATTTTTTTTCTCCAAAAATTAGATATTTATATCGAAATTTTTGTGAAGAGCTGTGAATTTTTTTACAAAAAATTCCCTTTTCGTGAATAACTATGGAGTTTTGAAATTTTTTATAAGAAATTTAACATTTGGAACTTCCATGAAGAAAACTTAATATTTGAAATTTAATTTTTCAAATTTTGTTTGCAAAATATTTTATTATGAAATTTTTTGTAAACAGCTGTAGATTTTAGAAATTTTTTTCCAAAAAATTCAATGTTTGCAAAAAAAACTTTTTTAATTTTTTATAAGCAGCTGTGGATAATTGAATTTTTTTTTTTTTTAAAGAGCTATAGATTCTTGAAAAAAATTTTCATAGAATTAATATTAAAAATTTATTTGTTTAAAGTTTGTTTCCAAAAATTTTTATTTTTCAAAACTTTTTGTGAACAACTGTAGATTATCATTTTTTTTTCAAAAAAAATTTAATATTTGAAAAATAATTTTTAATTTTTTTTTTCCAAATTGACACAAAAATTTTAAAAAAATCCAAATTATTTTGAATATGTGAGATATATTTTTGGAATTAAAAAAACATGAAAAAAACCAAGCTTTTCCCGAAATAAAATTCTACGGAAGCCACTGTAATATGCCACAACATAATTTTCTCTTCATTAATTCTTATTTCTTAATTCTGATGTTTGTAATCATAATTACAAATATGTATTTCCTCTATAGTTTTCAAATATAACACATACGGCACCAATTTTTAATTTCAACCCAACATCGGGCCTGGAATGTGCTTTAACCAGTTGTTTTCCGGGTCAAAACGAAATACGTATGTACTGAAAATGTCTTTGAGATACCATCGGAGAAATCGTCACTTTATAGAGCATTTCTCTTCTCTAATGTGTAGATGGCGCCGTTGTCGTTTTTATAAATATATATAAAAACATTTGATAGAAAAATAATTGTAATTAAAAGATATTGAACGTAGTTTTATTATTGATCCCTTGACATATCAACGTTGTTCTTTAGAATCGGACAACTTCATGAATATTTAAAATAATATAATAAAACTTTGATACAATATTTGTTTGAATAAAAAAACTATTGTTTATAGCTTTAATCGGTAATAAGTGATTAGCTAACATGGGCCTAAATATCCCGGTCTTAACAAAGAAACAAATATTGTTTTGTTGTAAATTGCCTTTTTTTAAATTATTATTAGTATTGTCTTTATGGAGAAGAGTCTTCATAAGGCTTTTCAAGCCATTGCTTAGTTTGATCGGTATTTTTTCTCATCAAGAAACAGTGTAAAATGCAAATTTGAAATTGTTTTTAATCAATTGTTTTGAAAATAAAAAAAGTAATGTCATACTTAGTTCATTAACTAAGAAACTATTAGTGCATTGACGGTACGCTTAACTCACTGTTCCATATGAGCCACAGTACACCCTTTACGGTACGCAGTTGTGTACGCTATTATGGTAAAATTGTGGGATTTTTTTTTATAGAAATAATCTAGTTTTGCAATTTTTTGTTCGATATTTTATTCTATAATAATTTATTTTCTGTACAAATAAATTATTCCTAAATATACTTAACTTCTATAAAAACAGAACGGTTGATATAAGATATTTGGAGGTTATATAATATTATTATTCATGAATTTATCATTTTCCTGCATTTTCCAGTAATAAACAAGACCGATTGCATTCACAATATCGCCAGCTGTCGAAAATATGATTTACCTTGATACAAATGTACCTATTGTTGCGACGTATCGTGAAGCTAACTCATAATCATTTGGATATTTATATTAATTACCTTTCCAATTAATAATAATAATATTCATTAGGCTTTATAAGGTGTGTTCCGTCCATATATATATATACTTATTAGTGTTTGGTTTCAGTCTGAAAATCCAAGATCGGTGAAAGACAGTTATGATTTCGAGTGAACCAAACTTCTTTGGTTTGTTAAAAAACTTCAGTCATAACCGGTCTACAATAAATTTTTTGTCTAAATCACGGGGTTACCTACCTAACACAAAAATATACCGTGTATTTTGCGGTAATCTGTCAATTTTTCTGCATCTTTAACACTCTGTGTTTTGAACTTTGATTATTAGAAATAGCTCTTGTGGAGTGGCTCTGAACAATTTCCAATAATAATAATTCCATAGTTCCAGGAGAATTGGTCCAGAATTGGGGCTAACTACCAACTGATGATGAGAGCTTCTTTTTTTTTTTTTTTGTTTTACACGTAGCAGATAAAATAAAAGTAATGGAGTTTTAAAATAAAGTCAATTTAGATGGCCGAGACTAAAATGGCGTCAACTGTGGAGAAAGTGAAAGGGAGGCATATCGTACTCCTGAATGAAGCCCCTTATTAATATCAGCTGCCTTTTATACCGAGTGGCCCATTAAAATCCGAACACTTTGAATTTTAAGCTTCAACAAGATATGATTGATTAATTAATAAGAGAATGTCAACAAAATAATGACTATTAATTAATGTGTGTCTGAGATCTCTTAATCATTTATGTATTCCTCTGTCATGGCGTCCCAATGTTGGCTGATTGTGGCTTTGATGGCCTCGGTGTTTGGATGGCGGATACTGAAGGCTTTCCCCTCAACATGCACACAAAAGAGAGTGCTGGCATCAGGGCCGTAAAGGGGCTAAAAGGGTAAACAAGAGTTCAAAAGACTCATTCAAAATAGTATTGCAACGGGGGAGATGGGTTTCTTTCATTGGTGGTGTCAAAAGTGGCCTCTCCACCATCGTTAGGCTCCTTCCACCCAATTTTTTTATATTGATCTCTAGACAGTCTGGTGTGAGCCCCTGATATCTCTTGCTTGGGCCCTCATAGACTTGATGGGATTTGCCAGGTACATGTCTTGAACTCTTACGGGCTAGTTCGGCCTGACTAAGCGTTTCTTCCCCTCCAACGTTTTGGACTTACTGAAGGCAACACCCAACGCTAAAAAAAATTGATCAATCACATTCAATTGTTTTTTTTCTCGATTTGTACCTAGGCTATAGAGGTCAAGTTTTTTGGGGGTTTTTTTTCCTAACTAATTGTTTATGCATTAATATATCAGAATATGAATCAACTTTGATCACTCAACCTTAATTAGCTATCAACTTAATAAGTGTTCAGATTTCAATGGAGCACTCGGTTAGATCAAATGGGGAAAGGAAGTTGAATGGTCTTTTCTTTCTAATTAGTGTTTTGAACGTTGATTTGCTGAATGAAAATGAGTTATTTTCAAGGTATTGCACACAGTTATCAACTATCGCTTGAGACCCAAAATATCAATCCATAATTTGTAAATGATTTAATTTCGTTTTGCGGTCTGACATGCTCTTATGTTATATCAGTCCAAATTTTGATAAAGTACAGGGAAAAATCCGTTTTAATCTCAGCTTGGCCCAGACTACATAGTCAGTGAACTCTGCTAGTAAATTGTGGACAATTATTCAAAATTTATTGACAGATAGCTCCTAAGATGGTAACCAAAATTCCTTGATGGCTGACTACCACCAAGGAATATCTGCCCTTAGTTTTGATTTCAAACCAGTATCCGGTCCGGTGGGAAGTTTTAAGGGATGTTTTCCAGCTCAATCCAACATGTGTATCTTCCGGAAATCGTTCTGGCTCACTACTTCAATTAGGCATCAGCTGTATGCATAATAGCTAACTCTTATTTTATTTTTTGTATGCTTACAGACCAAAATTAAAAAAAGAAAGAGAGATTGAAAAATATGAAAAATGGAACAAAATGAAAGGATTATTTATTTATAAACCCTTATTTTTGAGTAGCTTCTACTTTTATGTTGTAGGAAAGGGGTCCGGTAGGCCCTCCAATCATGCTGAATAAGCATTAATCCTTGTACTGAGTGAGAGAAAATGCTGTGAATTTGCGAGAAATCCCATTGCATGCCTTCCACTCTCTTTCTCTCTCTTTTTTGTTCTCCCCCCTTCTTCTTTTCCATAGTGTGTTGGGTCTTGGAAGACCTTGACTACTACCAACTGATTTTATACATTTTTCTGTGTCTTTTTGAAGGAAGGGTTGCGTGATATAATGAAAGTAACGGTGATAGGATAGGGGAGAATATTGGTCCGTCCATAAAGACCCAAAATTGGTTCCACAATATTGAAAACGATTCAATTGCGGTCTGCGGATTGAGATACCGAGTTGTACCGAGGTGTCGATCAAATTACTTTTCCACCAAATCCCAAAACTAGTGTTGGGGCAGTCTTAAGTCTGATTGCCTTATCTGACTTTTCTCTCCGTTCCTTTCAATCTATTTTTTTATTACTCGAATCTTGTTTACCATTCAACAGTCCTAATGGACTGATACATCAGTCTTTCAGTCCTGCAGTCTATTTTTGTATTCTTCTCAGAGCTAGGATTGAAGAATATAATAGGAAAGACAAGTAGGAATTCTAGTCACTCATCTCCAACAGATAACTAGTCCCTCTGAAAGAGGTTCTGAATTATGATGTAACTTCAACGACTCAAATGACGTAGTTAATAGTAACTACATCATTTCATCTGTAGTTTCTACAAAAGACCAATGGGACTAACAAATTTTATTAGGATCAGACTGTTGGGACTGCATTGTTCTTTGTTTTTTAGACCGATCTAACATTCCCCAAGACTCATCAGTATGTAAACACTTGTGATATGTTGAGTATTATACGTTACGAATAATACAACTCTTTGTGAATATACAATCTTCGGATGATTGATGAATTAACAGTACCACAATTTCTTGAGATGAGTGTTTTGTCTATGACTACATATTATTCATATTTACGGATACACTCCTTCAGCGTCTTTAAAAGGAATTAGCACAAGATTTATGACTATGCAAAGTATCCAATGGATGTTTAATCATCTGTTGTTCTTTTTTACTTTTGTTGAAGTCTATTCATCCTTGCCTCCTATTCTATTAATCTACGTAGAGAATTAGAGATGGATAATAGATTTTAGGTTTGAGATACGACCACAGAGCGAAGTTCTTTCCTGTTTCCATCTTAAGTGATTTTCTATAGACCAATTTTAAACAGATTTTTCAGTCCATATTGTGATCTTCGACCGTAGCCTGAAATTTAATCTTTTCCATACCGAGGATCGACTATTTTGATCCTAATATATGGACTGATTTTCTACCCCATCCTGAAAAATCTATGAGTTATAAAAATGTGATTTAGGCAACGCATTTAACTTCATATGATGTTATTGTAGGTAGATATTCACAATTTTGAATCCCATCCAAGGAATTACAGCACCAAGTTTTGATTTCAACTCAATATCGGGCCTGGAATGTGCTTTTACCAGTTGGTTTCCAGGTCAAAACGAAATACCTATGTTATATGCATCATAGGTAACTTTTATTTTGTTTTTTTCTCTCCGTTTGTATTTATCTCATCTACTTTTTTCACCAGTTTGCTGGACAAAAATACTGCCAAGGCGGCATATAATAGTTTTCTGGGACTACGACGCGACACCAGTCTAGGAATACCTTTTACACAATTGACGTTACGATCAATTCATCTGTATAATCAGTATAGACCAGGGCTCAGGGGTTATCAATTAGGGTGACGTACTAGGTTATTCTATAATTATTATTGGAAATGAACTGATGGGACTATCAGCTTATAACAGATTTAGGTTCCTGCTCAAACTAGTAGAGCTTCCTCCAATCTAGATACTAGCTACCAGTCAGTACCCCTCTCTATCAAAAAGGGAATAATATTGATGGTGTCTTGCACTCCCACCTATTGTGAGTAAAAGTTTTTGCATTCTTGCATTCTGACTGTTACAAAATCAAAGGATAGGACTGAGAGTAACTTTGAATGCTATCCTGCGAGTAGGAAGTCTAAGGAGAAATTATAGTTTGGTCATAACAGCTAACAGTGGCACAAAACAGCTACTATCTACAGACCAGTTTATTATTTGTTGTATAAACATGTTCGGTTTTTTGGTAATTTGTTTGCTTAAGTGTCCCTCTGTGTTTTTTAAAAATCACATGAGTGCCTTGAATTTGCAAAAGATTGATGCCCCTTGATCTAACCAGGGATGTTAGCCTTTTAATATAATGGACAGCATTGCAACTTTAAATATTTTAATGGGCCACAGAACTTATTATATTAAATTTCATGAAAAATAACTTTATAAAACAAAACTGTTAATAGATATTTATTTTAAATTTGGGGCAAATCTAATTTTTCAATCACAAGCTGGTTCAAAAAAGCCCTTATATTTTTTGGCATTTAAAATTTTCCCCCAGAGTGATGATTAAAAAAAAAAATACAATATGAAATTAAAATGACTTGTGGTTCCATACTTAAATATTAAGCTAAGCGGGCCATAATGTGTCCGTAGGCCATCGTTTGGGCATCCCTGGTCGAGACCAAATTTTTAGTGGCATCGATCTGTGTCTAATTTTTCATAGAGACCGGCTCAGATAAACTTCTTTATTTCGCCCAATTTGTTCGGTCCACTACAAATTATAATAGTCTGAGATCGTTCTAGGATTTTGTCACCAAAACTCAAAATTTGAAGGTATTATAACCACTCCGTACATAAATTACAAAGTTCTTGCATCATAAACCTCCATTTATGGGACAATTACAACAATAAGTTATTGCAAAATGAACAAGTTTATGGTTTCTTTACATAGTATATTGTATTTTCCTATGTGTATGAGGACCCATGCTATGCATTAATGGGCCCAAGGTTAATTAACCATCCTAAATGACGAGTTTGAAAGTATTCTGCTGTTTTTTACATAAACGTAAATTACTTACTTTAGATTTAAATTTCCTACAAACATCCGATTTTTTTCACGCAGGGGATGTTCACCAAGACTTTAACGGATCGAACCCCAGATGCTACCAAGAATTGAGGGAATAAGACCAAATCTAGATCTATGTAATAATATAAATTTAATGGATACAAAATTTTAATGCCTAATTGCTGTGTTCATGAGACCGAGAACCAGAATTTGAGAGATTAAGACATAAAAACAGAGAAGATTATGATTTAAAGAAATAGAGACTAAACAGAAACTTAGGGAATAAATATTTTCTTCTCATTTGAAACCACTTACTTTGATCTTTGGACCGGGGCCAAGACTTTGAAAGGATTAAAAAGATGGCATGATTGGCCACATCTTTAAGGGATTAATATTTCAGCTTAAATTTAGGTGCTTTAGTCCAGATTTAGAGACTAATATCAAAACTTTTAAGAGATTTTTTTTCTATATAAATATTAAAACAGTGTGTCAGCTAATTTAAGGAGTATTATTGTCGTCTTAGTGACATACATTTGAGCAACATTTTCATATAATAAACACTCCAAGATACATAACGTCATAGTTATAGTCTCACAATTGCTTGCAGCTGATCTAATACAATGTAATGGCAGCTTAGAGGCTATCCTACAAAAAATTATTCAAAATTTCAGGGTTACCATATGTCCTTTTTTTCATATGCTCTGTTGTTTTTAACTAACAACAGAGCATATAATTTACAGCTCTATATATGATCGAAAAGAAATGACGAAAGAAGAAATGTCGGATATATATTCAAATAGGAAGATACGCAATCCAAGAAGTTCCAGTTACATACCACATGGGCTGTGCTATATAAAATATGTTCTGCCGATATGTAAAAATAAAATTAACCGAAATTGAACGTGATAATCCGCACAATTAGAAGAGTGTTTGGAAGAGGAGTAGTTTAGTTCTCATGACGTTACATTTGATCAGCTACAAACAGTCGCGATAGGACGGAAATCAACCAAAATAACACCCCCTATAAGGTACGGTGCGAAAGAAAAAAAACTTGCAACAGGCGTGCGTGGAAGTCTAGATGTGTTGGTGGGATCCCCATAGAAATGCTGAATTTTCATTATTTAAATGAGGGAATCAATTTGAGATCAGAACTCATGACATAGAAAAGTTCTTAATCTTTCACCCAGTTTACATTTTTTTTTCAATAAGCTGTTTCATTTAATCGCACCATTCACAGAAAATAAATCCCCTAAAAATAGCCTTCAAAACTACAAATAAATTGTTATGGAGCTATTAATAGATATAATGGACGATTTTTTATTTATTTATCTAGTAGGTTGTAAAGTTTGTTTATCAACTTTTTGATGCGAAGTGCATAAATTATAACTCGCTATTTAGTATCTTCAATCTTTATTTCTGAATAATATGGAAGTACTTTTGTCATATAATTTTTTTGCAATTGCAGGTATTGAAAAGTAATATATTTTGCACAGTACTGCACCCTGTCATTCCTGAAGATTTCATTCAATTCCCTTGATGTTAAAGAAAGGTTTGTTGTTTTGTTAAAATATCATATTAGATCACAGATTTTGCTGTAAGTTTTAACATTAAGAGTAGGAAAAAAGGCGTGAAATTTCGATTATAAATTGTTCATTACTTCCTGTATATTAAAGCTAGAGACATGATTTTGGTATTTTAATAAAGCAAGGGCATATAGGCTGGAATTACTCCAATGTTGATCCTCAATTCCAACACAGATGTTTACTTATAACCCCTAAAGAGCAAATTCTCACTTTGTAACTAAAAGTTTTCTCTTAAATCATAATTAAAAAATAATGATAACAGCTTAATAAAATCAAAAATCCTGTTCAGGTTTTAACGTTCTAAGACATATTTTACAAATCTCTATGCATCATGATATTGTATATAATATTTTATTTTACCCCCTCAAGACGTCATCAAGAACGACATAGAAAACCAGAGATAATCTTACAAAGAGAAAATGGAATATAAAATTGGTGAAATCTGTGTGATGGAACCACGTACTACCTACTTCTAGTTAGTTAGTTAATGATAATTTTATACAGGGATGACGTCAGGCAAAAAATTAACTTATTTGGCATTAATATTAGTAAGTTTATTCAAATTATGCGTGACTATTTTTTTTTTTTTTTCGTGTTCATTTTTTACATAAAGTGTCTTTGAATGTGGGAGTTTTCAATAATGACATTTCTTCTCCTTTGACATCCTTATTCCTTTATGCAATCAATTTTGCAAATAATTATTACTTTTATAATATATGATCATAAGTTATGCAAATTAAGAAATCTTATATATACTCATATTTATACGTATGTTTTTTTTGTTTCCTTCATGGAATCCAAAATGGTCGAACATTTTAGGCGGAAATATAGCAAGGAGACGTATAAAACAACCAAGCATGTTCCTATGATATTTTTTTGGGTCCTTCGACGTCATTAAGATCCTACTTTTGACCGAAAATGGAAGAAAAATCTCTTATTTCCTTTCTCTCTTTCTTTATCTTTCTCCTTTCTGCCCCTCCCTCCATCCCCTCGGGACTGTTTCTTTTCTTCTACCTTCATTCTTTGTTTCTACTCTCCTCTTCTCCTGGCATTCTTTCCTAGTATATAGGATCATTCTAGAAATATTCCCTTCCGGAATATTATAATAGAAAGATTGTCATCAGTAGAAAATTATCTTCAATCCTAGCTGTAGTATCCGTCATTTTCCAGTGTTATTTGGCGCAAACTAACAGACAAACTTTACTTTATTAAATTAGAAGATAAAAAACTCTCAGTCTACCTCCCAATTTTGTAAACCACTCAGTTGCATAATCTTGATAGTATATAAATAACAAAAAAGATAGTAAAAGAATCAGGACAAATAATCAGTTAATCAGTTCTAGGAAGATTGCCCAGAGGAATATTGTCATAGAAAAATTGACATTCGCAAAAAATTTGCCGTCCATTATACTATATATATATATATATAGTTATTCATCTATCGATTTGTCTATTCAACATATGGCATTGCCCAATCTAAGGAACAACAAAACATCTGCAAAAAACCTTTGAATATTCATAGCAGCTGTTGAACCTGCCATAGTAAAAAAGTATAGGAAAATTGCATGGAAGTACTTATTAGTTCTTGAAGCAGTGGTAGTGGTATTTAATCGGCCTTGATTCTCCAAATGTATACTGCAAAACTTATTGACTTGGAGCATAAGCGACTTTATACCGTGTTTACTGCCTCTTGAGGTCTCACAGTATACCCACACAAATCGCATGTGTTGGCGGTACATTGGGGAAATTGGGAGGGTGATTTTATTGTGGCCTATCTCCGGATGGGAAAGCTAGCGAAAAAAATTTAGATGAGACTGACCTATTTCTAGATGGGACAGATTGGTAGATAATACATTCATAGGTAGGTTTGTCTGGCTAATCTTCAAGTTCCTTTGCAATGAAATAAGTGCTCACATGCCTCTCCAACTCGATGATTTCCATTATGTTATAGACATGTTCGATGTCCATATTACCAGAAGGGTAACGTTGGAATCACCACTTTGCTCTTGCTTTGAATACTGTATTGGATCCATAAACAGCAGGAAAAACAAATTGAGAGCCACCTGCTGAACTTGTCACCTTGGCTGTAGACCTACTGAAGAATGTATCGAATTTTCACGCTTTTTACTTCCATTTTGGAAGACTGTACCACACTACTAGGCTTATCCAAACACCAAAATGTCAATTAGTTTTTTTAAAGTGTACGCTTAACCTTTGAGCATACTTAAAAGTTGTTTTTTTTCATGCAGTGTATTGATTTTGAGATATAGCTTACAAAAGACATCTAGCAAAAACCCTCAGAACTTTTAATTTAACCTAATATAACTTAAGGCAATTCTATGTACGATATATTGTACCTATAAAGAATGTTAGGTGGTCTGATCACTTTTTATAGAAAAAGAAGTTTGATATATCAAGATCTGAATTTGAAATAAAATTCTCATGGATTTTAAATGGGTTCTTCGGTTCTCTTTTTTTCTAGTGGCATTACGTCAATTAGTTAAGCACATAATATATTTATAGGTACCCATTTACGAAGGTATGATTCATGGTACAAATGGTTTTTCTGTTACCCGAGGAGTGCTCAAATATATTTGTACCTTCATAAATACTTGCATGTTCTCTTCGTGATAAAACAATCATCATTTTTCATGGTTCGTTGAGTTATTTTTTTTTTTTTTTGCAAAAATAATCACAAAATAAATATTATGGTTTTTTTTTTTTTCTTAGTCTATAATTATTTCATGAATGATTTTCTTTCAATTTTTACTATTTATGGTTTTTATATTGTACAATTTGATAAAGTTGTAAATTGTAGAAATAAAAGATTGTATACAGGGTGGTCCTTGTTAAGTGCTTAACAAATCAAGCTTTATATTCTCATTTTCTCAACAACAGATGGAGGAGGGTAGGTAATTTTGGGGGTTCGTCCTCCACTTTGAACTCAACAGACCCGGAACCCAGAACTTTTCCAATGCCTTTCATACCCGAATGTTCATCAAGCTTCCATTTATTCGTTTCAGAGCGTACAAAAACTACTTGTCTTATGTTTGACAGGAAAAGCCCAAACGTACTTTTTAGAGTTGGTATGTTGACTTTCTCTACACACACAGCGTTGAGTCTCGACACGAAAGGTCTTGCAGCGACAATGTTTCAGAGCATCTTAAAATCCACTGATATCCATAATGAATTCTTGATCTTTTGTTGCTTGAACATTCACAAAGAATGCCCTTAAAATTTACTGCAAGGTAATAGGGCCTCTCTAGCCCAATAAAAGATTTGCCTAGACCCATTTCGTAGCTTATATGCAACAGCCCGTAACCTGGAAAGCCCAATTATTTTGTATTGTGTCTTTGTAATATCATAATCTGATAGACAACCCTCGTTTGGAATTGAGTTATCGACTTTCCTTATGAAAAAATTAAGAATTTGCCATGTTGGACACTTTTTTTTCATTCACATCCGCTTTTTTTTTGGAAGTTTATTCTACTATGACGTCAGTGACAACGTCATTATCAAGATCTTCTCTTGGCTTTGTAGATAGTAAAATGATAAGAGATAGCAGAATGAATGAGGGAGGTGAAAATCCAGGGGATCTGAAATTTTCTAAGGAAAATGATATAGTAAAAAGAAATACCTAGGCACTTACAGTAAAATGATGAGACCAAATCCGAAGTAAAGGAGAGCAACCCCGAGGTATGTTGTGTCAATCTTTATTTAGGGTGTCTATCGCATGGTTTTATTCTTGGTCCATTTGTCCCTCACTCTCCCAATCGGTTCTAAATGTGAAAATATATTCATGTGCCAAAAAAACTTGCATTTGATCAACATTCAGATGTGGCCTCCAATATGGTCATGACTAGTGATATGTCGGTCCTTATTTAGAACTGAAAACTGCAGTTCTGTCCAATTTAGTCTCACTACGTTCAGGTTTAGTCCTGCATATTAGTTCTAAAACTCATAAAGCTCCGTCTTTAATTATGTCAATCAAATTTATTTCCTCTATGTTTATGCCGTTGTAGTTCTGACAGTCCAAGGACCGACGATCTTAACCCTTTATCGCCTCAATGTACTTCAAAGTATCTTTTAAAATAAACTGGTGTAGTAGCATTAATTTCCAAGTATAGATTTTCTACCTAATTCTGATAAAAGCTCGTTTATGATCAATATAAAACATATATTTACAAGTTCATATAAGGAATATGTTTTTGAAGGAAATTATATACATTTTTCTATGTTTATAAATATTTGTATTATTTTTTATGAATTTCTAGTTTTATTATTTATAGTGATTCGTCCGAATGTACTTTCAGAGTCATGGTACATTGATATAAATATTTACTTTTTTTTAACAATGTGACCAAGGGGATCTCAAGGTATTGTTAATATATTTTTTTGACTAAAAATTTTGTTTGATGTTTTTTAATTTATATTATATCCTTTTGTCTATAAAAGTTTATACCAATGAGAATTCTTATTTTTAATTCAATAGATAAAATTCAGGCAGTAAAGGATTGAGGACATGTCCCTGGAGAGACTGGTTCTAATCCTAGACGGAGAAAAAACTAGCCATGTCAATAAAGATTACTCATGAAGAAGTATAATTAGGTTTCAGAGTGGCTCAGGCAGTTTCCTTACCTAAATACCATATACAATTAAATGTAAATCGCATTCCATCTTATCTTCTTATTCAAAATATATTGGATGGTTCTTATTAAGTATATTTTTGGTAGAACAAGGGGCAAAGTAGAACTATGCCTTAATGCCCGAAGACCCTTTCCTATTGTTTATTTCGTTTTTCGAGATTTTTCGTGAAAAATGATTTCATAGTTTTACTTTGCGTCTTTCCTAGATACTCCGCCAAAAATCGGCTTAAAGGATCAACAACTAACGATTTGCGCAAATACAAAGGGTTCATAGAGCAATGAGGCATAGTTTTACTTTGCCCCGTGCCACCAATAATCCACCTATGGTCCATTTAAAAATCCATCATTTAATTTTCCTTCTCTATGCCACCTTTTCAATCGTTTAACATAGTGAAAACATATTCCAAAAAAGTTACATTTGAGCAGCATTCAGAAGTGACCGCCATTGGCTATTAAACTTTTTACTCAAATTGTAAATTTCTGTGACGTTTTTCTGTTTTTCAAACACATATGAAACGTAGAATAAACTATAATTTATCAACTACTGAGAAAAAAAAGAAGAGGTCACGAAACAATGTAGATAAAGTACTTTGTAATAAAGGTTGTTACATTAGGTTAGCATTGATGATGTCGGCCATTTAGGGGCCCTAAACAACCAAGTTTTATAGCAATTACCGCCATTTTTTGATCAATATTAAGGAAAATATTGATCTTTTGGATGTCCAAATGAGATCAACCAGAAAGAAAAGAGCTTAAACCTTTACCCTCTACTAAATATATACATCCATTGCTTAGTTTTATTATACATCTGCCTCTAAGATGTATTAAAAATATCTTATTGCTAGTGATGGGACGATTATTCAGAATATAAGATACGGCTGTTTATCCGCAGTCTGGATCGGTATCAGGGAAATAAAGTTTAATTTGAGATTCCGATTCGTATTTAAAACAAAGTATTCAACAATTTATTATTTTTATAGGTTATGGTAAAAAATAGCCCCTAAAATTAAGGAACTTTTGTTGTCTAGAAGGAAATTAAATATATGAAATAGAAATTCAAATTTTTCTTTCTGTTAATAACAATGTACTTTTGACATTTTTCTCCAAAAAGTTGAGCACTTTTTTTTTTTTTTTTTTTTTATATTAGAAGTTTAATTTTCTAAAAAAAGTCCAAAAACCAAGCATCTTCCCTCCTAAATATAATCGTGTGTAGACCCTTGATAGTAAAATTGCATTTTTTAACCATTATTTATAATGCTTAAGAGTTGGAATTGGGACTTTTTTTGGAATCTCCCATAACTAGCTATTAATCGCTATTCAAACAATGGAAAAAATAAGATATTTGTATCTAAGAATCTACTTTTCTCGCCCCTAATCGATCAAAAAATAATAATAGTTACACACACCTAGCCTTTTTTTATAGATTGCCAGTAAAAATTACTCTGATTATTTTCAAATATTTCTTTTTTTTTTCGTTTTTTTTTTTACCCATAGAGATATTTGATGTAGTTTTGTTACTTTTGAATGTAGTCAAAATATTAACTTTAGGTTCCCAAGATGGTCTTTCCTACAATTATGATGTAATTTCTGACGTATGTGAAAACACACTATGCCAACAACATTAAATAGTTTAATTGATCCTTTAATAAAGATTGAATATATAACCAACAAAACTGCTATTGGTATTAGTATAAAAGTTGGTATATTACATAACTATTCTTTAGTAGAAAAAAATGGGAGATTTCAAATTGAATTTGCAAAAAAAATTAAAAAGAGACCCTGTGAGTGGGCTGTTATTAAGGAATTGAAATTGTTCAATTTATAGTATAAGTCTAGGAAGGTCACTTTTGTTATTAAAAAAATAAGTGCGATGAGAAGGCAGGAGCGAGACTCATGTTACTACTGAATAAAGAAACTTTTTTGTAGCATCAGTGCCTTATTAGGTGTTCTTAAGTAATGATGAGATATTTGGATTGTCCCGTAGTCCAAAAGTATCATTACCCAGATTAAAAAGCTGAAGAAGACTAACAAGGGACTTGAGACCAAACCAAATCAAAAGTGTTGTGTAGACTAATTATCGAATTTATGTCCCTGATCAATGTGGCCTCACCAAATGCAACCCTATTGACTATGGGATCTATAGCGCCATCAAAAGGAAGGCCTTCACCACTTCTCTCATGTGTGTCCATAAAGGCTGCCCGACAGAAGGAGTGACGGATAATTAAGCGAAGAAGACCAGCAACGTCCTCAAGCCTAGGGTCGAGGTCATGGTGGAGGGCAAGGGTGACCACATTGTGATTTAATTGTTCTAATACAATGGGTATCTTAATTCATTCCACAAATTTGATTGCAAACCTGAAATTAAATATAAATAAGTACATACGAGTGACTCATTAAAATCTGATCACCTTGAAATTTAAAATTAATATTTTCATTCATTATTAAATAGGTAAGTGCTCAAATTTCGATGGACCACACGGTATTGGGATGTGCATGAAGTAAAGAAATGAATTTGCTTGTTCTTTTCCCTTGATTTTGTATCATGATTACCTGTATATTGATGCGCCAAAAATGTCCTACACATTGTAAATTGTACTTAATTTCATTGTCACGAAAGAATATTGAGAAGTTGATATGTGGCATGGTTGAAAGGGGGCATATCGAGGGATATATATGAGTCTCTTGAATCAAATAAAAGTTTTAAACTATAGATAAACTCCTTGAGTATCTTAAATCATACCACAAATTTGAATATAAGCCTCTACTTGATCTAAATAGTTCCATGATATATTGGGATCTAGTACATAAAGTAAAAAAAAAAAAAAAATCCACCACTGGAATTTATTATCAACAAGCAATACAAAAACATCCTAGAATGGTTATGCAGTAATCTCTTTTCTTGGATTGTGGTAACTTCTTGGAATGACTGAATCAAGTTTTTACATTGGAAGTTTGGCTCTGGGGCAACCTTCTTTTCTTTTTTGTTATTTCTATATGTTTACTTTTAAATCTTTTTTTTGCGATACTTTTGTTTTGTTTTCTTTATAATTATAATTAGATGTGCTGCATGCTATTTATCTATTTTTGCTATCATCTATTTTAGTTGTTGTCTCAACTCTATAGTAACTTTAAAAGATGTTTATTCTTGATTTTTTTTTAAATTGTTATGATATCGAATGATATTATTTGAATTTTCTTTTCTATTTTTAAAAATTAATTCCGTTTGTAAATTCAGAACAAACCCATGGGCTAAAAAGTCCCTGGATTAACAAAAAATAAACACACACACATTTGTTCCTTGTTCAAAATTGGCTTTTTTTAATCATTATTATTTTTATTCGTTTTTGAAGCAGAGTCCCCATAAAACTTTTCAAGCCATAGAGTAGCTTGAACGGTATTTTTTTCTATCAATCAGCAGTGTACAAATTAAAAAATGGAATGTACAAAAGTTTCGACACACATAGCACAGTACCTCACAGTTAATGCTTAAATATTTCAGTATACATAGATACCTCATTTTTAGGCTAGTTTAGAACCTTTATTTGATATAAGATACATAATTATAGGATTGGGCATTAAAACGTGGGTCCTGCTAATTGCTGTTAATTTTCTCAGTAATATAGGAAGGTTGTTTAGTGATTATTTTTTTGATAGTCTGGTTTCACCATTCTTTTTACTTAGACAAACTTTACTGAGCATTTCGTCATCTCACCATCATGAATGAGAATAAGCCAAAAGGCAACCCATTACAGATCTCGTAAATGCTAATGTTGAGGTGGCGAGGATTATGGACATTGGGAAGTGCTCCAGGAGCCTGGTTTTCAAGGTGACCACGGTGCAGAATGAGGAAAATAGGAATTGCCTAGGTTAAAAAAAAAAAGCTTATGTTCCTCAGACTTTCTCCTAAACAGGATTTTTTTACGGCAAACCTCCCAGAATTACGCATGCATTGAAGACAACTCAACAAATTGCAAAGATACCAATTAA